>NW_026899712.1:0-600000 GCF_033153095.1 Gastrolobium bilobum | reverse complement strand
TTTGTATACAACAGAAAAGACTTTAGAACATATGCTGAGATATGCTTTCAGAAATTTGGAGACAGGGTGAAGCACTGGATCACTTTCAATGAGCCTCATACATTTGCCATGCAAGGGTATGATCTTGGACTCCAGGCCCCTGGACGGTGCTCCATTCTCCTTAACCAATGTAGGACTGGGAACTCTTCTACTGAACCTTATATTGTGGCTCATAATGTCCTTCTTTCCCATGCTATAGTAACAGATATTTACAGAAAAAACTACAACGTAAAGTCATAACAACTTTTCACCAAAAAATTTTAATAAATACTTTTGAGAACTAAATTAGATGAGTAATGGATTTAACATTTTTTTATAATTCCATTATAAATTGTTATTGGAATAGTTATCATACATACAGTAGAAAGAATCATATTTACAAATTGGGCATAATATTGGGAAATTTAAATTGAAATTTGCAAATTGTGCCATTCATATAATTTGGAGGTTTATGAAATACTATAGTTTTTTTTCTATTTTTATTTTTAGTTGATATATTTTTATTTATAATTACAAAATACAACCTTATTTCCAGTATGTTTTACGAATTTATATTTCAGTTATTTTCACCATTTTTTAACAAAATGATGAAAATATAAAACAAAATGAAAACAAGACAATCTTTTTGTAATTATAAATTCTAATGTTTTAATTAAAAATAAAGATAGTAAAAGAAACAAACATCTATCCTTTTGGGCATGTACAAGTGTATTTTCACATTTGTGCTCTCTTCATTTTTAACGTATAGTTGTTAGAATCAATATACTGAGTAATGGTAGTGTTCTTCCACAGAAAATACAGGGTGGATCTATTGGGATATCTTTGGATGTCATTTGGTTTGAGTCAGCAACGAATTCCAAAGAAGATATTGAGGCAACTCAAAGAGCCTTAGACTTTCAACTTGGCTGGTGATTATCATGCAAAACCTTGTAGATTGAAAGTTTCATATTATATAAGGAAGGACATAAACCACACAATTAAAAAATCTTTTCAAAAAGAAAGAGAGGGATTTTTGTTTCAAAACAACATTGTTGGAAGCATATCCATGATTTTGCTTTTGTTAACACTTGAAATTAAGACCTTTAATATGCCTCCAGCGTATCTATATGTTATGATAGCAATGGATAAAAAAAAAATTGTTAACTTCCTTCCCAGGTTTCTCGACCCATTGGTTTTTGGAGATTATCCAACCTCTATGAGAAGTAGAGAAGGGAGCAGGTTGCCAAAATTTTCTAATTCTCAAGCTAGCCTTCTTAAGGGCTCATTTGATTTTGTGGGCATCAATCATTACACTACATTTTATGCAATGCACAATGCTTCAAATTTACTTGGGGTTGTACTACATGATGACTACATTGCAGACTCCGGTGCCCTTACTCTTCGTAAGTTAAAACTGAACCTTTATCAATCAGTCCCTTTAATTTGTTGGGCTATTTATAATTTGTGTTTTATGACTGCACCTAATTGAAGGTTATTTTGTTTGTGTTTCTGACTCCTTTCAGCATTCAATGGTACCAAAGTTATTGGAGAAAGGGTAAGTTCTATATGAGAGAATAATATGTTTTCCTTTTAACCTAAGATCCCTAATGTAATGTTGTTTGATTCATGAACAATCTTTTACTACTAATAATGAAAGATGAAACAAACTGGAAAATATACAGAAGATATTCATGTTCTGTCTTTAACTCTATGTTAATATTTGTATTGTACTTGGATGAATTGAATGTCCAATCATGAATGAATTATCCTATTTAGGTAGCCAGAAAATGTTACTGATATGAATACATTATATTATCAAGCATGGTAATGAAATTCAAATTATGACTTGCAGGCAAATTCAGTATGGTTGTACATAGTACCACAAGGGATGAGAAGCACAATGAATTACATCAAACAGAAGTACAGGAATCCTTTGGTCATTGTCACTGAAAATGGTAATCACAAAATTTGACAAAATTTGATTGACCTTAACCCTTAAGAGTTGCACTTTTCTCGAGTACAAATTTGCGTTTTAGTTAGGAAAAAAGACATGCAAAACTATAGAATAACAGGTTTTATTATGCTAGTTACTACCATGGCACAATTATAGAATTATCTAGTAGAATTCTACAAAATGGAATTCTATCTTTCCTTCCCCTATTTTTCACTCTTGCTACAAATATGTATACACAGTCATATGTATATTCTCGTTGAACTTTTTAATTGACGAAAGATCCATTCTTTGACAATGTAGGTTTTATATGATTTTCACATTTCTATAATTTGGAATAAAATGCATCATTGTTCTTCTCTTTTCAGTTGATCCATCACTTTCATTCATAGTACACAGAGAATAGAACTGTGAGCTAATTGGTATTTTTTTCACTTGTTACAGGGATGGATGATCCAAATGATCCATTTATCCCCATCAAAGATGCTCTTAAGGATGAAAAAAGGATTAGATACCACAATGACTATTTAATTAACTTACTAGCTTCTATCATGTATGTAATCATATTTTATACTTATGAGAGTATACTTTGTATATATATATATAATTATTAAGCTAATAAAGTTTTGATGTGGTTGATTGCAGTAAAGATGGATGCAATGTAAAGGGCTATTTTGTGTGGTCATTACTGGATAATTGGGAGTGGCAAGCTGGATACACTTCTAGATTTGGTTTGTATTTCATTGATTACAAAGACAATCTGAGAAGATACCCAAAGCAGTCTGTTGAATGGTTCAAGAAATTCTTGATATCAATTAAATAGCATGAACATAACCTTTGATTTCCAGAGCAATTAATGAATTCTTTGTAATAAAAATAGACCACGAAGAATTGGAACAAAAGTCTTTCTGTTAGGTTGACTTGTATGAAAAAGAATTTTTCTTTGCTCTCTGTGCATTGGATAAAGGATGATGGGAGTTCATATTATGGTAAATTGATTGAAAATTGAAATTTGTCTAATATTATCTCCTACTTACATTAACAATTTTGCCAGGAAACACTAGAGCTTTCCAACGCTCGAGATTCGTTGTTTTTTTTTTTTTTAGTTAGATTCATTGGTTTAACTAATTTGGTTTTGTGATGGGTAAAGATAAAAGTAAAAAATAAAATAAAATTGTTTGATCTCTAAAATATGGGAAAACATCCATCCTTTTTAAAGGATATAACCATATGTTATTTTAGATTCTAACCGTTAATCTCCGTCAATCAACAGGTATAATTTATTGGATCAAAATTATTAATTAATTAATAATATGTTTGGCCCATTAAATTTAACCCAATAAATCATAACCGTTGATGAACGGCAATAAACGACTAGAATCTAAAATGACATATGGTTATATCTTTTAAAAGGATATATGTTGTTTCCCTAAAATATATTTTGGAACTTACACATCATTATTTTTCATTAAATGAATAGAATATTAATATAAAATCTCAATGTTAAACAATTGTTGACTTATTTCACATTAAAAAATAGTGTTGTGTAATTTTAATTTTAATTTTTGTAAAATAATTTCTTCGTAGGAAGGCACCTAATCCATAAATATATATATATATATATATATATATATATATATAAAATCTTGGGATACACCACCCCAAAAGTTAGCTCAAGGGGTGAGAGTGCCCAAAGCCTTATAAAGGTCATATTAGTTGCCCATCCAATCAACATGGGACTATATATCTCAACAAAAGTTATTAAAATTTAATAATATAATTGACTGGATGATGCATTGATGAGTAGTTGCGTCGTTTCTACCCTCCACTTGTTCCATAAATGTAGATCGGTGAATTGTGGATGTTGAATTGGCATAATGATGAATCTATGAATGAACTGATAGATCATGTTGCCACCTATACTATTTGTTCGTAGCATGATCACTTTGTTGTCACTTGAATCCATTTATGCATGAAATATTGATACAAAACATTGTTCCAACAGTCCATCTACAATATAAAAATATCGTGACATTTCCGTATGGATTTCCCTTAGTCTAATGTTAAATGAATTTAAATTTGATTCAACGTAAATATAATTTTTTTATCCAGTAACTGTCAAATAATGTGTTGATATATTGTTAAAAGAGCTTTTTTGAAAAAAGAATTATAAAGAACATGGACTAGGCCCGTAGGGGACGATGGCACAGACCACAGAGTGAAGCCCAGACTGATATAAGTTGCAACTCATGTTGAGGCAACGGAACTAAAGGTTGAGCCCACAAAGAACGTTCGTTGCTGACCAAGCCTAGTAGCGGTTGCAATGAAAAATACTTATATACACCGTTTAGAAACCATTCAGTCCTGATATATTAATATTTAATATTCAATCTTATAACATGCATGAATATGTAATATCACGTATTATATATTTATTATAGTGATATAATATTCTTAAAATATATAAGTGAGTTTGTTGAGCGTAGGAAGAGTGATGTGTCTTAATGTAATAGTGACTAGATGAAGTAATCGTATGAACAAAAACTCAAGGGAGGTTACCCTGAAGCAAACTAAGAATTAATAGGGTAGTGAATATAACTCAATTATGTTTAGAGAGGGGTGATTTATCCAGAGTGACAATAATGTGAGTAATAGTGAAGAAGACAAAATATGGACAGACTTCAACTTTGTAGTCTGCAATTTTTTTTCTTTTTTAGCATTTACAAAAATCATTACATGATACCAAAAATCTAATAGATAACTACTAGAACTAGAAAACATCTTTGAAAAATGTATGGGAATTTTTTTTTTTTTTTTTAATTTTAAAGGATAGAAAGTTGTGTCCTTTTATAATTATAACTATGGGTTTGGTGTTGTCATTTTAAATGACATAAGTTATGTTATTTTAGGAGAGAGATAGACACAAAAAATAAAAATCATTGGAAAGAAAGTGTGAGATTTTTTTTAATTTAAATTTTAAATAAAAAAATTATTTTGTGTCTATCTCTCTCTTAAAATGACATAATTTTATGTCATTTAAAATGACAAACACTTTTTTCTATAACTATATATTACGGGTAGAATATAGTTATAATATTAAAGTTATATTTTTTTTCCTCTCTTCAGAAGTTGTCTGCTGACGTGGAAAGTGAAAAAAGTACAACTTTAATATTATAACTATGTACTATCCATAATACATAGTTATAACTGCTAAAAGGACACACAAAACCCAAAATATATTATATATTTAAACAATCTGGCCAGTGGTTAATTACCCTCCAAATACCAATACACTTTAATTTCTTCAACAATCTTTGCAATCTTCAACTGCCTCTCCAATATATTTTGCCAATTGCAACTCAATATATCAATATTGATATTTTAAATAAAAAAAGAAAACATATATAATACATGATGTTACTTATGTAATCGATTACACTGTACGTTTGACCGATGACCCTTAAATTAATCGATTACAACAATTATGTTACTTATGTAATCGATTAACTTTCGTAAACCTCCATTTTGGTGGAAGAGGGGGTTATAACTAGGTGTAATCGACTACCCAAAACCCTAACTCCCAAATTCATGATTTTTGTCCAAAATCTTCCTCAAATTAGCGAGTATGGTTTGCCAAGTGGTATGTTGCTTGAGGCCACCAAACTTACTACCACTGATACTGAGTTTCGTGAACAAACTGGTCAAACTACTATCAGGCAGTATAAAACTCGATGGGAGTAGCAACGAGTTTAATGTGGTACAAAACTTGAGATATTTTACTATAAAACTTTGGAATGCTATAACTTTTGACTCATGTGTTGGAATCAATTTTTTTTTATTTCACGTAACTTTTCGAGAGCTACGTGTGAAAAATTCTTAATGGTCAAACAAATTTCCAAACAAAAATTCTTTGTGCCCCGTTTCACATATTTTATCTTTATGAATGATGTTATTTGAATTTGTACTTTCTAACACTAACAAATAACTCTCTAGAAAATTTTCAGTGCATATATATCAAAAGGTTATGAGGAATAAAAAAAAAGAGCAAGTAAAAGATATGATCAAAAGATATGTAACTACCTGATTCGAATTCTCGAACCAAAAGTTATGGTTTTTTTAAGTTTTAGGGTAAATTTTGGATGATGTAATTGATTATGTT
This sequence comes from Gastrolobium bilobum, assembly GCF_033153095.1. NCBI lineage: Eukaryota > Viridiplantae > Streptophyta > Magnoliopsida > Fabales > Fabaceae > Gastrolobium > Gastrolobium bilobum. Next base: position 593,872 of record NW_026899712.1, on the reverse strand, counting down.
ATCTATGTAATCGATTACATCATTCGGTCAACGGTCAAATAAGGGCAAATTGATATTAAGTTTTAGTAAAAAGTCAAATTTGTAAATGGAATCAAAACGGGGGCATATTGGTAGTTTTCATTTTAGAAAAGGGACAAAAAGGTAAAAAAAAAAAAAACCCTAAATTTTTTAAGGAAGAGGAGAGCAAGGAGGATATTCTGTCTGATGATTACCACCTGTCTAACTCAAAACTTTCTCTTTATGAGTGTTGAACATATTATGTTTTCTAGTAGTGTATGCAAAACTTAGAATTAAGCATCCGTACTTGATAGTTTAGATTATTGATATGGGCAAAAGTTTAGTCCAACACATCTCTTCTGTCTCTGATTAAAGCCTATTTGGGTAGAAATTATAATAACTTTCCTTTTAATCCATAGCTTTTTTTGTTATTCAGTGACGTGATAAATTTGTCATTATTGTGACGCATTTTATACTCAATTACAATTCCTATATTAAACATAAAACAATTTATCCTTTCCCTTAGGATATAAGCACGTCACGTTAGTCAAATGCAGCAAATCTCGTTCATTTGCCACGTACCATCCTTTAGTTGTGTAACGTAAAATGAAATGCCAACTATTTGTGGCCCTTTTTTCTAACTTTCATTTGACTAAAATCTAAGGGACACTTCAAGTGGAACAAAGGTGTGTAACATGTCAATGGGCAGGGAGTTGTTTATTCCAATTTAAGTAGCGATTTCGAATTTAAGTTTAGGTATTTAAACTTAGAAAAAAATATTTGTCCTTTTAAATGACAAAACTTATATCCTTTTATTCTCACAAAGAGGTGGAACCCACACCTTTATATTTTTTGTCCACTCTCTCCTCTTTTATCTATCTTTTTCTTTCACTTAAAATGACACAACTTTACATCCTTTAAAATGATATACATTTTTTCCTTAAACGTAAATGGGAGAATTTTATCATTCTTGTGGTCTATGTGGATTGAATCTCAAACAACTAAATCCAAATAATTTATTAAAAAAAAGTGTATATAACAGGTCGGTTTGATTCGAATCTTGGAAGAAAAATAAATTTATTTTCCAAAAAAAGGAAAAATAATTCAGATTAATTTAATTAATTTTTTTAAATTCATTAAATTAGTCCAACTCATAAATAACTGTAAATTACTACTGCCCCTAGGAAATTGCAAGAATAGCGTTGAAGATATAAACTTTTTTTTGAAGTAAAATTTTGAAAACTGAGTATGACTTCTTACTTTCTATGGAAACTTTTTCACAATTCAAATTGATTAGGAAAACCAAAAAGGGTCAGAAAACGGTAAAAGTTCAGTGGCATTCCATGAAAAGAGGTCTACCGTGGTCCCTTGAGCTTACGAAGTGAGACACCGCCAACCTCACATGACTTGTTAGCATTACGTTAATCCAGCCAACAGATCCGGAATATATATATATATATATATATATATATATATATATATATATATATATATATATATATATGGGGAGGGATATTTGACTCCAGAGTAATATTTAAAAGTCTTACTCCTCATCCCAGCCATTGATTTCCGTTCATCCAACGGTTATCATTTATTTGAAATTAATAATTAATTAATGCATTAAATTACTAAATGATAACCGTTGGATGAACGGAAATCAAGGGCTGGGATGAAGAGTAAGACTTTTAAATCTTACTCTGGAGTCAAATGATCTCTCCCCTATATATATATATATATATATATATATATATATATATATATATATATAGAGAGAGAGAGAGAGCATGGCATTCTTATCCCGGATAAGAGTTAGAAGTCTTACATTCAATCTTGAGCATTGATCCACCTTTATTCAATGACTCACATTACTAAAAAATTAGAGCCCTAGCTTAGATACAACTGGGATCAACGATCAAGATCGAAAGTGTAACTTAAGTAAAATAATCCTAACCCTATATATATATATATATATATATATATATATATATATATATACATAGGATCTTTTGATACCAAATAGTAACCGTTGATTCCTGTCAATTAACGGTTATCATTTATTAGACTGTTGATTGACAAAAATCAACAGGTAAGATTTGATGCCAAATTTTAAAATTTGACGCCGGTATCAAAAGATCATGCCCTAATATATATAGCCGTTGATTAACGAAAATCAAAAGTTAAGATTTGGTGTCAAATTTTGAAATTTGACACCGGTGTCAAATGATCGTATCATATATATATATGTATATAAACTTCAAATAAATTGTTTTTTCTTTTATTCACACATTGATACTTATTTTATTTTTTCATTAAACATATACTATTAATCAAATAGTTTTTTATTTTTTATTTTTTTGGAAATTAAATAGTTATTTAACTCAGTCAGCTTGCCGCTGCGCTTATTGCGACTTGATTTTAATTTTGTCGGCGCAGTCTCTTCTCAGACCTAACCATGCATGCAACTCTCCAATACATACCCAAGTCGTCAAGTCGGTCGTTACTCGTTAGGCAATACTTCATTAAACATTCACATATTCTGACCATACCAAAACCATATTATTCGTTAGAAGAAGAAGAAGAAGTAGAAACTGTGCATGTATATGTTCATATTTTGCTTATGATATCTTACTAGAAAAATTGTACATACTCAGAAAATTAATCAGAAACTCCTCAAAGACTAATAGATTATTAGCTGAGAAAATAATCACTCACTCATTGCTTTACAAAGCTAAAATTTCTCAGCTACTAATTCTTTGCTTTATAAGGAGTTTAATTTGTGATAATTCTGTCACTGTAAGTATGATTTCTCTAAATTAATTTTCTTATTATATCAAGCAAATTTATTAGAAATATAAACTCATTTGTAAATATCCACCTACTATTTACTAAAAAAAAAAAATCCACCTACTAACTTAAGTTATTAAGATAGTTATTCCTTGGTGGTTTCAATTTTTTATACCAAGCAGTTATGAGTTCAATAAACAAAGTTAAATTTCAGTTATGTTAATAAAGACTTGTGTATTATCTACACTTAAAGAGAGAGAGAAAGAGACTTTTGTGTAAAGTAATGTATTAGATATATAAAGTCAGTATACGAGCTAATGCTTACAACTTACACTATTATATAGATAACACTCGACAAAATTATTCCTATGTGTGAATCTATACAATTGTCATTAATTACTAAAACCATCAACTAGTCACCTTAAACATGACATTTGGTTCTGAACCAAATGGGTCTTCTGAAGCAATCTAGATAGATGTGTAATTATAAAATGTATTATATATTCAGAATTTAAAAATGAGTAATGAAGTCTCATATTGATTAGGAATTAATATTTAGGTGAAAAGGAAAGACCACTACAAAAAATGAGGTGATTTGTGGAGGTTATTTACTGGAGGTCAATAAAACCCCCAGAAAATATATCAATTGTGGCGTTTTTTTTGAACGCCAGTTTGCAAATTTTTTTTTTTTGTTAATTTATATTAAGTGGGAGGTTTTGACCCCCAGATTTAATATAAATTTTTGAATAATTTTTATGACCGCTACAATTGTTTTTTCATCAAACTCCAACACTAACGCCTTCGTCTTCTTCTTATTCTATCTTTAAACTATTTCTTACAGGAAACTAACAACACTAAGGTATTTTCATTGCAAGGCAAAGATAATCCACACTAACGTATTTTCTTCTTCACGCTTTCATTTTCTTCTTCGTCACTTCACATTTTTATCTCTTACAAGGAACTAACATATTTCTTTGAAATTTGTATTTTAGGAATTTTTTCTTTGTTCCAACCACAATGTGACTTTAAAATTGGACGTGGTTTGACGGATCCACCTCTCCAACCAAAGCTCTCATGCCCAAGTCTTCTGCTCTTCTTCTCTACAGCTTATACTAGCAGGTTCGTTAACCATTCTTCATTTTTCGATGTGGATTCCTGATTTGCCTTTTTGGTTCGCTTAAATCTTTGAACGTGGAGTTGATATTTTTTCCCCTTTGTTTCATCATCTTGTCGGTGATGGCATCATAAACAATTTTGTATTTGCTACTACTTTGTGTGGGTGTGATGTTTCGGTAGATCTGGTTTTTATACGTTTGATTCGTTGATTGGGGAAGGTGGATGTGGAAAGAAAAGTGCATGAGGAGTAGTAATGTTGGATATTGGTATTTTATTGAACTTCAGAACTTGTATTTTTGGTTCCATGCACTGGGACACTGAAAATTATTTGCATCTCAATTTTTTCCTTTGACTGGATAATAGTGCCAAATAGTGGAATTGTTGCTTGCAAGCTGCAATTATGATTCCGATTTTAAGAGCTGGAAGAAAGGCGGTGATTTAATTTATCTATCAAGTGGCTGCTTATTACATGGGGTATAATAAAAAAATATAAAAAAGATAAAGTTGGAAGCACAATATGTGGGAAGACACGCACATACCCACTATAATTTCTGACTTCTTCAAATACCCAAATATATATATAAAACAAAAGTTGGCTACAATAATCTCATTCTCAGTACACAACACACAATAGAATTGATGAATTAGATAGATCTCAGAGAGGGGTGAGAGAGAGATGTCACGAGGGAGATATGATTCAGGAGGAGGTTGTTTGAGACTATGTTTGGTGTTGTTTGCAGTAGTCTCAGCTTTGGGTGCGTGTGGGCCTGCTCTCTATTGGAGATTCAAGAACCGCATTACTCTTGGCAATTCCAATTCCAATTCTTGTCCTCCATGCCTCTGTGATTGTCCTCCTCCTTTGTCCCTCTTCCAAGTCGCTCCTGGTAATTCTTCCTTTTTTTTTCAATACTCTTATCTTGGATCTATCTAATAATTATATTAAGAATTATGTGAAAATAAAATAAATAATAAAATAAAAGCAAATTAATGATTCCCTCTTTGTACAGTGATTGAACAAGTTTGTTACACTAGATTGTAACTGTTTGTTTGTTTGTTGTATTATGTCTTAAGATAGAGTAGACATGGAAAGCTTATTTTTTATGAACATGTATGGTCTACAAGAATTAACCTAGCATACTTACTTGCTCTATTCAATCTTGCTACTGCAATGCAATTTTTTGTATTCTGGTGTTAAAATTGCAACTGGTGAAAATTATTTTATTGACTGACTGTCTGTGATAACATTTGTAGTAATTTCTTCATGTTTATCTTATAGAATAGAAGGTTCATTTATTAAAGTAAGAATTAGTTATAACTATTAATGAATTACTTTTCAGGAATGTCCCCATTTCTTCTCTTGGGACATTGGCTTAAATTATCTTATGCATTAATTGTATGTCCCTGGTATAGCAAATTTGTGCCTAAAGAGATTGATGAATGAAACTTTACGCTGTAGCCATTATTTGTCTTGGTACAGGTCAATTTTGATACATGTATGTTTGGAATTCATTTTTATGTCAGTACTTAACTACTTGTTTACTGATTCGTTTCTTTCGTTTGTGTCTTTCTTTACACAGGGCTGGCCAATCTCTGTGTCTCAGGTTAGAGTTTCTTCTGATGGCTTTTCTCAAATGTATATTTTGATATAAGCTTCTTATTAGTATTCTTTATTTATTTCTTATATAATGTGAACTCTGCCCATCTTAGTTTTCATGATAATGATGGCAATTCTACCTGGCAATCTGCCACATCTAGTAGTTACTTATCATCTTATTGACATAAGCTTTTTTTCTTTAGACTCTCAAATCAGACACTGTTTTTTATATAAGCTAATTGTGTGCAATCTTTTCAGAGATACTATGGTTTGACCATATTGGATCAATCTAGAAGTGTTCTCTATTGTTTTAGGTTCACTTGTATTATAATTTGAAGTTATGAAAATTACTCTAGCAATTTTGCAATTCAACCTTTTGCTTTAATTTTTTTGTTTTGAGTAGCAGGAATTTAGAAGTCAGAAGTGCAATAAGCTCTCGTCAATAAACTTGCCACTACAGGTCTAGGAAGCATATATGATCCATAGAAGTTCTGAATATTGTAAAAGAAATGTTTCTCCAAGGAACTAGAATAAGCTGTGAATAGTAGTAGCTAGGGGAGTGATAGTCTTAGCAAAGGGAGAAAAAAAAGAAGAAAAAAAAGTATAGTAATACTCACCATGCTTGTTTGAGTCCTCTGCTCTTGATTTCTTTTCTGTTGTACCCAAAAAGAAAAAATTGTCCAGGAAATGTTGCCATGAGATGAAATAGAATAACCTAGCTAGGTAGAGTTGTGTGAATTATTAGTTTGGATCAATTAATACTGTGATGGTGCTTGAAATAAACTATCCCAATTTTAAAGTTCTTGATAACTATCTAACTAGATGTTATTATTAAGAGAAAATGTCCAAAATAATTAAATTCTTTCAGTTGAACACAGGGGCCAAGATTCTTTCACTTAGATTGGGTACTTGGCAGGCTGAACCTGGGATCGTAGCCAAAGCTCTCACCACTGCCATTCAGGTATAACTCACATTATTATTATTATTATTTGTTCAATGGAATAAAATCCACCAAAGAGAATTTCTCTAGTTGTTTTTGTTTTTGGTTATTAATATGTAAAGTTCAAAGGTTTGAATGTAGTTTTTTTTGTTTGGGTAAACAATTTATTAGTTTTGATTTTTCATAGGTAGAAGAGCTAAGTAACCTAATTACTGTTGTTCAGGTTGGCTACAGGCATATTGATTGTGCTGAAGCCTATAACAATCAAGCAGAGGTATTCATCATTCAATATAATTAGTATTTTTGTCTTATTTAAGATTTTTTTTCTCTCTTATTGATTTATTTATCTATTTGAGGGCTAGCGTTGAGTACTAATGAGGGTGTTCTACTAGTTTAGTAAACAGTTTCTTTGAAATAAATTAAATATATTTGAGTTTAGAAAATAGCTTCTTTTGAAAAAAGTTTAAAATATTGGAGTTTAGCAAATAGCTTCTTTTGAAAAAATTGCAAGGCTAAAATTGCATGTAATGAATTACCCTCGACAAAAGTTGAGGAGTTTAATTTTTTATATTTATCATACGTGTCTTTGCACTACTGTAATTATAAGATGAGTTGTGATAGATTAATTATGGGTTTGATGCTATTTTACATCTGGGAATTTGTTGGAGTTGCTTGTATGTTTATCTTGTTTTGGAAAAAAAGTGAAAAGCTCAAGCATTTTTGTAAGTCAATTGACAGTTTTTTGTTTTGATCTTGGCTTTTATAGATTGGTTCTGCTCTTAAATTAGTTTTACACAAAAAAATGTAGTGCTGAGTTTATCAAGCACAATTGATAAAAGTTCATTACTTATATATGTTATGGGCTTTATTGTCTTTGGCTTTTATTTTCTTTTCTTCATGGCAATTTGTTTCTTTTATCAATTAAATTTATTTTCTAACTCTAGGTTAAACAAAGAACCACCAAATCTGACTTTTAGGATAAAAGATAAGGGTGGAATCACAACGCAGATATTACTCTCAGGTATGATGCCACTGCGGATGACCTTATTGATGTCATTGAGGGAAGTAAAGTATATATTCCTTGCATCTATAAGATTTTTATTGCCTTTGCTTTGGTTTTATTGACTATAGTTGCTTGATATGCTCCAATTTCATGCATCTATCTTTATAACTATCTATTATTGTTGCGGGAATTATTTTTTTTAGTAAGGTATGAATTTGATCTTTTACTGCATTGAGTTCAAAATAAATGCCTATGTAAACGTAATCTATTATGATTTGTTGACTTTAGGTATTTTTCTTAATATTTAGCAGCAATATCAAAAAGTAAATTTTTTCCAACTTCTTAATATAAAATATTTGAGGCTTTGTTTTTGTCTTTTGACATGGGGTGGCAGAGAGGCTCACGTGGGTTTATCTGACACCAAGGCAAAAATGGACAAATCATGGATTGATATGCCACGAAATTCTGTTGAATATCTGCATGGGTTAAATGAGTTCTTAGATTTTGCATTTGAGAAGCGGTCTGTGAATGGTGCAATAAAGTGTCCATGTGCCAAATGTCGCTTCAATAAATGGGAAACTAGAGATATAGTGCTTGACCACTTGATTTGCAAGCCATTTCCAAAAAATTACAAAGTTTGGATTTGGCATGGTGAAACGTATGAAACAGTGACAGCAAGAGATTCTCAAGTAATGCAAGAGTCGTTGGCCACTGAAAACCCTATATTAGACATGATAAATGATGCATTTGGGGTCAACAAACAGCATGCATCAGAATCCACCACTTCATTTGAATCATTGGTGTCCGAACATCCTATGCCTCATGAAGAACAGAGAAATATTGATGATTTGATTAGAGATGGTAACCAAGAATTATATGAAGGGTGTCAAAAGTATTCAAAGTTGTCTTTTTTGTTAAGATTGTATCACATAAAGTGCTTGTGTGGTGTGACTGACAAGGCAATGACATTGATATTGGAATTGATAAAAGATGCATTCGAATATGCGAAAATTCCAGATTCATTCTATGAGGCAAAGAAGATCATCTATAAACTTGGTCTTAATTATACCAAGATAGATGCTTGTCCGAAAAATTGCATGTTGTATTGGAAAGAAGATGAAAGTTTGGAAATATGCGAACATTGTAAAACTTCCAGATGGAAGCCAATGGGTAAGGGAAAAGGAGATGGCCATATTGTTAGTAGAAAAAAGCTACCGGCAAAGGTTTTGCGTTACTTCCCGTTGAAACCAAGGTTGCAAAGATTATTTGTGTGTTCTAAAACAGCAAAATCAATGAGATGGCATGCTTTGGCAAACAATCCAGATGGATTATTGAGGCATCCAAGAGATGCTGAAGCATGGAAGAGTTTTGACCAATTTCACCCTCAATTTGCTTCAGAATCTCGAAATGTTCGCCTTGGCCTAGCTACTGATGGTTTCAATCCTTATGGAACCACGAGTAATAACTATAGCATATGGCCGGTCATTTTAATTCCATATAATCGTCCTCCTTGGGAGTGCATGAAACAAACTTCCATGATTCTTTCCATGATCATTCCTGGAAAACGAATGCCAGGGAATAATATAGATGTGTATCTACAACCTTTAATCCAGGAGTTGAATGAGCTATGGAGTGATGGTGTGGAAACTTATGATTCTTCAATGAATGAAGTATTTAGAATGAGAGCAGCTCTTATGTGGACAATTAGTGACTTCCCTGGGCTTGGTACCTTATCCGGGTGGAACACTTATACTGGCAATGCTTGCCCAACTTGTAATTTTGATACATGCTCTTGTCGATTAAAATACAGCAAAAAATGGTGTTTTATGGGTCATAGACGATTTTTGGAGAGGGGTCATAAATTTAGATTGATGAAGAAGCACTTCGATGGCACAGTTGAAGAAAGAGATCCACCTATGTTATTATCCGGGTTAGAAATTCTAAAGCAACTGGATGGTATCAATGTAACCTCTGGAAGCAATCTTCGATGGCAGATACCACACGTGATAGAGGAATCAGAAAAGATGCATGGCAATTTACTTCAGTGAACTTCTCTAAATGTATTCACACTGGTGAACGTGAAGAGCATGACCCATATATTGAAGCTTCACAAGCACAATTGGTGTATTATGTGGATGACGAGATAAATGAAGGTTGGAGTGTTGTTGTTCACATGATGCCAAGGGATTTGTATGATATGGGGGAAGATGTTATTTGTGAAACTGAGCCATACCAAGAGCAAGACCTGAGAAATTTATTCTCAAATGAAGCTGACACAATAACATTGGCTAGGGAGGACGTTGATAATGAATTCATAAATATAAGCCATGTTGAAAATCAACTTCCTGAAGATGAAAATATGTCCGAGTGAAATCAAGAAATGGTTAAGGAGGGTATCAATTACAAGGAGATTTAGTTTACAGTTTGGCAACTTTTTGTTGTATTTACAATTTGGCAACTTTGTTCTTTCTTTGTGGTTTAAGAAGGATTATCTGAAACCAAACTTTGTATGTGCAAAATGAGAAATTACACAATTGAGATTCAATACACTAAGAGAAATTTTTTTGCATCTAATATTATAGTTTGTATTTAAATTTCCTTCTACTGTTATACTAAGTTAGTAATTGGAGTGAGTAACCACTCAACTAACTTACAATTTGCTTCCTCTCTTTTTCCTTTTTGGTATTTGTTGGTCGTAACCTTATTTATTTACTATGTTGTTATTTTTGTACAATATTGGATTGATAATAGTTTTCTTGTGTATTGGTTGTCTTATATACATAAAGCAATTTAGACATGCCTCCAAAAGGAAAACGTTCAAGGAATGATGTTGCATCATCAAGTTCCAGCATGCCTATAGAGCCACCACAAACCATTGTTTCTTCATCAATTCCTACCGAACTACCACATCCCCCAGTTCGTCCATCTCATGTAGGACGTGAGTCTAAGAAGAAATGGACTTTACAAGCTATAGGTAATAATTTTTGGTTAGTTGTGATTATTATATTATCATTTAAGCTAACTTGGATATGTTTAAATAGATGAAGAAGGAAATGAAAAGAAAATTCAATTGACCACATCGGGTATGTTTGAGATGAATGGTCAACGCATAATAGTGCCATTTGATACGCAAATGCAACCATATGGGGAAGTTGCAACACTCTTGTCAAAAGTATGTGGACGTATTGCCACTGATTGCAACAATGTTCCCATTAACTATGAAGGATGGGATAAAGTACTTGATTCATACAAGACATAATGCTTTAAAAGTTTGAAGGTATATGCATACACCTTTTTCTGTATTGTACAAATTAATTAAAAGATTATGATCCTTCATTTATATTTCATAATATCCTTCATATATTGCAGTACCTGGTGAAGAACAATCCAATTTAAAGATTTACATGCAAAGAATATTCAATCATTTTCTTCCCTACTTTTGTTTGTTCAAGTTGTTGAAATTTTCATTTTTTTCTTCTCTTCTTTGACACTTGCTTGCTTTATTGACACTTTAAACCTCAAAACTAATATTTATGTTTCTCTTAGCAAAACGTAGGACACTAAGGGAATGTGCACTTTAAGAAGACAATAATTATTTACTTACAGTTTGTGCTAGCCAATTTAACAAGTATAAGTGTTTTTGTGCCTTCAAATCTATATTTTTTAAATAATATTTTTCTTCATTCTGTTTTCAATTTGATATAAAGTTTTCATAGTTTGGTTTCGATAATATTGATTGATACTTTACTTTAAAACAACACTCAAAGTTTGATAAAGCATTGACATTTTTTTCCTGCCTTGAACTTGAGCAGTGTTAATAAATCCTTGTACCAACTTTTCAGAAATAGCTATATTTATTTATTTATATTTTTGGTAAATAGCTCTATTTCATTTTATTTTTACTAATAGCTCTATTTATTTTAGTTATTCACTTCCATCATTATTGTACTAACATTAATACTTTTTGTAAAGAATTTATTTCATTTTCAGGCTCCAGAAACAATTGCTAAGCGTTATTGTCTACTTACCTTGGGAAGAAGGTTTAGGAACGGCAAGGCAAAATTATGGAAATCAGTTGAGAAATTAAACCTTCCTAGAGATCAACTAATTGCAAAAGTCCCTGCTGGTGTTCCTAAAGATCAATGGTCATCATTTGTAGACTATCATTTGAAACCAAGTTATAAGGTAATTCTATTAAATAGTGGTTGCTTGTTATTATTTTTTAAAGTTGCATTTTTTGTTAATAAATTGTTGATATCATAGGAATTATGTGAGAAGAATGCTGAGATTAGAAAAAAACAAACTATTCCACACACGGGGGGTTCCAAACTTTTGTCCCGAAGACGGCATGAGATGGTAAATTACTTGTGTTCTCTATATCTATATCTAATATATTTGACATTTGTGCTTATATGATTTCTATATGTTATAGGAGGAAGAGACCGGACACACTGTGAGTCGAGGCGAGCTATACATTGCAACTCATAAGAAAAAAGATGGGTCGTATGCGAATGATGAGGCAAAAACTTTAGTGGTAAGTTTAGAAATTTACTTGCAATATATACTCATTAGAAAAGATGTTTAACAAAAACAAACAAAGTTGGCGAATGTTTATTTTCTTGGGAAATCTCAACGAGTTACCAACGGTGCTTATGTAGGGATTTTTTCTTGTGTGTCTATTATGCTTGTTATTTATGGATGCTAAAGTAATTATACTCCGTTAATCAAATGTGAGAAGTACAAAGCATTATGCTTGTTAAAAAAATAAGCATTTTAGGGTGTGACTGAAGCAAAAAAAAAAACAAGACATTTAGAGAGAGAATCATTCTAATAGTATTCTGAATTAATTTTATTATATATGGCTTCATTCTAATATATAGACCTATCTAAAATAACTAATTGCCTAAAATAATAACTAATCTATGGTAATAAAATATTTTACAATAATTACAATAAATTACAGAGAATATTATAGGGTAGAGAATGCATGACTGTCGTGGGACTATATATTAGTGTATCTATTGCAACACTTGCTTTATGGTAAAGAAGTTTCCTTGTTACTATATTGTAATGTTGGTTTAACTATATTGGCCTTCAATGCATATTATATTTCTCAGTATTATATCGTATGTGATAATTGCTCAAAAGTTAGTTTTTTTTTTTTTGTTCTTTAGAATTTTTTTCCAGTACTTTGTTGAAGTGTTTTTCACAGTTTCAGAGACTATTTTTTCCTACAGATTAAGCTTTTATTGTAGTATATCTCCTTAGAAATTAGAATAAAGACTGACACATGCATGAACTTATGGAAAATGATAATACTGTTTATGTACAGGATCAGATATATGAAGAATTAAACCAAAGCACTAATTCTACTGAAATTTCAACAAATGATGCCGTTGCAAAAGTTTTTGGCCCAGAGCACTCTGGTCGTGTACGTGGTTTAGGCCTAGGTGGTCTTCCTAGCATTGCATTTGGACCCACAAGTGGACGATTCAATCCTATAGGCTCTACTTTCTCAAGTGCGAATTCAGCTGAAAGTTCTCAATTAAAAGAAGAGGTTATTTCATTGAAAACTAAGTTAGCAGCATCTGAGGAGAGCCTTAAGACATTACAGACTGTAATGCTTGCATATATACGAATGAAGGAAGGACAGATTCCTCCAGAATTGGATGCTTTGTTTGGTACCACTTCTACTCCAATGGTAATGATTTCATAATTTTTATTATTAATGTTAAACTTTATATTATTAGTTTAAGTGCCTCATTCTTTTAAGCATGCTAAAAAGGTACAATAAATTGGTTTTTTACAGGATGAAGGGAGTGAAGAAGCTATCCCAACACGCGGAAGGTCTTCATTAGATAGTAATCACCCTTGAATTGGGTTATATGAATTCAATATTTTTGCTATGTTTTGGGTCCTGTAAAGTGATAAGTGCATCATTAGAGATTCATATGAATTTTAGAGTTTTAAAATGGATTTATTTTATGTGTTTTTTGTTGTGGATAATTGTAAATTTGCTACTCTTTCTCATTGACACAACATTGAATCAACTTTACATCTTTTATGAATGTGTACAAGTATAGTGAGACATATTCTACTATGATTGTTGTTATGCCCTTCATTAGATAAGAGAACATTATGTAAGTTTTTGTTTTGCTAGACATTAATTCAACTTCATATTATAGTATATGGGTGTTAGAGTATATTTATGCTTTTATTTATTTAAAAAAGTATTAACCAAGTGCAAGCATAAATAATGAATTGGCTAACAAGTCAAGTGATGAGGACCAATTACAAAATTATGATATACACACTTTTCAAATTTGGATAATTAGTATTTAGTGGAGGTTTAAATATGCCAAAATAATAAATAAATTGTAGCAGTTTATGCCCTCTAGAAAATGATGAATTTTGTGGGGATATTGTGGAGGTTACTAAATCCCAATAAATAATACAACATTTGTGGGGGTCTTAAACTTCCAGAAAGTGCAATATTTGTGGGGGTCTTGAACCTCAGAAAATACTTCAACAAATTGTGGCACTGCACAAAAAACCCCCACAAACTATATTGTGGCGAAGGCAGAACTGGGGGTCTGAGTGAATGCCACAAATGTCTTTTGTGGGGGTCAAAGACCTCCACAATATGAAAATATGACCTCCACAAATCACCTCATTTTTTGTAGTGTTACCTCTTGCGCCCGCATCACAAAACTTGTTGTCTTCAAGCTTGACTGATGGTAACCCTTTAACCAGCCCTTGCAATCTTAGTTTTTTTAACAAAGAAAAACTTGCATGCCCTAATCTCTTATGCCATAAGAGTGGGTCATTCTCAAGAACGCTTAGACAAGTTAGAGAAGTATTACCAATAGAGTTAAGATTCACTTGGTAAGTATTCTTGTTTCTTCTACCTTCTAAGATTATTTCATTGGTGTCTAACTTTCTTATTAAGCAATTATCAGAAGTGAATTCTACCTTGTTTCCTTTGTCACAGATTTGGGAAATGCTAAGGAGATTGTGTTTTAGTCCTTTTACTAAGAACACATTTTCTATAGAATGAGAGAGATACTGACCAATTTTTCCAACACCAATGATCTCACCTTTGTTGTTATCTCCAAATGTCACATTTCCCCCTTGGAAGGCCTTGAGTGAGAGAAATTTTGACTTATCGCCAGTCATATGCTTGGAGCACCCACTGTCTAGGAACCACCAGTTATTCCCCCTCACTCTAGCCTGCAAAAGAAAATTAATGGTTAATTTTAGGAATCCAAACTTGTTTGGATCCCTTTTTCTCAATGATGGATTTAGTATCATGCACTTTCTTTACCCATATCTGTTTGCATCTATTGCTGCCCTTCTCACCTTTTCTAAGAATATGCATGCAATTTTTCTTGTAGGCTTTTGATCTCAATATACATTCAGTTATAACATGTCCAGTTCTTCCACAATGCATGCATAACTTGTTTTCTAGCAGGTTGACATGTTTGGTTTTGTTATTGCTTGATTTATCATAACCCAAACCATGTCTTGCTCTATTTTTGTTCTTAGTTAGCCAACTTACTGCACTTTCCTTATTCCTACTGTTCTCATCACGGTTCAAAGAAGCATTTAAGGCAATTTCCAATTTTTCCAATAGCTCCAATTTTTCTTTATTTAATACTTCTACAGCACATTTCGATTTTACTATTTCATCATTTATGGACTTGTCAGCATAATTTTTTTTTTGTATTTCAACTTCTTTTAATTTCAATATTAATGAGGCATTACTGTTTTCAAGCTCTTGAACTAAAACCTTGAACATGTGGGTTTTCTCTTTGAGGTTACTATTTTCTAGAACTAGTTCTTTATTAATCTTTGTGACAGACTTGAGTTCTTTTGTTAAAACCCCAAATTCATCCAAGAGACCAACTTTTTCAGAGTACTCAGCCAAACACTTATCAATTAACATTTCAGTTTGCTTAATCAATTGCTTTTTATTTAGATTAAGCAAGGAAGACTTTAGGTCTAGAAAATTTACCTCTTCTGAATCTTCATCCAAATCTGAGTCGCTCCTTCCCATTAGGCATGGATTCAATTTAAATTTTTTTTGTTCGATTTCTTCTTCATCAGAGTAGCTATTTCCCTTAAAACAAAACTTCGCCTTGTCTTTACCATGGTTTGGTCTTCCTTCATTTGAATCACTATGAGCCATTAGACATAGATTTGCCTGAGTTTCTTCTTGATCAGACCCTTCTTCGTTAGTGTCAGATTCGCTCCAAGCAGCGACCATGGCTTTCTTGAAATCCCTTTTAAAGGATCTTTGATGATCTTTAGTGCGCTCTGATTTTTGTTCTTTTTTCTGCTCTATTTCCCAATTAGGGCACTCCTTGATTCTATGGTCTGGTTTACCACACTTGAAACACTTGTCTTCAGATTTGAGAGGATTGGGTTTGTTTTTCACAAATTTCCCTTTCTTTTCTGCATTTTTTGAGAGCTTGTAAAATCTCTTGAACTTACGAGCAAACATTGCCAAGTCATCTTCGTCTCCAGTGTCGCTGTCATCTTCTTTATTTTGGGCCTTTAGAGCAATGCCTTTTTCTTTGTTGGAGGCTTCATGTTTGTGGGAGAGAAGTTGCATTTCATATGTCATAAGTGAACCAGTCAACTCTTCTAAATTAAATATTTTAAAATTTTTTGTTTCTTGTAAAGCGGTAACTTTCGGCATCCAGTCCTCTTGAGGTAGACTTCTCAAAATTTTTCTCACTTGTTCTTCAACCTGAATTTCTCTGCCAAGGGCTGCAAGCTCATTAACAATGTTAGTAAACCGTGTAATCATATCACGGATATTTTCTTTGGGCTTCATTGTAAACAATTCATACTGATGCATCAATAGATCAATTTTTGATTGTTTTACCTCGTTAGTTCCTTCGTGAGTTACCTCAAGAAGATCCCACATTTGTTTAGCAGTCTTGCAACCCATGATTCGATTGTGTTCGTGTGGTCCAAGTCCGCAATGGAGCAATCTGATAGCCTGAGCATTAAATTCTAACTTTTTCCAATCACCATCAGTGTAGTATTCCTCAGATTTTGCAATGACTTCACCTTTCTCATTACGAGTGGTAATTGAATAATCTCCTTTACTCACTACATTCCAAATCTGATAATTTTCTGCTTTGATAAATATCTCCATTCGGTTTTTCCAATAACTGTAGAATTTACCATTGAAGAGCGGAGGCCTTTGCGTAGAATATCCTTCTTGAATTCTTTCTACTTCATTCATCTTGTGGATCAACTCTTCAGGAATTACCTGTTAAAAAAGAGAACCACGCTCTAGATACCAATTGTTAGTCCCTGTGACACTCAAGAAGGGGGGTTGAATTGAGTGATAGAAGATTTTAACAATTACGTGAAAATATATTTTTAATTTTCTTTACCAAAATTAAATTTAAAAATAAAAGGCACAGAAAATTAACGTGAAAAACCTCCTGAACTCACAGGAGTAAAACAACCACGATCTCAATAATTTCAAGTACAAATTAACCCCAATTTACTCTTGATATCTAAACCCCAATATCACAATAGAGATTGCTATTTCAACCTAACCCCTTAGGTCTAAGTTCCCCAATTGTGCCAAGACAATTGCTCCCCTATTGTTAACTCTAACAATAGCTAGAATAACACACACAAAAAAACTTTACTAATACTTCTCAAAAGAATAAAAGATGACACTTTAAAAAATTTTTTAAACTAAGTGCAATCCTCTATAAAAGCCCCCGAGAGAAGTGTCTCTTTTGATCAGCAGAGGTCTTGTATATATAGATAACTTTTGTTTGACCCATTCTTATCTTCTTCCATCAATTTGAAATATCCCACTTTTAGTTGCCTATTTTTTTCTCTCTCTTCATATCATCAGCCATAAAATCTGGGAGCATATCTTGATATTTAAAATCTTGTTGTCAAAGCTGCAACCTTATCTTAATATTCCCTTTCTTCAAATATTATCTTTTAGAATTCAAAATCCAATCCTTTCATCTCAACAATAGATTGTTATCTTTCAACTGTCTTGATTCTTTATCCTCATTCTTTCAACCTTCAAGTGTTTGACTTGGTCCTTCCCAATCGTTGCTGCTGCACACGTAAAAATAGCAAACATTAATCATTATGGTTTCAATTGTTTGTTAGCATCAGAACAACCCAATGCAATAGCCAACAGTTTCAAAGCTACCAGGAGAATAAAACTTTTTGGTTTTGACAGTTATCACATACAAGACCCCATAGGCTTTTCTGGAAGGTTTTGGGTTCTTTGGAATAGAGCAGAAGTTGATGTGGAGGTTCTAGAAACGAAGCACCTTTTGACACATGCTGCACCTAGGTGGAAAGCATATGGAAAGGAAGAGATCGTTACCTTTGTCTACGCCAGCCCGAGAAGAGTAGAACGAAGGACTCTCTGGAATGATATCCAGCGATTAAGTCAAGGAGGTATTAAACCTTGGCTTCTATTAGGAGACTTCAATGCTGTGTTTCTTAACGAGGAAAAAAAAGGTGGGCCTCCTACTTGCCAAGGAAGCATTCGTGAATTTAAGGATTGCATGAGTTTATGCAACTTGGAAGACCTGGGCCATCTGGGGCCTCCTTTTACGTGGAAGAGAGGGAGTCTCATGGAAAGATTGGATAGGGCTGTCACTAATACTGAGGGTCTTCTACTGTTTCTTGAACGAAATGTGTTCCACCTCCCTTTCTTCAACTCTGATCATAGGCCCATTTTGGTTAGAGAGGGAACGTTGGATAAGGAGAGCGAGGGAAGGAAACCCTTCCGTTTTCTTGCATCCTGGTTAACTAGGGAGGATTTTGGAGGGATTGTACAGGAGAGCTGGAACAATAACAGAGAATGGAATCGTGCAAGGAGTAGGTTCTATAACACCTCGTATCTTAAATATGTGTTTATATGTGATAATGTTGATTAAAGGGGTAGGATCAGTGAAAATCCTGAAATTAGGGTCAAAATATGTGAAAAGGGCAAAATGGTAATTTACCAAATATGTAACCCGAGGCATGGAAAATTGAGTAGAAAATCTCAAATGATAAAAATAATGTCAGAAATGGATTCATGACAAAAAATCGAGTGGATAGGCAAGTTTCAGAAAATTTGATGAATAGTGATTTTACCAGTGTAAAAATACTGCGGTAAATTGTACCGATAAGCGCAAAAATATTATCAGTATTTTTAGGAAACAAAAGTATGACATGGACGAGAAAAATACGTAGGTTATGAATTTGTGGTTTAAATTAGATGACTGATTAAAGTTAAATCGCATGTGGGACCCACCTATGGTTTAAGTGACTTAAAAGTCACAATTACATGACTCTCTCTCTCCTCTTCTTCTCTCCCGCGGATGCCTCTTCCTCCATAGCCATGGACCTTGAAATTTCTCATATTTTGTAACTCCATCAATATCTCACCGAATCAAGTAAAGTTTGTCATCAAACTTGTTGTAAATCACCATCCAAACACATTGGTAGTAGTCTTAAGCCATGAATCTCCATATATTTTGAGAAAAACTCCCCTAAAATCCGCGCCCCTTTTGTGTAGATTTGTGTTCATGGAGTTGTTGGATGATCCAATGGTTTAGTATGATATGGAGGAGCCTTAGACCGACCTATTGAGTTACTCGCATGGACGCTATAGAAGCGGATTAAGCTTGGAGCTTACGTTGTGGAGCATTGGCTTCGGAGTTGAGGTAAACCTTTAGAACTTGGGTTTCAATCCGTTGTGTGCTCCACCACACCTAGTGGAAGGTTGTGGTTGGATTTTGTGCGTTTGGACATTGTGTGAATATGTATGTTCATGCATTATTGCTTGATTATGTGACATGCTTGGAGCATGTTGTGTGTGAATTATTTGATCTCTGGCCAGTAGATGTGTGTTGGTTTGGACTTCCGCTGGAGATATCCTTTGGGGATTCTGGTCAGGTTTTGTCGTGGGGCCGACTCTGGGAGCAGTACCAGGATGATCCAAACGTGGGACTTCCGCTGGATAGGGCTCATGAGGAGTTCCAGTTGGGTTTTGCCATGGGGTCGTCTCGTCCATGGGAGAGGAACCAGGAAGATTCCGGGAGTTATACGATGGGGTCCTTGAACGAAATCTTGATGTGGATGTTCTTGGATTTGTCCCCAGTTGTTTGTGATTTTGTATGTTATGCATTTTTACATGATGTTAATTGTTGCATTTTGAGTGAGCCATGGGGTGGAGTGATCCTCTAGTACCCTTGGTTTATTGAGATATATTTGTATATCTCACCCCGTGTTTGGGGACATCATTTCAGGCTATAGCGAGCATGGATGAGTTGGATCATGATGAGCATATAGAGAGCATAGAATTTTGGAGGATCACATAGGATGCACATACTAGCATTGATTTTGTATCTTGGACTTAGAGTATGAAAATTGGATTATATGAGATTATAGTTGCCATGCTTTGGCGTTCATACGTAATTCTAAGTCATTTGATCATGGTGTTGTATTTTGTATATATGAAATCGTATATGTCTCATGTTATTACATTTTGGATATTGGTGAGCATGGGACTTGTCCATGGCCACATATGTGTGTTTTGAGGCATTTGGAGTCTTATGTTGTAAATAGACCAATTGATGAGTAAAATGACTACGATATTGAGAATCATGGTAATTGCCACTTGAATTATGCTTAAAGTTTAGTTGTTGTAAAGAATACTTTATGTAGGTTTATAGTTGATGGAATGGTTAATGACATAATGAATGTGTTAAGTTGTGAAGTGGTCTGTTGGGTGGTTTGCTGGTGGTGGAAAAATATAACTTCTGATAGGGGACGTTCTTCTGTTCTTGCAGAACACAGATTCGTCCCTCGGTTCCAACCCAAGTGCGCAAGTGCACGCATCAAGTAATAAAGGGAGTATTAATACTCAAATTATCGTTCCCACGAGGATAGAGTGCTAATTATTGTTTTATCACTGTTTATAAAGAGTGAAAATGAGAAGAAAAGTTAGTAAATGAACTGTCTGGTCAAACGTTCCCTACTGTCTTGACAACGTTCCTTAGGAACAGTAGGTTCAACCTGATGGCAAACAGTTGCTCGCTGCGTTATGTATGTGATCCTTCCTGTTTAGAAGAAGGTGAGATAACAATCATTGGTGTTTTTATAAGTACTAAATAAAATAAAATAAAATTACTAAAACAGAAATAACTATAATCAAGAGACAACAGTGTGGTGGTTAAAACAGTTTAACAGAAGGAACGGATTCACTGCTTCACTTTTAAAGGAGCTGTGTTCTCTGCTCAAGACTTAGCACCTTTTGGCTTTGTCCCAGTTTCTTTGCCTGCCAACTCTGATTCCTCAGAAAATGGAGAAAGATGGGTATTTGCTTGTGAGGAGTCTTGATGGTTGTTTACAGAGAAGGGAAGAGGGGTTGTCGCTTAACTATAGTTACAACCGAAAATTAAACTAAGTTACTAACTACTACTAAGTGATCTCTTCCTTTCGGACTGCAAACCCTCCAGGATTCGATGATGTTTTTGTCTGATGGAGGTCCTATTTATAGCTTGAAGAAGAATAACAAGACTGTAATTCCCTTGGAGCTAGTTGCTTGAATGAGGGGACGGGACTGTGGCAGCAGAGTGTGACTCTTGCGTGATTTGCTGAATGGAACAGGATTTGGTGATGATTAGCCGTTGTTTGAATGCCTTCCCATGTTTTACTTCTGTTTCCAGCCAATGAGAACTCTTGATTCTCTGCCCTTCACGTTTCCAACTGCTCAGTTGGTGCGCCACCTTGCTTTTTAGAAGTCTTTAACTCTATGTTACCTGCAAAGTGTACAAAAGCATTAAATGAATGGAGCAGGTGCATTAAATACGTCTCAGTCCGTTCCCCTTTTAATATATTTTAAAGGAATATGTTAACATCCGTTCCCTCACTGTGTTTTTGTCACAAATGTGTAAAACAAGTGATTTTCATGCTGAAGTTGCTCATCAGATGAGGGAACGTATGGTATTTTGCCATCAAAATGGGCTTAGATGGGAACAAATTTACGTCCCATCAAACACCCCAAAACTAAACTGTTGGTTGTCCTCAAACAACTCAGAAATATTGTATTAGTCTGCCCAATTTAAAAGAATAGCATAACAGAAAGGAACTTGAGCCAGCGAGCAACCATGAACTTTTCAGAAAATGAACTACTCTTCATAGTAAACAGTAAGAGGATTTTGTCCCCAGATAAGAGAAGGTTGTTGATCTTTTGTCTCATTGTCACTCATGGGTTGGTGTTTTCTCTGTCCATTCCTAGATGTGATTCTTCAGAACTTTCCTTTCTACTGTGTTCCTATGAAGTACAGTTGTCTTCCGTTCCAAGGATTCTTTGATGGGTAAGTGTATGGAAATGTGGAAGAAGTGGTGGTCTAATTTGTGGGATCAAGGAACGTTTAGCTTTTGTGTCTGGACTTTTTCTGTTTTTGAGGGAACACCTTTTCTTGAACCTTTTTCCCCCTTTGGAGGAAGGTTTTCTAGTTTTTCTTGAATTCTTTTGAATGGTTGTTCCCCTTTTTCTTTGTTTTTCTTCTGTTCTTTTTTGTTCATTGTTGAGTACGCTCCTTGTTCTTTTTGATTGACCAGATGGTGTATGATGGGGTGAGGTGAGTGTGTGATTCTGTTTTGATCCTTGACAGCAGAATTTATCTGTCTTCAGCAGTACTTACAACATTAAGGCAAGCTGAGAAGTTTCATTGTGGTTACACCTCAGGAATGCTCTCAGAAGTAGGCGTTTGGCATTTTTTCGTTCCTTACCAGTTTGAGTTCACACAGATCAGCTTTTTCAAAAATCTGAGGATTAAATTCCCTGCACTGTTTCTATTTTCAAGTACTCAGAGAGAGAACAAGCATGATCAGTCAGTGACTTTGTGTTTCATGTATGTTAGTTAATCTAAAAGAATTTGGGCAGTCTTAATACTATAACTGAAATGCATGCATATACCAAACAGTTTGATAAAAAAGGTGTTTTTCATTGCAAAAAGATTAATTACAAGGGAACGAAAAGAAACTAAATTAAAAACAGGATTGAAAACAAACTAAGCTAAGATAAATAGAAGGGTTTCTCCTTTTCATTGTGGAGGTCTGTGGTTAGGGACCACCCCAAAACTACGTTCCTAGAACGTACTTTATTTGGACTTTTTGGAGAGGAACATCAGACGTTCCCTCCTTTTCGAGAGCTATGTGGTTATGGATAACCACCCCAAAACTTTGCTCTTTGTCAGAGAGCAAATGTATCTACTGGGTTTCCTCCCAGTCAGCGCTTAGTTTAATGTCTTTAGCTAGACATGGTACTTACCTCTCAAGGGATTTCAGAAAGAGGGATACTTTCCTCTTTTTCATCAAAGGTTTCATCATTGTATAGCTTTAACCTGTGCCCATTTACCTTGAAGGAACGACCATGTTCTGAACCTTGGATTTCGAAAGTTCAGTTTCCTGCATCGTTAATAATTTGATATGGCCCGGTTCATCTTGATTTGAGTTTACCTGGGAACAGTCTGAATCTGGAGTTGAAGAGTAGCACCTTCTGACCGATTTTTAGATCTCTGTTCCTGATCCTTTTACCGTGCCACTTCTTAATCTTCTCCTTGTACAATCTATGATTTTCGTATGTGTTCCCTCTGAACTCCTCTAATTCTTCGAGTTGCAGCAATCTCTTCTCTCCAACTATTTTTTCATCCATGTTGAGGGTTTGGACTGCCCAGTAAGCCTTGTGCTCCAGTTCGAGGTGGAGGTGGCAAGCTTTGCCAAATATCAATCTGTATGGGGAACACCCTAAGGGTGTTCTATATGCTGTTGTATAAGCCCATAATGCCTCGTCTAACTTGAGAGACCAGTCTTTTCGAGAAGGATTAACTACCTTCTCTAAAATTCTCTTAACCTCTCGGTTAGAGACTTCAATGAGACCACTGGTTTGTGAATGATATGGGGTTGCAACTTTGTGTTTGACTCCATATTTCTCCAACAACCTCTCAAGTTGGCGGTTGATGAAATGTTTCCCTCTGTCGCTGATGAGACAACGTGGGGTTCCATATCTGGTTAATATGTTCCTCTTTAAAAATTTTATAACCACCTTAGCATCATTAGTGGGTAAAGCAACTGCTTCTACCCACTTGCTTACATAATCCACAGCCATTAATATGAATTTGTTCCCACACGAAGGAGGAAAAGGTCCCATGAAGTCAATGCCCCAAACATCAAATAATTCAACTTCTAGGATCGGATTGAGGGGCATTTCATTTTGTTTAGTCAAGTTACCTTCTCTTTGACATTTATCACAATTTTTTGCATATTGAAGTGCATCATTAAAAAGGGAAGGCCAGAAAAAACCTGACTGAAGAACCTTGGAGGCAGTCCTAATTCCACCTAGATGTCCTCCATATGGGGACGAATGGCAGTGTTGAAGGATTTGAGGTTGTTCTTCTTCTGGGACGCACCTTCTTATCATTTGGTCTGCGCATCTTTTGAACAGTAGTGGTTCGTCCCAGATGTAGTTCCTGCAATCGTGAAAAAATTTCTTCTTCTGCATTTTATTCGCCCCATAAGGTTCTAGCCCTGCTGCAAGGAAGTTGGCTATATCAGCAAACCAAGGAGCATTTGTCTCTATGTGATTAATGACAAACAATTGTTCGTCAGGGAACGTTTCCTTGATTGGTAGCCCCACTTTAATGTGTTCCAATCTGGACAGATGATCTGCAATTTGATTTTTACATCCTTTTCTTTCTTTGGTCTCCAGATTGAACTCTTGTAGCAGTAGGACCCATCTTATGAATCTTGGTTTTGCTTCCTTTTTTGAGAAGAGGTACTTGAGAGCTGCATGGTCAGTATGGACAGTAACTTTTGATCCTAAAATGTAAGGCCTGAATTTTTCACAAGCATATACTACAGCCAATAGCTCCTTTTCAGTGACTGTGTAGTTCACCTGAGCTTCATTTAGAGTTTTACTGGCGTAATATATGCTACGAAAAAGTTTGTCCTTCCTCTGGCCCAGAACTACCCTAATAGCATGATCACCTGCATCGCACATTAGTTCAAAGGGTAAGTTCCAGTCTGGAGGTTGGATGACAGGCGTGGTAATGAGCTTATTTTTCAAAGATTCAAAAGCTTTCACACAGTGAGAGTTAAACTCAAATTTTACATCTTTTTTTAATAAGTGGCACAAAGGTCTAGCTATTTTGGAAAAATCTTTAACAAACCTTCTATAAAAGCCTGCATGCCCTAAAAAAGATCTCAAGGTTTTTACACTTACTGGTGGCGACATTTTTGCTATAGCTTCTACTTTGGCTTGATCCACTTCCAGTCCTTCTCTGGAAATTTTGTGTCCCAGGACTATTCCTTCTTTCACCATGAAGTGGCATTTTTCCCAATTAAGCACTAGATTAGAGGACAGACACCTTTGAAGGACTTCTTCTAAATTGTCCAAGCAGTGATCATATGACGTCCCTAGTACTGAAAAATCATCCATAAAGACTTCTACTCCTTCACCTATTAGATCGGAAAAGATTGATAATATACACCTCTGGAACGTTGCTGGTGCATTACATAACCCGAAAGGCATCCTTCTGAAAGCGAACGTTCCATATGGGCAGGTGAAGGTTGTTTTATGTTGATCTTCTGGTGCCAAAGCAATTTGATTATACCCTAAATATCCATCAAGGAAGCAAAAGTATTCTTTTCCTGCTAGGTGGTCTAGCATCTGATCTGTAAAAGGGAGTGGGAAATGGTCCTTCCTGGTGGCATTGTTGAGCTTCCTGTAATCTTGGTAGATTCTCCATCCTGTAACCTTTCTCACGGGTATCAGCTTATTCTTTCATTCTTTTCCACTGTGATGCCTCCCTTTTTGGGGACGCATTGGACAGGACTTACCCAACTGCTGTCAGATATTAGGTATATGATCCCTGCATCCAGCCATTTGATGACTTCCTTTCTCACCACTTCTTTCATTATAGGGTTCAATCTTCTTTGGTGTTCCACTGAAAAACTGTTAGGATCAGTCAATAATATTTTATGCATACAAATGAGGGACTGATACCTTTGAGATCATCTATGGTCCAACCGATGGCTCCTTGGTATTTTTTTAGCTTGTCAAGCAACAGTCCTTCTTGTTCCTTGGTAAGAAATGAAGAAATGATCACAAGAAGGGTGTTGTTGTTCCCCAGATATGCATACTTCAAATGTTGGGGAAGGGGTTTTAGTTCTAAATCAGGAGGTTTTTCTGAAGAAGGTCTTTTGAGCTGCTTCTCCTTTTCAGTTCTTATCAAAGGTTCAGGCCTTCTTTCTTGCAAATAGCAACTCTGCTCTTCCTGTTGTGGGTCTTCTTCTTCTTCCTCGTATTCTTCTTCCTGTTTTTCTGCTATGCTGATCGTCTAACAAAGTGAGAGCAGAACATTCTTCCAAGTCTTCTCCTTCATCCTGGAACTTTATTGCTTTGACAATATTGAACTTGATCTCATCGTCATGAACTCTCACGGTTAGTTCCCCCTTTTGTACATTGATAACTTCTCCTCCAGTTGCTAGGAACGGTCTACCCAGAATGATGGGAACGTCAACATCAGCTTCATAATCCAGAATGATGAAGTCAACAGGTAAGATAAATTTATCTACTTTGACTAGCAAATCTTCAATCTTCCCTTCTGGCTTGACGATGGATCTATCTGCCATTTGCAAGGTCACCGTGGTGGGTTTAGCTGGTCTAGTGGATAATTGTTTGAAGACAGATAGGGGCATGAGATTGATGCTGGCCCCTAAATCACACAAGGCTTTCCCTTGGTACGTGTTTCCTAAATGCAAGGAATGGTGAAGCTTCCTGGGTCTTGAAGCTTAGGTGGGAGTCTGCCTAAGTATTGGCAACTCTCTTGTGTCATTTTTATAGTCTCATATTCCGTTATTCCTCTTTTTTTTAGAGGACATCTTTCATGAATTTTATGTACCTGGGCATCTGTTGTAGTGCGTCTACCAGAGGAATGTTGATGTGAAGTTGTTTTAAAATGTCCAGGAACTTTCCAAAGTGCTTATCCTCCTGTTGCTTTTTTGTTCTTTGAGGGAACAGAATTTTTGTTGATATTTGCCTGCTTTGAGTTGGACTGATTGGTTGGCTTGAAAGTAAAATGGCCTTGAAGGCCGTAGCATGTGAGAGGAAAAAAAATATATGAGAGGGCCTTGAAAAATATGATCACAAACAAGGTACCATCACCCGTCTATGGTAAAGTAACCGGGCTCTGATACCACTTGAAAGTAAAAGGAGGGCCTTGAAGGCCGTAGCATGTGAGAGGGGAAAAACAAATTTTTTTCGCAAGCGGAATACACATGCATATCAAGATACATACTTTAAGACGTATGTCATACCTTGTTCGTGAAAAACTCAAGACGATCAAAGGTAGGTCTGAAGGGTTCAGACCCTCTAACGTTGATCCACACCACCTGCGTCTGGATACAGGAACTCCTTCCAGTAAAGCCACCAATTGATCACCACAAAGAGGCTTGCTATTCGCTCAATGTGTGATGAGAGGAGGCTATGTAAAAGTGTTTGCAAGAGTGAAG
Organism: Gastrolobium bilobum; assembly: GCF_033153095.1. Taxonomy (NCBI): domain Eukaryota; kingdom Viridiplantae; phylum Streptophyta; class Magnoliopsida; order Fabales; family Fabaceae; genus Gastrolobium; species Gastrolobium bilobum. The sequence continues at coordinate 566,866 of NW_026899712.1, read as the reverse complement.
TTTTCTGAGAGAAAACCTCACAAAAGTGGTGCAGGAAATTAGGAGAGAATGGCTTGGTTGGTTTTCTAAAAACCCTAGAAGGAACATATATAAAGAGGCGCACAAAAGGAGCCTATTTGTTAAAAACAAATCAGATTTTTAATCAATAAAAATCCCTTCCAAAAGGGCGCTCCATCAAAGAGAGAGAGAGAGAATAGGATTTGTTGCAAATCAAATCTCATCAAATCTTGCCAACAACATCCTATCATATCTTTATGATATATTAGGTTCAAAACCTAATCAAATATCTAATCATAAATCATCATATAATCAGTTATATGGTGCGCCCCATATAGCCTAAATAATGACCAGATACATTTGAGTAATCAAATCACTCAAATATTCTCTCAACAGATTGTATCTTCTGGAGCTGATACTGGTGACTAATCATCAGCCATATTAGCGCCCCATATCTCCTTGGATTATGTCCAAGAGATTTTCTCTTGATATGTTCCAAAAAGATCTAATCTTGTTATGTTCCAACAAGATCTTATCTTGTCTTTTTCAAACAAGATTTTATCTTATCCTTTTTCGTAATGAAACAATTTTCATAGCTAATTCTAATTTAATTATTAAATTCAAATATTAAAATATTCAAATTTAAACTTTCAAACATTCAAATTCAAAATTTAAATTTCAAAATTCAAAATTCAAAATTCAAAATTTCGAATTCAAAATTCAAAATTCAAATTTCAAATTTCAAATTTCAAATTCAAAATCGAATTTCAAAATTCAAATTCAAATTTTAAATTCCAAAATTCAAAATTTAAATGTTTCATAATTAATTAATTTAACTAATTAAATTAATTAGTAATGACTTGGACTATCCAAGCTCATTACATTAACCATGCGCCCTCCACCCCTTTAGGTGGAGTTCCAAACTACTTCTTGGGCTAATAACTATTTTAAGGCCCAATACTTTTAATGCTAGAGCATCTAGACAATTAGGTATTTGTGTGTGACCCATTAGGTCCAACATAGCCACTGACATAAATGGGCTTGGGCCCAATAAGCCCACAACCCATCTAATGACAACACAGAGCACTAGCAATGCTTTGTTGCCCCAGAACTAGTTAGATTAATGATTTGATCATCCTATTAAACATATTTGGTTGCTGTATGTTTGTCCCTTCGTCTCGGTTACCTTCCCATAAAACCTAGGGTAAAGAAACGTATCATCCCTTGCGGTTTAGGGTTAGCTTTTTATGAAATAGGGAGTCTTCAAATTACTGACTCTAAAGGCAGATCATCTTATGATCTCTTTTACTATGCATAGATTTCAGAGTCACTGTAAATGTCATCCCGATTTCTCCGGTTTAAGGATAACCTAATCTCTCACAGAGATTTGACGAATTCCTTCAACTTATCACCCTAGCCCTGTGCCCTATCAGGACAAGCCCAAGAACATACCTATGAATCTCCATGTTTCAGGCAGACAGTCAAAACATGCCTTCTAGAACACAGTCTAAGTGATAACTTCTGGTCTAAGGAAAGACATACCCAAATATAAAGAGACTACTCTAATGATACTATCTGTGAGATTTCCTCATAGAATCTCTTTGTGGGTCCGTTCAGTGCGAGCTATACTCTTATAGGTCCACCCACGACTTTAGCTAAGACATCTCCATATCTGTAGCACATGAGGTCTATACCTTGTATCCATATACAAGTAGATAAGTCATGCTAGTCTTACCCGAGATTACTGACCCCATTCTCAGTATCTCTAGACTAGGAACATAATATTAGGAATAAGCATCCGGTATTCTTGAATCCTCATGATCGTGATCTCATCACAGATATTCAAGAGATACCTATTTTATTCCACGGGGTTTATCAAGTTATTCATAATATATTAACATTAATATCGAGACAGAATTATGAAACAAGATAAAGAGTGCTTTTATTTATTTTCGACAATATTAAAAAGGTCTACATCTATGTCCTTATTTAATCATAAGATTGTCTCTAGGACACCCAAATACTAACACTTAGTTCCAACAATCTTTCCTTTCCCTTAACCAGGCCACATTATAACTCTATTGAAGACCTCTTGATCTGCTTAATTTATCATAAGAACTATGGAGAACGAGAATATAAGCAAGCCTATGGTAGTGTTGATACAGTGGAACAAGAGTGAAACACCAACCCTCTAGACAGTTGAGTGTGAGTGAATTGAAATCCTAGTGAGGGAGTGTATCAGGAATTTTTCCTTGTTCTTGATCTTAAGGAATTTCATTGAAATTTTTAATTGATGAATTATGAATCTTGCTGCTTTGATGTCTTATCCTTTCAAAGTCTGAATGCTCTGTGATCATGTCTCTGATTAAATCCTGCCTATGAACTCCATGCAATTGAAGGTCTTGATTAATTTTCCAGTAAGTTTATTCTAGTTAATTGCTGAGGACAACAATATTCAAATCTGGGAATGGTTGATAAACCCTTGGTTTACCATGGTTTGGCAGTTGAAGCCTCATGAGGAGAACTACCTGACTCATGATTTGGATCTGGCTGCGATTATTTTTGCTTTCAAGATTTGGAGGCATTATCTTTATGGCATGAAGTTTGCTGTGTTCAGTGACCACAAGAGTTTGAAGTATCTGTTTGACCAGAAGGAGCTGAACATGAGACATAGGAGATGGGTGGAGTTTCTGAAGGACTACGACTTTGATTTGAAGTACCATCCTAGCAAGGCCAATGTGGTAGCTGATGCTTTGCGTCAGATTCCGTGAGCCTATCCAGTTTGATGTTGGGTGATTTTGATGTCATTGAGAAGTTTTGGGATTTGTCAATGACCTCTTTATTTGGGGGTGAACTTCTCGAGATGGAGACAGTAAGGGTAGAGAATGAGCTAATGGAGAAGATCAAAGAGGCACAAGTACAGAGAGAGTGCCTCGATTATGTTAAGAACCAAGATGGTGTGTCTTGGAACGATTATGGTTTGTTGACATTCCAGAAGAAGATTGTGATTCCTCGAGGTCTTTTGACTGAGGAGGTGATGGCAGAGGCTCATAAGGGCCAATTCACTGTCCACATTGGTGCTACAAAGATGTATCAGGATTTATAGAGAAATTTGTGGAGGTCGGGCATGAAGAAGGATATAGTTGTTTATGTGTCCAAGTGTTTGATATGCCAGACAGTGAAGATAGAACACCAGAAGTCGTCTCGTAAGCTTCAACCTCTTGAGATACCGTAGTGGAAGTGGGAGAGCATTTCCATGGACTTCGTGGTGGAGTTGCCTAAGACTCGGGCTGGTTGTGACTCTATCTGGGTCATTGTGGACATATTGACTAAGTCTGCCTATTTTCTTCCGATGAAGGTGAGCTTCACTACTGAGCAGTTGACCAGAGTATATGTTCGCGAGATCGTGAGGCTTCATGGGGTGCCCGAGAGTATCATTAGTGATAGGGATCCGAAGTTCACATCTCGGTTCTAGGAGGCGCTGCAAGGAGCTTTTAGTACTCAGTTGAGATTGAGTACAACCTATCACCCTCAAACTGATGGACATACTGAGCGGACCATCCAGACATTGGAGGACATGTTGAGGGCTTGCACTTTAGAGCAGGGTTCAACATGGCATAGGTACCTGCCATTGGTTGAATTTTCTTACAACAACAATTTTCATGCTAGCCTGGGCATGGCACCCTATGAGGCGTTGTATTGTAGGAGGTGTCGAACTCTTACCTATTGGTCTGAGGTTTGAGATCGCGAGTTATTTGGTTTGAACTTTGTCCAAGATATCACCCAGTAGATCCAGATGATCAGAGAGAAGCTGAAGCAGGCACAAAATCGCCAGAAGAGTTACTACGATGTCATGCATCGTCCACTGGAATTCAGTGAGGGTGAACACGTGTTTGTGAGACTATCAACTGTCACCGGTGTTGGTCGGGAACTCAGAGTAAGGAAGCTTAGCCCGAGATTTATAGGGCCATACCAGATTCTTGGTAGGGTAGGGCCTGTTGCCTACCGGCTTACCTTGCCTCCGAACTTGACCAACATCCACGACGTGTTTCACGTGTCTCAACTTCGGAAGTACATTGCGGACCCATCGCACGTGGTGCAGCCTGGTGATGTGGAGGTTTGGGAGAACCTAAAGACTCCCGTCATACCACTCAAGATTCTCGATCGTGGCGAGAAGAAGCTGAGGAGAAAGATCATTCCTATGGTCAAAGTGCAATGGACAGGAAGGACTCCTGAGGAGTGTACTTGGGAGCGAGAGTACGAGCTTCTTCGGCAATACCCTGAGTTTCGGGACAAGTATGATTCTAATTTTGCAAGCAAAATTCTTAAAAGGTAGGGTGAATGTAAGAACCCGTACCGTTCAATTAGAAATTTAATTAATTAAATGTAAAATTAGGAAATAATTCCATAATTAACCCTAATAATTATGAGAAGGCTTAAATAATTATAGTAAGTTATTAATAATGTTGAAAGTTACTTTTCTAACGAAAAGTGCAGATACCGATTCTGTCTCACGGTATAAATGCATACCGATGAATTATCCCGAAAAATTATGAAAAGTATGTATATATCACTAGAATAATATCTAGGACTAGTATAACAAGTTTCAAGTCAAAATAATGAGAACTGGCGTCAGGACTAATACCGGCTACGTAAAAGCGCGTACCGGCAAAATGCTGGAAAAAATAAAATAAAAATATGATAAATTCTAGAAAAATTGCTAGGATCAGATTCCAAAGTTTGGGATTAAAATGATAAGCGTAGCTATTAGTGCTAATGCAGAGTGATTAAACTTAATGCGAGTATAAATAGTGGTGGCACAAGTCTCTAGGTCAGAAATCACAACTCTAAGTGCCTCTATTTTTTATATTTGAGCTCTCCATGTTGCCACCCTCTTCCCTTCTTGAAACTCAACCAAAAATCCACCTTTCTCTTTGATTTTTCTTCCTAAATTTTGTGAGCACTTGAGAGTGTGCATTGGGAGGGAGAAAGGCACCTTCTTGGGAGTGTGGTAGCTGCTGACTTGGGGGATTGAGACTTCCTCTGAGTGTGGGGCGGTGTAGGAACCATTTCATGAGTTGTTGATGCTCCAGGAAGTGAACTTGGTGAAGAAAGGACCCATCTTGTTGTCATTTTCGTGCTTACAAAGTGGCAGACCTTAGGAGCTGACTTGATAGATCCAAGAGCACTTGTGGTTCTGTTTTGAAGCCTTTGGATAAACATCATCACCTTTGATCATAATTATCCTTGTTAAAAGAGGAGTCTTGGTATGTAAAATGAGTCAAATAGGTAACCAACATAAACACTAACCTAAAGGAGTGTAAAAATGCATGCTTTAACGTGTATAAGTGTTAAAAGAGGAACATTGGGAGTGATATCTCGCGAAATGCAGAAACTGCATTCTGTCGCGAAATATTCGGATATGATATCTTGATATTGATATCCGGATATGCCCCCGAAAAATATCCGGATATTCTGAAAATTTCGAGACAAACACTGTTCTGTTCTGACAGAATAGTACTATGGGTTTACGGATCCTAGATTGGTGAGTTGAACATTTGTAATAATTGAACTAAGTCAGAATCACTTAGATTAAGGGCTTAAGGCTTTGGGAGAAGCCTAATGGCATGAAACGATAAAGAGAACGTTGTCATTATGTCATGAACTCTTAGATTATAAATATTGATATGGTTGCTGGTCTAAATAGATTGTGATTGTGCTGTTTGTGGACCTTGAGCTAGTATGGACTTTGGCTTGGATTGATTGCTTAAGAGGTAAGCTTTCGTGTCCTCGGTTTTGCCATTGTTGGTTCAACCATACCTCATGGAGGGATGGTTTATATGCATGATGTGTTTTCATGTATTGATATTTGAAATGCTTTTGAGCTGTTAAGTGCAAATGCCTTATGATATGTATCTGTTGTTCCACCTAGACGGTAAGCCTGAGTATACACGGGGCGGAACAACAATATCAAGAATAAATGGATCCTTAAGAAATTGAAGATCCACCATTTGACCCAATCTTGGATCTACTTGTAAATACACAAGGTCTAGTGCGGTACATTCTTAGTGGGAGAGAACCTTGTTAACTCTCAAGTTGTCTCTTGTTGAGTGACATTGATCCTACTAGTTACGATAATGCACTAGAAGATATTGTTGATCAAGTGTTGCTCAAGCTATGAACAATGAGATGGAATACTTGTATTTCAAATCTGTTCGGTCCTAGTAAAGACACTAAGAGGGGTAAAACCCACAAGGTGCATGTGGACAAAAAAGGTAAAGAGAGGATGGACAGGAAGGTGAAAACCTTCAAAGCTAGCTTGGAGGCAATTTTTGCCAGACGCCATGCTTGAGTCTATCCAGATTCTCTCAGTTGCTATAAGTCTCAATTATGAGATTTCATTTTGGGAGTTGGATGTCAGGATATCTGCATACAACAACCAAAAGGGTTTATAGCAAATGGGTAGGAACACACGGTATGCAAGTTGTGAAAGTCTATTTCATGGAGTTAAGAAAGCATCCAGGTCTTAAAACATCAGTTTTGATCAGGTTATCAAAATTTTGATTTTGAGAAAACCTTGATTAATGATCTGTATTTGTATGTAAAGGATCCAACGGAAAACAATAGCTTTTCTGGTACTTTATGTAGATGATATGCTCCTTATTAGAAATAATGTGGAGGTAATATCAAGCATAAAGAGTTGGCTAAGTTAGTGTTTTGGTATGGAAGTACTAGGGAAGCCAATTATATTCTTGGTAGAAAACTCTTATGAGACCGGAAGAATAAGTTGTTGGCATTACCTTAGGCTACTTACATTGACAAAACTCTTGCCAAAATTGAACATGAGAATTCTAAGAGAAGATTTATAACTCTCAGATATGGAATTCATCTTCCTAAAGAGTAACCAAAGACTCCTGAGAAGGAAGAATGCATGAGTTGGATACCTTATGCTTTGACAAAAGGTAGTCTCATGCATACCATGTTGGGCCTTAAACCAGACATCTGCCATGCAGTGGGAGTAGTGAGACGGTACTATTCTGGACCTAGAGGAACACTAGATTATTATTAAGCATGTACTCAAGTATCTTTGGAGAACGAGAAATTATATGCTGGTATATTCTAATAGGAGTCTTGAAAAGCTGAGTTTTTAAAAATTCAGTTATTTCAAGTGGATATTGACTCAAGAAATCAACCTCGAGCTATGAGTTTTTCACTAAAATCATATAGCATTAGAGGTGGATCTTGCAGACCCAGTTACTAAGAGTTTGCATGAACTTGTATTCAAGAGGCATGTTACTTCTTTGGGACTTAGGATGATCCTAGACTTGCATTAAGCGAGTGGGAGTTATTGGTTTCATTGTGCTCTTGGAGTAAGACAATGAAACAATGAAATTACTTTCTGAATTTCATAAATAAGGTTTTATTTATTAATTTTGCGCACTATTTACAAACATCAAAGTCCGGATCAATTGTGGAGTATATGATCATATGGATACGTTCATGGAGGACATGATTATAGGTTCTCACAATTGATGAATAGATTCACAGCTGTTAAATAAAGTTGGGCACTTTATTTAAGCTGCAATATTCCATGAAATGGTTTTGTCCGAATCATTGTAAAATATTGGTGAGAATTAACATTCACATTGAAAGGATCAAGGAGAGATTTGATTAAGGTTGTTTTTCTGTCATAAGGTATCAAATCTCCATTTAACTATAGTTATGTAATTGCTCTTAATCCTGAGTTTATTATAAATAGGTAATCAAATAGTTTTCATTCTTTGATTTACCAACGGATGAGGTTCGATCTATTGACGGCCAATAACTCAGTATTTTGGGAGTGAGATTATTTGATTATCAGTATTTATGAGATAAATGATGGGACGTAAATTCGTTCCCATCTAGGCCCATTTTGATGACAAAATACCACACGTTCCCCTATCTGATGAGCAACTTCAGCATGAAAATCACTTGTTTTACACATTTGTGATAAAAATACAGTGGGGGAACGTATGGTAACTGTAAGAATCTGCACTGTTAATTAAGGAATTAATCAGTTAATTATGTGAAATTAGGAAATAATTCCATAATTGACCCTAATAATTATTATGAGGCTCTAATAATTATAGTAAGTAATTAAGAATGTTGAAAGTCATTTTTCAGAAGAAAAGTGCAGATACCGGTTCTGCTAGTCAGTATAAATGCGTACCAAAAAAGTATCCCGGAAAATTATAATAAGTGCATGATAATTACTAGAATAATATGTAGGACTTGTAAAACGAGTTTCAAGTCAAAATAACGAGAACTGGTGCCAGAAACTGGTACTGGCTATGAAAAGCGCGTACTGGAAAGGTGTTCCGAAAATTATAAGAAAAATATGATAATTCTTGTAAAATTGAGTAGGTTAAGAATCCAAAGTTTGGGATTAAAATGCTAAGCGTAGCAATTAAAGTTAATATTGTGTGTTAATTGGTTAAGTGACTATATATATGGCTTTTAGGCACAAAACCCTAGATAACTATCCTTCCTACGTGAGTATTGAGAGTGGCTGACCAGCCTTGAGCTTTGCTTCATGGTCTCTTCATCTTTGTGAGGGTTTGTGACCTTTTCTTCCATTTCTTCTTCTCTTTTGTGGAGTAAACACTTGGGTGTGTGATTGGGAGTGGGTGTGAGGCTTTGTTTCTGAGTATTGGTGGCTGTGTTGTGCTTGTAAAAGGGCTGAGTTGGTGGGTTGTAGTGTTGGAGCCTTGGTCTTGGTGGTTGAAGCTCCAAGTGCCCACCTTTGTGAAGAAAAACCAAGTCTTGAGCACCATTTTCGTGTGCCTTGAAGGTCAGACTTGTAGAGGCAGTGTGGTGAGCTCCAAGAGCCATTGTTGCTCTGTTTTAAGCCTTGGTATGTTGTACCAACCTTTGATCATGAGTTTAACGCTTAAAAATGGAACCTTGATGCATGTAATGAGTTAAGTTGCAAACTTAAGGGTGGGTAATGTCAAACACACCTAGAAATGCATGTTTAGGCTTCTGTAATCGGTAAAAATGGAACCCCCTTCGCGAAATGCAGAAACTGCATTCTGTCGTGAAATATCCGGATATTTACCTGTGGAATATTCGGATATTGATATCCGGATATGGGTATCGGGATATTGATATCCGGATATGGGAATCTGGATATCCAGATATAGATATCCGGATATTGCCAGTGAGATATCCGGATATTGCCTATGAGATATCCGGATGTTGCGGATCTAGCAAGTGTACTAGTCGTACAAGTAATAAAATGATGAGTAAAGATCGTTCCCACGAGGATTTGTGTCAAGCACTGACTAACCATATGTACTTGAGTTGAATCAAACAAAAGTTCATAGATTGCATAGATTTATTGTCACCAGAAACTACACTGAATTGAATTAAAAATTGATAAATAAATAAAATGTAAATTATAATGTAAACAAGTAGTCAGATGTCATTTTCCCTCAAACATGAATTTATAGATGAACCAATTTCCATTATGAATTATCTACTATGTGATGTTGATCAACCTTTTTCTTATCATCTCAAGATGTAATCCCTTACTACCCTGATAGACACATTAATCAGAAACCCCAATCCCTTGGTGATTCCTTTCTTAATACATGCATTAATTACTAAGGTCTTAAGATCACATTAGAATCCTAGCATCAATCCCTTGACTACTAGAACACTGATGATGAAGTTGTCAAAAATAGAGAAACAATGTAAACATGTCTGTTCTACACTATTCCTCAACATGAAGAATTAATCAAGACAACTTCATACAATCATATAATAGATAAACAAAACATCTAATTAACCATTCATAAATTCAAACTTGAGTTCCATTGAATCAGACTACAAAGGACTCTACTCAGACATAATACAAATAATAACAAGAGAAGAAGAAGAAAGATCAAACTCCATTGTCATGATAGTTGAGTCTTCAATTTTCAAGTACAATTACATGAAAGTATACTAACTATTACAATACTAAGTCCTAAGAATTTGGAAAGTCAGAGAAAATGAGGAGTCAGATCAGATCTATGAAATATCTGACCTGATCTCCCTTCTCCTAGTGTGATGGGGAAAGTTAGAATATCAGAGAATGGATATGAGAGAGTTGCATCTGATATCTGGAATATGTCAGAATGTGAAGGCCCCTTGTCCTTTTATAATTTACAAATTACAACTGAAAACTGACATGGGCACTGAAACTCTCATTTCTGGACGTTTTAGCGCTCAACCTTGACGGATGCCCAACTGTTTTTAACTGTCTTGGGCGCTAAAATGCCCAATTTTGGCCGTTTTAATGTTCAGCACCAGCATCTTTTGTGCAGCAGGGCGCTAAAACGCTCAGTTTTGGGCGTTTTAGCGCCCAACACTTAGAATTTTCCAATTTTCAGAATCTTCTTCCTTCTCTCTTTTGCTTCTTTGAGCTTCAATTCCTTACAAGAACAATGTAAATTTTCAATACAACTTCCAGAACTTGTATTCAGGAATTTATAAGACATTGACCTCTTTTTCATCCATTTAATCACACAAATTTATACTAATTCATGCTCAAAAACCTGATGAACTAAGGGTTCATCACAATTCCCAGATTTGAACATTGTTGTCCTCAGCAATGAATTAAAACAGAGAAGGACTTGAGATTCTTTACAGATGAAATTCATGAGGATGGACTTCAATTAACAAAAGATCAACATTTCATGATACAAAATTATAACCATGCAATCTCTTATTTCCTCTAATTTGCCCAACATCATTTGTGACTTTTCAACAGATCAGTAAAGATGATATACATAGACTTCCAAACAACAACACCCCCTCACTAGGAACTTCTCAAAAATTATGAGAATTTTAACACTCTTGCACACTAGTGTTTAAGGATGTACTTATCACTCACTCTTCACTGCACTCAAACTACCATAGGCTTGCCCATCTTCTCACTATTCATAGTAACAATGATCTATAAGGTAGATCAAAAAGGTTTTGGTATGATTAGCAATTAGGCTTGGTGTGTGGCTTGTCTAGAGATAAGGATTTCTGTGAAAGGGGAAGTTCAGATCAAATGAATCAGATTCAGATAAGAGGGGATTCACAGTAATTAATCAATTTCTTCCTAATTCCCTCAACTTTCTTCCTTTTCATTCCTTGTTCTTTTCTTTGAACCTTTCTTCCTCATTTTCTTCCTGACACTTTGTGTCTTTAACAAAAAAAATTTCTTTTTCTTTCAGACACTTTGTGTCTTTAATACTTCCCTCTGTCTCTTCCAAACACTTTGTGTTTCACAACCTTTTCTTTCTTTTCCTTCTTTCTTTCTTATGTTTCCAACACCTTGCATTCACTTATTGCAAAAACACTTTTCTCCCCACATAACACTCCATCCCTTATCACTTATCTGAAACTTTTAATCTGAAGGATTGGAATAAATGTGGTTCTTGGCTTGATAGACAACAGGCTAGGCTCAAGTGTTTCATGCAATGGGAACTTAAAGGTTGACCATTTGACTACGAAAATTCCTCTACCCTACACATCATCAACCATTTCAAGCAAGAAACAAGGCAAGTTCTAGAGTTATTCATGCAGTGAAGTGCTCTCTGAACAAAATTTTCTGTATAGGCTCAATTTCCTCACAGTTCAGAGTGCATGCTTGACTTTCTCTATATGCATCAAAACTAATCTTTCTACTCTTACACATTGAATGAGTCATGCAATCATTTCATTTAAGCTCAGCATGCAAGGTATAAGATTGTATCCTTAATTTGATCAATCATATAAAACTTTGATCAGTCAAATCCTCATGGAATTCCGTATCACAACTGAAATCCAAATTCAATATTTCAGCTAAAATCTAAATCACACAGAAAACTTAGAAAAGAAAAGAGATTGAGATGTTTCCCTGTTTTGGCTCATCAATTTGTGTGACATCTCCATGAAATTTGCAAGCCATTCAATCACACCCAATTCCCAGATTTAAATGTTGCTGTCCCCAGCAATTAACTGAAATCTAAAACAGCAATTGATCACTGAAACACATTATACATAACCCAATAGCATCAGTACTATCGCAATGTGAATCAGTCAAAACAGTAATTATCTCAATGTACTAAACTGAATTACAAAACTAAACTAACAGCAAAATAAAACTACCCAGAAACATGTAAATCATATAAGTGGACCAGCGCTAAAACGTTGAAATCAAGCGTTTTAGCGCTGGTCTCCAGAGACATGTGCACATTGATGTGCGTCGCATCGCGCTAAAACGGTCACGTCTGAACGTTTTAGCGCTCTGGACCAGAAAGAACAAAAATTCACACATAAATTTAAATTGCTGAAAAGTAAAAGATTCAATCTCAAATATTAATGGTGTCTGTCAATGTTGAAGAACAAATCCCCGGCAACGGCGCCAAAAACTTGTTGCGGATCTAGCAAGTGTACTAGTCGTACAAGTAATAAAATGATGAGTAAAGATCGTTCCCACGAGGATTTGTGTCAAGCACTGACTAACCATATGTACTTGAGTTGAATCAAACAAAAGTTCATAGATTGCATAAATTTCTTGTCACCAGAAACTACACTGAATTGAATTAAAACTTGAAAAATAAATAAAATGTAAATTATAATGTAAACAAGTAGTCAGATGTCATTTTCCCTCAAACATGAATTTATAGATGAACCAATTTCCATTATGAATTATCTACTATGTGATGTTGATCAACCTTTTTCTTATCATCTCAAGATGTAATCCCTTACTACCCTGATAGACACATTAATCAGAAACCTCAATCCCTTGGTGATTCCTTTCTTAATACATGCATTAATTACTAAGGTCTTAAGATCACATCAGAATCCTAGCATCAATCCCTTGACTACTAGAACACTGATGATGAAGTTGTCAAAAATAGAGAAACAATGTAAACATGTCTGTTCTACACATTTCCTCAACATGAAAAATTAATCAAGACAACTTCATACAATCATATAATAGATAAACAAAACATCTAATTAACCATTCATAAATTCAAACTTGAGTTCCATTGAATCAGACTACAAAGGACTCTACTCAGATATAATACAAATAATAACAAGAGAAAAAGAAGAAATATCAAACTCCATTGTCATGATAGTTGAGTCTTCAATCTTCAAGTACAATTACATGAAAGTATACTAACTATTACAATACTAAGTCCTAAGAATTTGGAAAGTCAGAGAAAATGAGGAGTCAGATCATATCTATGAAATATCTGACCTGATCTCCCTTCTCCTAGTGTGATGGGGAAAGTCAGAATATCAGAGAATGGATATGAGAGAGTTGCATCTGATATCTGGAATATGTCAGAATGTGAAGGCCCCTTGTCCTTTTATAATTTACAAATTACAACTGAAAACTGACATGGGTGCTAAAACTCTCATTTCTGGACGTTTTAGCACTCAACCTTGACGGATGCCCAACTGCTTTTAACTGTCTTGGGCGCTAAAACGCCCAGTTTTGGCCGTTTTAATGTTCAGCACCAGCATCTTTTGTGCAGCAGGGCGCTAAAACGCTCAGTTTTGGGCGTTTTAGCGCCCAACACTTAAAATTTTCCAATTTTCAGAATCTTCTTCCTTCTCTCTTTTGCTTCTTTGAGCTTCAATTCCCTACAAGAACAATGTAAATTTTCAATACAACTTCCAGAACTTGTATTTAGGAATTTATAAGACATTGACCTCTTTTTCATCCATTTAATCACACAAATTTATACTAATTCATGCTCAAAAACCTGATGAACTAAGGGTTCATCACCGGATATTATGGGTTTGCGAGGAACAGTAGCGTACTGTTCTTCCAGAACTGATCTATGGGTTGTGGACCCTAGTTTGAGGAAGTTGAACTTCTGTAATTAATTAATGTAAGTTAGAATCATGTGATAGAGGGCTGATGGCTTAGTGAGAAGTCTTAAGACGTAAAACGTAATGAAAAGGCGTTGTCTTTATGTTGTTTACTTGTAGAGTATGATTGTTGATGTATTATTGGTCCATATCAGATTGTGACTCTGCTGTGTTTGGACCTTGAGCTTATGGACTCTTGGCTTGGATTGATAGCTTGCGAGGTAAGCTTTCGTGTCCTCGAATTAGCCATGTTGTGGTTCCACCATGACCCATGGGGGTATGGTTATATGCATGTTGTGTTACATGCTTTTGATATATGAAATGTTGTTGAGCTTTATGTGTTAATGGCTTTTAATATGCATGTGTTGTTCCATCTTGATGGTAAGCCTGAGTATGTAGCATCATACGAGACGCTGATCCGGGGTGGATGCAAGTAGTATCTTGCACTAATTGTGGGTAATATATGTATACTTATTCCTGCATTTTTCTGGCCAGTAGAATAGAATTGACACACATGACATGATTATCTGCTGCATTGCACTGTTTTAGAAATAATATTGATGAACTGCTTTTAAACTTATATTGCACATGTTAGTGAGCTTGGGGTGGAAGATCCTTGAGGACCCCTTGTCTTACTGAGATTTCTTGTTTAGAGATCTCACCCCACGTTTGGGGAATGCTTATTTCAGGTTCAGGTAGTATGTTGACTGATGCCTCTGGCGGCAGGAGGCCATAGCTTAGCTGATTATGATATTCATCTTGTATTGCTTACATGACTGGATCTAGATGTTGTTTATGTTTTCCGCCCTTTATGTTTTGAGTTGAGACTTATGTTGGGCTTTGTTGCCTTATTTGGGTGAGCATGGGAGTTGTCCATGCCACTATGCTGTTAGTACTTTTGAGTTGAGTTGTATGAATTGTTTGTTGGTCCGGTCTACGTGTTGTAGTTCCGTGACTAGAGCCATACATTATGTTATTTTTATTAATGACGTATTTCAGTTAACTGTTTTACTGCAATTGCATATAGGCAATGCTTTATTAATTGATTAATAAGCAAGTTGGTAATGATTAATGACATCATAATTGAAAAGAAAAAGATATTCCGCAATTTTAATTAAGCACCACTTAATACGATGATATGATACCATACCGAAAATATACGGGGTGTTACAGTAACGTATTCCTTTAAAATACATTAAAAAGGGAACGGACTGAGACGCATTTAATGCACTTGCTCCACTCATTTAATGCCTCTATACACTTTGCATGAAACGTGGATATAAAGTCTTCTAAAAGCAGAGGCGGTGCACCACTCAAGCAACAGGAAACGTGAAGAGCAGAGAATCAAGAGTTCTCATTGGCCAAAGAAGAAAGCAAGGCATGGGGGGACTGCAGAAAACATCTAATCATCAACAAATCTTGTCCCATCCAGCAATTTGCACAGCTTCTACACTCTATTGTCACCGCCCCGTCCCTTCACGCAGGAACCAAGCTCCAAAGGATTTACAAGACTGCCACTATTCTTCTACCTATAAAAAGGACGTCCCACACACAAAAACATCATTGAATCCTGGAGGAATTGAAGTCCTAAGGGAAGAGATCACCTAGTAGTATTAGTAGCTTAGTTTTATTTTATTTAAGTTGTAACTGTAATTAAGTGACAACCCCTTTCTCTTTTCTGTATCAACCCCTAAGACTCCTCACGAGCATCAAACCATCCTTCTCCATTTTCTGTTTCTGTGTAAACTGTCTTTAAATTTAATATAAGTTTTTTTCTCTTCATTCCATTCGTTATCTTTAAACTGAATCTCGGGTTTATGGGATTTCAGTTTAGAATAATTATGTTTAAAATATTGGCCATGACCTGAACTATCTGTGGGACGGATAAAACTGCAACATTCTTAAAGAATTATTTTCAAAACTCTTGACTGAAGCTTTTTGTATTTCTTTGGCTAAGTAAGCTATATTCATTGTGTATCAATGGAAATTAAACACATACTGAGAAAGGAACTTCCATAAGGAAGGGATTTCAGACAGCTTAGCCATTGGGGGCAGGTAGTGTCATGGCAAAAACTGCAACATTCTTAAAGAATTATTTTCAAAACTCTTGACTGAAGCTTTTTGTATTTCTTTGGCTAAGTAAGCTATATTCATTGTGTATCAATGGAAATTGAACACATACTGAGAAAGGAACTTCCATAAGGAAGGGATTTCAGACAGCTTAGCCATTGAGGGCAGGTAGTGTCATGGCAAAAACACTACTAGTCTCCTTAGGAATAAGGGGCCGCTTCATCCACTTTAAGGTTCTGTACTAGTACCTATTGGAGTCAAGGGAGCCGTAGGAATATGGAAACTTGTGAGCCATCTAGTCCATGAGCTGAGGAATCAGAGTTGGCAGATAAGAAACTGGGACAAAGCCAAAAAGTGTTAGGTCTTGAGCAGAGAAAATAACTATTTAAGAGTGGAGTAGTGAAACCGTTCATTCTGTTAAACTGTTTTAAAACCATCACCCTGTTGTCTCTTGATTATAGTTATTTATGTTTAGTAGTTTTACTTTATTTAATCTTGTTTCTATCAAACTTCAATGCTTATTATCTCACCTTCTTCTAAACAGGAAGGACCACATACATAATGCAGCGAGTAATTGTTTGCCATCAGATTGAACCTATTGTTCTTGAGGAACGTTGTCAAGACAGTAGGGAACGTTTGACCAGACAGTTCATTTACTAACTTTTCTACTCATTTTCATTCTTTACAAAACAGTGTAAGACAATATTCAAAGTTCCATCCTCGTGGGAACGATAATCTGGGCATTAATACACCCAATATTACTTGATGCATGCACTTGCGCACTTGGGTTGGAAGTGAGGGAACGAATCTGTGTTCTATAAGAACAGAGGAACGTCCCCTATCAGAACTTATATTTTTCCACCATTAGCAAACCACCCAACAGGTTTTTGGCGCCGTTGCCGGGGATAGCAACACTAAATTCTGTTCTTATTTACTGTTTTTAGTACATACACTGTATATTTAACTTTACTTTTATTTTATTGTCACTAAACCTGCTGATTAAATAACTTGTGTTTATGGTTTATGAGTGAAGAGTTTGAAACAAACTCTGACCACTCCATTGAAGTACCTGAGTTTCTCTTTGACCTCGAACCAGAACGTACACTTCATAGAAGAAGAAGAAATCTCAGGGAAAAATTTCTTGAAAACATGGCTGATCATAACAATAATGAAGATATTCCTCTTGAACAAAATTTCAGAACTTTGGCTGCTCCTTTCAGGAACAGACCAGATAGGGGAGTAATCCTCCCTCCTGTAGCACCCAATTTTGAACTGAAACCTATCATGTTTCACATGATTAGGGAAGCAGGGGTCTTCAACGGACTCCCTGCAGAAGATCCTTACACACACCTCACAACATTTCAAGATATCTGTGATAATTTCAAAGTTGAGGGTGTGACAGAGGAGAGTATAAGAATGAGGTTGTTCCCTCACTCCTTGGGATTAAAAGCAAAAACATGGATGAAAACTCTCACCCCTGGTTCAATACACTCATGGGAGGAACTCTCTAACAAGTTGATAGAGAAGTTTCTCCCTATGTCTAAGACAAGCTGATGTAAGAGTAGAAATCTCTAACTTCAGGATGTTTTATGGAGAAAATCTCTATAAAGCATGGGAGAGATACAAGGACAACATCAGAAAATGTCCAAACCATGGGGTGGAGAGTTGGGGAGTGCTACAATCTTTCTATAAGGGACTTGACCATACTTCTCAATCTCATTTAGATTTTGCTGCAGGAGGATATTTTTTACAGGAACGCGTGAATCAAGGTATGAAATCATTGAAGGAACTGCTGAAAGATGTCTCCAATGGCCAATAGACAGAGTGAACCCAGTAAGGAAGCCAGGCATGCTAGAATTGGATAAACAAACTGCCATGGAAGCCCAGCTGGCATCACTCATAAATGAAGTGAAGAATCTGTAAGTTGACCAAGAAGCACCAAGGATGGAAGTCTTGCCACTCACAACAGCTGAAACTGAACCGTGTTCAGCTTGTGGTGACCTTCATGACTCAACAGATTGCCCATCCACTGCATTGGTGTGTTATGCAAAAAAATTTCGCAACAAGAACTTCACCAGAGACAATCAACAAGCAGGACACAGTACCAATTCAAATCCTGGAGGAACTATCACCAAAGATCAGAACCATAACCCCCAATGGAGGCCACCCATGAACCAAAGACCATTCAACACTCAACAGCAGTAACATCAGCAAGGCAGCAGCAGTGGAACGTTTGAACCAAGAAGAAACAATTATGTTCCGTTCCACAGAGATGACCAACGCATCAACATCCTGGAAAATTATGTCAAGGAATATGTCACCAGAAATGATGCAGTGGTCAGGAACATCGAGTCCCATCTGGGACATATTGCTACCAATCTTCAAACAAGAACACCAGGACCACTGTCAAGGGATACTAACATCTCCTCAACAACCTCTCCAAAGGAAGTGCTTACTTCCCCTTCAGAGCAAATCAAGGCTGTCACCTTAAGAAGAGGAAAATCCACTACACAACCCACAACTCTGCCGAAGAAAAAGGAACAAACTAAAGCATCTGAAGCAGCCCCAAAAGCACAACAACAGCAACCAGCCACAGATGAGCAGAAACCAGAGCCTGAAAAAAAAGCTGAAACCAATGAAGACCAGGTGGACAAAAGTCAACCAATCAGCCCAACTCAAAGCAGGCAAATACCAGCAAAAATTCTGTTCCCTCAGAGAACAAAGAAGCAACAGGAGGATAAGCAGTTTGGAAAGTTCCTGGACATTTTAAAACAACTCTACAATAACATCCCTCTGGTGGACGCACTAGAGAAAATGCCCAGGTACGTAAAATTCATGAAAGATGTTCTCTCAAAAAAAAAGAGGAATAATGGAATATGAGACTATAAAAATGACACAAGAGAGTTGCCAGTATCTGGGCAAACTTCCACCTAAGCTTCAAGATCCAGGAAGCTTCACCATTCCTTGCATTATAGGAAACACGTATAAAGGGAAAACCTTGTGTGATTTAGGGGCCAGCATCAATCTCATGCCTTTGTCTGTCTTCAAACAATTATCCACTGGACCAGCTGAACCAACCACAGTAACTTTACAAATGGCAGACAAGTCCATTGTCAAGCCAGAAGGAAAAATTGAAGATCTGTTAGTCAAAGTAGACAAGTTTATCTTGCCCGCTGATTTCATCATCTTGGATTATGAAGCTAATATTGACGTTCTCATCATTCTGGGTAGACCATTCCTAGCAACTGGAGGAGCAGTTATCAATGTACAAAAAAGGGAACTAACCATGAGAGTTCATAATGATGAAATAAAATTCAATATCGTTAAAGAAATGAAGTTCCAGGATGAAGATGAAGATTTGGAAGAGTGTTTTGCCCTCACTTTATTAGACAACCAGTTCAGCAGAAAAACAGAAGGGGAAGAATATGAGAGAGAAGAAGAAAGTCCACAACAGGAGGAGCAGAGTTGCTATCTGCAAGAAAGAAGACTTGAACCTTTGATAAGAACTGAAAAGGAAAAACAACTCAAAAGACCTTCCTCAGAAAAACCTCCTGACCTAGAGCTGAAGCCTCTTCCCCAACACTTGAAGTATGCATATATGGGAAACGATGACACCCTTCATGTGATCATTTCTTCATTTCTCACCAAGGAACAAGAAGAAGTGCTGCTTAACAAACTCAAGAAGTACCAAGGAGCTATCGGCTGGACCATAGCAGATCTCAAAGGTATCAGTCCTTCGTTTTGTATGCATAAAATATTATTGACTGACCCTAACAGTTTTTCAGTGGAACACCAAAGGAGATTGAACCTTATAATGAAGGAAGTGGTAAGAAAGGAACTCATCAAATGGCTAGATGCAGGAATTATATATCCAATATCTGACAGCAGTTGGGTAAGTGTTGTCCAATGCGTCCCCAAAAAGGGAGGCATAACAGTGGAAGTAAATGAGAAAAATGAGCTAATACCTGTAAGAAAAGTTATAGGATGGAGAATTTGCTAAGATTGCAAGAAGCTCAATAATGCCACCAGGAAGGACAACTTTCCACTCCCTTTCACAGATCAAATGTTGGATCATCTAGCAGGAAAGGAATACTTCTGCTTCCTTGATGGATATTCGAGATATAATCAAATTGCTCTAGCACCAGAAGATCATCATAAAACCACATTCACTTGCCCATACAGAACGTTCGCTTTCAGAAGGATGCCCTTCGGGTTATGTAATGAACCAGCAACGTTCCAAAGGTGTATGTTCTTTATTTTTTGAGATCTAATAGGTGAAGGAGTAGAAGTTTTTATGGATGACTTCTCAGTGCTGGGAACGTCATATGACCACTGCTTGGACAACTTAGAAGAAAACCTCCAAAGATGATTGTCCTCTAATTTAGTGCTTAATTGGGAAAAATGCCACTTCATGGTGAAGGAAGGAATAGTCCTGGGACATAAGATTTTCAGAAAAGGACTAGAAGTAGATCAAGCCAAAGTGGAAGCCATAGCAAAAATGCCACCACCAGTGAATGTGAAAACTCTGAGATCTTTTCTTGGACATGCAGGCTTCTACAGAAGGTTTATTAAAGATTTTTCCAAAATAGCTAGACCTTTATGCCATTTATTAGAAAAAGATAAAAAAATTTGAGTTTGACTCTGATTGCTTGAAAGCTTTTGAATCCTTGAAAAATAAGCTCAATACCACGCCTCATCCAACCTCCAGACTGGAACTTGCCCTTTGAATTAATGTGTGATGCAAGTGATCAGGCTATTGGGGTAGTTCTGGGTCAGAGGAAGGATAAACTCTTTCGTAGCATATACTACGCCAGTAAAACTTTGAATGAAGCTCAGGTGAACTACACAGTCACTAAAAAAGAGCTGTTGGCTGTAGTATATGCCTGCGAAAAATTCAGGCCTTACATTTTAGGATCAAAAATTACTATCCATACTGACCATGCAGCTTTCAAGTATCTTTTCTCAAAAAAAGAAGCAAAACCAAGATTGATAAGGTGGATCCTACTGCTGCAAGAATTCAATCTGGAGATCAAAAAAAGGAAAGAATGTGAAAATTATAGTGCAGATCACCTGTCCAGATTAGAACACATTAAAGTGGGACTACCAATCAAGGAAACGTTCCATGACGAACAATTGTTTGTCATCAATCACTTGGAAACAGATGTTCCTTGGTTTGCGGATATAGCCAACTTCCTTGCAACAGGACTAGAACCTTACGAGGCAAATAGAATGCAGACAAAAAATTCTTTCATGATTGCAGGAACTATCTCTATGATGAACCACTTCTGTTTAAAATATGCGCAGATCAAATGATAAGGAGGTGTGTCCCAGAAGAAGAACAACCTCATATCCTTCTACACTGCCATTCGTCCCCATATGGAGGCCATCTAGGTGGAGTCAGGACTGCCTCCAAGGTTCTCCAATCAAGTTTTTTTCTGGCCCTCTCTTTTTAAAGATGCACTTCAATGTTATCAAAAAAAAGAAAAGAAAGATGCACTTCAATATGCTAAACAATGTGATAAATGTCAAAGGGAAGGTAACTTAACTAGACAAAATGAAATGCCCCTCAATCTAATTTTAAAAGTTGAATTTTTTGATGTGTGGAGCATTGATTTCATGGGGCCTTTCCCTCCTTCTTGTGGGAATAGGTTCATATTAATGGCTGTGGATTATGTAAGTAAGTGGGTAGAAGCAGTTGCTTTACCCACTAATGATGCTAAGGTGGTTATAAAGTTTCTAAAGAAGAATATTTTGACCAGATATGGGACCCCACGCTGTCTCATCAGTGATGGTGGGAAACATTTCATTAACTGCCAACTTGAGAGGTTGTTGGAGAAATATAGAGTCAGACACAAAGTTGCAACTCCATATCATCCACAGACCAGTGGACTCATTGAAGTCTCTAACCGAGAGGTAAATAGGATTTTAGAGAAGGTAGTCAATCCTTCTCGAAAAGACTGGTCTCTCAAGTTAGAGGAAGCATTATGGACTTACAGAACCGCATATAGAACACCCCTAGGATGTTCTCCATATAGATTGATATTCGGCAAAGCGTGCCACCTTCCCCTCGAACTGGAACACAAGGCTTATTGGGCAGTCCATGCCCTCAATATGGATGACAAGGCAGCAGGAGAAAAAAGACTGCTACAACTTGAGGAGTTAGAAGAATTCAGAGGGAACACGTATGAAAATTATAAATTGTACAAAGAGAAGATGAAGAAGTGGCATGATAAAAGGATCAGAAACAGAGATCTCAAAATTGGCCAGGAAGTGCTACTTTTCAATTCCCGACTCAAACTGTTCCCAGGAAAACTCAAATCAAGGTGGACTGGGCCATATCAAATTATAAATGATGTAGGAAATAGAGCATTTGAGATCCAAGGCTCAGAACATGACCGTTCCTTCAAAGTAAATGGGCACAGGTTGAAACTATACAATGATGAAACCTTCTATGAAAAGAGGAAAGTATCCCTCTTTCTGAGACCACTTAAGAGGTAAGTACCATGTCTAGCTAAAGACATTAAACTAAGCGCTGACTGGGAGGCAACCCAGTGGATACATTTGCTCTCTGACAAAGAGCAAAGTTTTGGGGTGGTTACTCTTAACCACATAGCTCCCAAAAAGGAGGGAACGCCTGATGTTCCACTCCAAAAGTCCAAATAAGGTACATCCCGTTCCAGAAACGTAGTTTTAGGGTGGTCCCTGACCACACAATCCCAAATAAAAAAAAAGAGGGAAAAGGAGAAAACCCTCCTAGTTATTGTAGTCTAGTTTACTTTCAGTATTATTTATGTTAATTCTGTTTTTCTTTTCTGTTCCCTTGTAAATACTCCTTTTTGCAATGAAAAAGACTTTTTGATCGAACTGCATGGTACATACATTTCAGTTATAGTATTAAGACTGCCCAATTATTTTTGACTAACCAACATACATGAAACACAAAGTCACTTACTAATCATGCTTATTCTTTCTCTGAGTACTTGAATTAGAAAAAATGCAGGGAATTTAATCCTCAGATTTTTGAAGGAAGCTGATCTGTGTGAACTCAAGCTAGTAAGGAACGAAAAAAAGGGCCAAACATTCACTTATGAGAGAGTTCCTGAGGTGTAACCACAATGAAACTTCTCAATTTGCCTTGATGCTTGATGAACAGATGGACTCCACTGCCAAGGATCAAACAGAACCACACACTCACCTCCACTCCATAATACACCACCTGGTCAACCAAAAAGGGCAAGGAACAGATCCAACAATGAACAAAAAGGACAAAAGAAAGAAAAGAAAAATAAAAAGGGAACAACCATTCAAAAGAATTCAGACATTACCAGCAAACCTTCCTTCAAAAGGGGGAAAAAGGTATAAGAAAAGGTGTTCCCTCAAACAGAAAAAGTCCAAGTTCAAAGGCACAAAAGTAAACGTTCCTTGACCCTACAATTAAGACTGTCATTCTTCCACACTTCCATACACTCATCCATCAAAAGATCCTTGGAAGGGAAGACAGCTGAACTTCATAGGAAAGCAGCAGAAAGGCAAGTTCTGAAGAATAGCATCTAGGAATGGACAGAGCAAACACCAAACCCTGAGTGATAGTGAGACAGAAGATCAGCAACCTTCACTTACCTGGGAACAAATTCTTCTTACTATTTAACTGTGAAGAATAACTCAT
Organism: Gastrolobium bilobum; assembly: GCF_033153095.1. Taxonomy (NCBI): domain Eukaryota; kingdom Viridiplantae; phylum Streptophyta; class Magnoliopsida; order Fabales; family Fabaceae; genus Gastrolobium; species Gastrolobium bilobum. The sequence goes on along the minus strand of NW_026899712.1, from coordinate 543,249 downwards.
TTTTTGAAAAGTTCATGATTATTTCACTTGTTAGGACACTGTATTGGTTGGGTTATTTCACTTGTGATATATTTGGTGTGATAGGGCACTGTATTTTTGGGTTATTTCACTTGTTACAGTTCTGAAAAATTCTGTATTGTTGTTAAAGTGGAGTAGTTGCGTGCTGTAAATCTGTCCTAGGTGTGTGGGAGCAACCGTGTGGGTTGGCAATCTTGTGCTTGGCTTAAGAGTGTGTCTCAAGGCCTGGAGCCCCAAGAATCCACTAGGGAGAGTGGAGGTCTTGTGTGAGAGAAGTTGGTGAACTCCGTAGATTCGGCTTGAGAGTATTCTCAGAGCTTGGAGCAGTGTAGGCACTAGGAAGGTTTTTGATATTTTGTTTGATTGCTTGTGTTACGCGTGTTTGTAAAACAGGTACACCTGTGATAAATAAAATATCTGCAGCGACTTCAGTCTGGACGTAGCACCCTACTTAGGCTTAGTGGGTGTGAACCGGGATATATCGTGTCTCTTGTCTCTCTTATTTAATTTTTGAATATTTTGTTTAGAGACTGACAATTACACTGATTCTGGTTTGAAAGTGCTGTAGCACCTTATAGGTTCTGATATAATTGCTGTAGCACTTAAACTGTTTTTTGTATTTGGAAATTAATATTTTTCTGTTTTGTTTAAGAAAATTACATTGCTGCATTTATACTCTATAAATTGCTAAGGTACGCATTCTGTTACTAAATTGTTCTTAGCATTGTGAAAAATTATTTTGGGCATATAGGGACTGAAGAAAAATTGTGTAATTGTTTACTGAATTCAAAAAGTTTTTTAAAAAAGTTTAGAACACCTATTCCCCCCCTCTAGGTATTCTGTAAGCGTCATGTGTAAGAAACCACTTGCCCAAGAGTAATGTTAGTGGAGGTTGATAAATTTTGTTTTTCATGTTTTTAATTAAAAAATAAAATTTTTAAGAAATATATAAAGTTTATCTCACTAATTTATTTAAAAAGAAATTAATGTTACCACTCCCACATCCATACTTGTTAATACATACCTTATTTGTAAATAAAAAAAATAGACATAATATGTTGAAAATTAAAATTTCTCATGAGAAATTTACTAATTAATAGTAGAACTGTAATTATTTGTTATATTCAATATAAAACATATACATGACAATATTTTTGTTGTACTATATTTCCTTTTATTTGCAAATGCGAATGATTAGATGAAAATAAAACTGCAATAAAATAAAATTATGAGATGTTATCAATAATCGTTTGTTACGAAAAAATTTAAATTATTTTAAATATAATAATAATAATAATAAGTTGATCATGTTCATGCAAGTCTCATTGCAAGGGGGAGAACGCATATATATTTGGTTGAATTGTACCTATTGACTATTGTACAATGTATTGACCACTAAAATTGCATGTTTTTGAGTTATTTATACCATTTCTTCTAGTACAATGTATTGTTCCCATCCGATCTGCATGCATGTACAAACTATAACTTTATTTGTTTTATATTTATTTTATTTTATTATTTTCATATCTTCCAATTCATGATTATTTGCCCATTCTGCTCTATAAAAGTTAGTTCTAAAATTAGTGTTAAGTAGTGTTTTAAAATCCCATCCTGCCCCCCGGGTTGACCCGGGTCAACCCTAACCCTTTCCCTCTAAGGGTTGGGGTCACCAGTTAGACTCTATATGCACATCGACCCCTCCGACCCCCAAAACCCGGTCGGGTTTAAGTGATTCCCGGGTCAGAGGGGTCAAAGGAGGTCACTGCATGTTTTTTTTTTTAAAGAAAATTCAATGAAACAATGTCGTTTTAAATAAAATAAAAATATTTGCAAACCTAAATTTAATCGTTCGCTTCTCTCCCAGCGACCTAGACTTGTGGTATCTTGATACTTTGGTGTCATCAGAATATGAGTTTTGTACTTTGTTATTTTGATACTTTAATTAGGTTGTGTAATATTGATTTGTGATTGTAATTGGTGAATTATGTTAAGTATATTTTGAATCTTTGATGATTGGTGATTTGTTTTTTAATATTTTCATGTAGGATATATATATTTATATTTTTTTAATATATAAAACTGGGTCAGCGTAGTGACCCCGTGACCCCCCGGTTGAACCCGTGACCCCATGACCCCTGACCTCGGCCGAGTCAATGGCCGGGCCGAGTTTTTAAACACCGGTGCTAAGATTAAACAAGTAAATATCTATCTTATACTAGTTTTCCCATGGGAAACTTTTTTGCATGCATGGCTTCAGGTAGCAGTGATAGTGATAGACGAGATATGGATCACATGTTCCCTTGAGTGAGATAAAAAATTTAGAGACAAAAGAAGTTTAGAAAATCATATGGAATCCATGGAGGCAAATACAAATGCTTCAAATGTAAGGCTCCCTTTGTTACTAAAACAGAGAACTGGACATTTTAACAAGGGAAGATGCAGCAAGAAAGGGGTTTTTCTTATTTTATATATTTAAATTTTAAATGTTGTATTTCTCTTTTCTTTTCTTTTTTAACGTTATCTTTTTGTTATTCAACAGAGCAATTTCCTTTATCTGTCAAATGTTTTCGAGTAGGTTTATCCTAGTCAGTTATCCACTCTTATATGTAAATCTAGTTCTTTGTAAAGGTTTATCTAGTACATGAAATTCATAGTTATAATTAACTAGTAAGCAGGGCATGTTAGGCGGAAGAAGCCCATAGTCACTTGGTCGCTAGCTGGTGTCTTGGCACCTCTTAATTTTCAAAAATATTATATATTCTTTTTAAAAATTATGATATAGCCTTGGTATTGGTTAGGTTTTTAAAAGTGATACAACATTGACACTAGTTGAATTTTACTAATGGGATCTTTTGACACTAATTTGATCTTTTCCCCGGCTCCGCGCGCCACTAGGATGAAGTATGGAAGTTTGTATATTATTAAAATGATGAATAAAGAACATAATGATTTTGATCCTCATGTCTGTTGCTATTTTATATTTGTTATTGTTCTTAGGGGAAGGATATTGTGACAACCAAGTTGTGTTACTACCAAGTGACTACCAATCAATCTCACCGTTAGATCGATTATATTAATCCAACGGTTATATTTATTTCCATCTTTGTATGGTCATGATTCTCCAAATTTAATACTTTATATTTATTTTCACTTTTGTATGGTTATGATTTTCCATATTTAATGCTTTCACTTTAAATATGGGGAATCATGACCATACAAAGATGGAAATAAATATAACCGTTGGATCAACATAATTGATCTAACGGTGAGATTGATGGATAGTCACTTGGTAGTAACACAACTTGGTTGTCACAATATCCTTCCCCTTGTTCTTATTTGGGGCAAAAGTTTCCAACCGCCGCACCTTTAGATTCTAAAAGTATGACTGATTGTATTCTTTATCGCCAGCAAAAATATTATTTGATAGCTTTAAGGCAGTAATACTAGGGATATAGTAGCCTTAATACTACTAAGAAATTTTCTTAAGATTGATCTTTATTGTAGATGTGTGGAAAACTTCCTTGAATCTTAAAATTGAAGAACAACATAAGTATTAATTGCTCATAATCAACAAATTTTGTCCTGCCAATTATTTTCTTTCTTTAACGATCACATTCCTTATGTGTTGATATTCGGATATTCCTAACATATGTCAGTTTAGATTATAGTTTTACCGTTTCAGTTATGTGATTCTCTGTGTCATTAGTTGTTTTCCTCACGTAAGCTTCCATCTTTTTCATTCTCTTTGAACAACTTTTTTTTTAATACTTCTATTTTACGATTGCAAATTATCTATATTCCATTGACATTGATATGGAACACGAGACATGATATTCTGACACGTTAATTCTAAAAAGTGTTAGATTTTGATTTGCTAGGACACATTTTGATATTAAATAATATTTTTAATTTATATAGTATATATTATATTTAATATTCAATAATTTAACAAAAAATAGAGCTAAACTTATAATATTCATCAATTTTACAAAGAAACATAAGATATCTCAAATATTTATATTAAACTCAATAAAATGATAATTGTAATCCAACGAATCTAATTGTTGGAACTAAAAATGCAACGCAACACAAATTTTGAATCCTATTTTGAGTCCTTGCAACACGTATTAGAGTGTCAGGAAGTGTCAGAGTATCGGTGAGTGTCGGACATGACACGTCAGAATTTTTGAGGTGTCGGTGCATCATCGGCGATTGTTATAATTTGAAGTATAGTTTAACGAATGTCTTTATATATTTTTTTCTTTACAGGTCACGCACATAATTATGACGCAAAATAATGATAATTGAACCTTAAAAAAGTATGATAGAAAAAAAAAGGGCTATGGTTAATAAACAATGTTAAAATCATTTAAGCTTTAATAGTTGTTTGAAATTTTTTTAAATGCAAACAACTTAAGAAAAGAGATAAATATCTGAGATTTTGTACTCCGCAAATGAAATCAATATATTTAGCCGTACATTATCTCCAGAACGTTTTGTTTTGTTTATAAATCTTATCCGATTAAATTAATAATTTTAAATTTAACTATTTACAAACCTTATATATAAGGTTTGATGTTTCTCATGTTGTATAAGATGAAATTATTTCTTATTATACATAAAAATATGTGGGGCCCATGTAAAAAGAAAAAAAAAAAAAGTCCTTAACAATTTTATGTATATATAGGAGATAATTTTATCTTCCACAACATGACAGATATTAAACTCATACATATATTGGTAGTTAAGGAAATAATGTAAAATATTAAATTAGGGTTTAATGTTTCTTGTAACATCTCGGTGGCTGATGAGGGCATGCAGTAATCGCCGGAGCAAAGAGGCACGGACAAGGAGCGACTCCTGGCAAGATTCCAACGAAGGGGTACATGAATAAATCGAATACACACCCTGTTATGGACCTGACAAGGCCCACAATCTAGAAGGCCCAAATAGGACTAACTGTTAAGAGGAAATTAAGAAAATATTCCTTAATTATACTAATCCTACTACGACAGTCAACAATTGGACCCCCAATACTCTTATGAGGTCCACTCGTGTTAGGTACCTCATCTATGAATAAGGGGTTAAGCCATATGGTACACACATAATAAATCCTCTCTCGTAGCTTGTCACTGTGTACACACCTCCACGCTTTGACTATGTCGCTTTTATTATTGACAGATCCTATATTAACATATTAATCTCTGATTGAACATATCTATCAGATCATAACATTGACGTTGTCTATGGAGATCGATAAACTTCAATTCCCATCCAATCATGGTGAATGCACACCAACGGCTACAATCAAATCCTATTACGATGGGAAGGCAACTTCATCAATATCATTACGAGCAGAAACCAGAATCAATATTCAATAGCCGAGTTCGTGTTCAAAGCCAAAATCAATATTAAATCAATATTCAACGGCCGAGTTGGTGTTCAAATATAAAAAACCTTCCACTTGGCATCTTCTGCACGACAAAAAAGAGCAAGGCAAGCTAAAAAGCATAAGCTAAGCCTTCCTTCCTTACTTATTTATAGATTTCAAAAAATTTGAAGTAAATAATGTTTATTATTCTCTCCAGTTTGCACAATTTGCAAATATTCCCCTACGAAGTATTATGAATTTACATATATACTGCAATATTATCATTCAAAAGTGCAGGGCAAATATGTTGTGAATAAATAATTAATAATGTAACATTATCATTCACGTTATTATACTTCTATTTTTATTTTATTTTTAAAAAGCAAACAAAGTCACATTCAGGTAGCTACATGTTTGAATTTTATATTATTGCCTACTTAATCGTTGGCATGTTTGAATTTTATATTATTTTGTTGACTACCTAACTGTTGGCATGTCAACAAGTTTTAATATTATATTGGCAACATGTTGGCTCGTTCACATGTTCACAAACCATTCACCGAAAAGAAGAAGATCAGCTAAGTTGGAATTCCGGAGGAGATTGAATCCTCAATGCAGCTGAATGCTTCTCGGATCAAAGATCTTCAGAATCAGGATGACATGATTAATTCCATGAAAGAAGCTTTTGAATGTGCATCATCATCTGTACAGAAATGCACGAATTGTAACAATTTTAGCTGGTTCTCCTAGAAAATATTTTGTAACAAAATTTGCATCAGAAGATTGCAAGTCAGAGATGGTGCAACAAATGCTACATCAGAAGAATGCGGCAAAACTGAGATAAGGATAAGTTTTATTGTTTTAATGCTATTTTATTTTCAATTGTCATCTCATAGCTGCACGAATCACTTAACAGTATATACTTGTCAAGCACCCTAGCTACCTCCAATTTATTGCATAGAACATTAAGGATTTTCATCAACCGATCTAAACCGATTCAAACCGCGGTGACCGAACCGAAAAACTGAGATAAGGAGATAAGTTTTATTGTTTTAATGCTATTTTATTTTCAATTGTCATCTCATAGCTGCACGAATCACTTAACAGTATATACTTGTCAAGCACCCTAGCTACCTCCAATTTATTGCATAGAACATTAGTGGTGTTTATCAACTGATCGAAACCGATTCAAACCGCGGTGACCGAACCGAAAAACTGAGATAAGGAGATAAGTTTTATTGTTTTAATGCTATTTTATTTTCAATTGTCATCTCATAGATGCACGAATCACTTAACAGTATATACTTGTCAAGCACCCTAGCTACCTCCAATTTATTGCATAGAACATTAGGGGTGTTCATCATCCGATCCAAACCGATTCAAACCGCGGTGACCAAACCGAAAAACCGATAACCGAATAAATCGAAAACTAAAAAAAAAAACCACAAATTTTAATTGGATTGGATCGGTTTTCGGATGGGTTGATGAAAATCGATCCAATATATTAATTTTCCTCTACCTACTTGGACTTTTCTCCAATCATAGCCTAAAAATTTCTAAACCCAAGACCTGTTAACCCATCAACTACACCCAAGAAAAAATGTAATCACATCTCATCAACAAAATTTCATCTGTGTAGAACTTCATATCTTATTGCTAAAAAAAACCATATTATCATTTACTGATGCTTTTGTATTTAAAAAAAAAATAAAAATTTACAAAGTCAATATATACAAATGATGTTATTTGCACAATAATCATGAAACAAATTTTAAGATTTTCAAAAAACTGAAAACCGATCCAATCCAAACCGAAAAATATTGGATCGGATCAGATCTGATTTGAAAAAAAAAACCGAATGGATGATTAAATGATCAAATCGAAGGTATTGAATCAGATGATTTTTGCTTCCAAAATCGATCCAATCCGGACCGCGAACACTCTTGTAGAACATATAAGGGGCTATTACATGACTTGAAACATATAGTATGCAGGTCATTGTGAAATGTGAAAAATATTTTTTTGTGTGGATATTTTGTAAGAATACTTCTCAGATTTGTTAATGTCAAAACAAATTTTCTTGCAAGTCACTGTCAAATTAACTGTGTATTTCATTCATCATTTTACAAGGTAAAGAAGGTGTTTAAATACACCAATAACAGAAACAGGATCATATCAATATCCTATACAAAACAACTAAACAAAGAACAAACTCCCTAATTTTCTCAACAGTAAAAAACAACTTTACAAACTAAGTTTAAAATTCAAATTCTATTCTTAACACTCCCCCTCAAGTTGGTGCATGTATATTTATCATGCTCAACTTGTTAATTGCTTTATCAAACGCCTTCCCTGAGACAGCTTTTGTTAGAATGTCAGCAACTTGATTTTCTGACCGTATGAAAGGTAACTGAATAATCATATGATCAAGTTTCTCCTTAATAAAATGTCTATCAACTTCCACATGTTTTGTCCTGTCATGCTGAACCGGATTATGAGCTATTTCTATTGCAGCCTTATTGTCACAATATAACTTCATGGGTTCACTGTATTCAATTCCAATATCTTTCAAGATATTTTTAATCCAAAGTAATTCACAGATACCCTGAGCCATACCTCTGAATTCTGCTTCTGCACTTGAACGGGCTACTACCTTTTGTTTCTTGCTTTTCCAAGTCACTAGATTTCCTTCAACAATTGTGAAATAGCCTGATGTTGACTGTCGTGTAGTCTTATCTCCAGCCCAATCTGAATCAGTATATCCTTCAATTGATGATTCTCCATTTTTTGAGAACAGCAACCCCTTTCCAGGTGTCCCTTTTAAGTATCTAAGAATTCTTTGTACTGCATCCATGTGATCCTTACTTGGAGAATGCATAAATCTACTAACCACACTCACTGCATATGAGATATCAGGCCTAGTATGAGCCAAATAGATTAATTTTCCAACTAACCTTTGGTATTTATCAGTCTCGGTTGGAATCTGATCCTGATAAATTCCTAAGGTATGGTTCATCTCAATTGGAGTTTCCACAGGTTTGCAGGCCAACATCCCAGTTTCAGCAAGCAAGTCTAGGACATATTTTCTTTGTGACAATACAATTCCTTGGTCAGATCTGGCAACTTCAATACCTAGGAAATATTTTAATTCTCCTAGGTTCTTCATGTCGAATTCAGTGGCTAGATATTGCTCTAAGGCTTTCATTTCACATTCATCATCACCTGTAACAACCATATCATCTACATAGACCATTAAAATGGTTACCTTTCCTCCCTTATGCTTTATAAACAAAGTATGGTCTGAATTACTTTGTTTATAATTGAACCTTTTCATAGCCGAGGAGAATCTACCAAACCATGCTCTAGGGGATTGTTTCAATCCATATAGAGCCTTTCTCAATTTGCACACTTGGTTTCCTTGTCTTTGTTCAACTCCTGGTGGTATCTCCATATAAACTTCTTCCTCTAGGTTACCGTTGAGGAAGGCATTCTTCACATCATATTGTTTTATACTACAGTTTCTATTGGCTGCAATGGAGATTATGACTCTGACTGTATTTAGTTTTGCAACTGGTGCGAAAGTCTCTTGATAATCAATGCCAAATCGTTGGGTATATCCTTTGGCTACAAGTCTGGCCTTGTATCTATCTAAGCTTCCATCAGCCTTCAATTTTAATGTAAATATCCATTTGCACCCGATTGTTTGTTTTCCTTGTGGTAGTGGAACCAATTCCCAGGTTGAATTCTTTGAAGAGCCTCCATTTCTACATTCATAGCTTCCTTCCATCTTGGGTTTTCAAGTGCTTCCTGAACATTTGTTGGAATAGCTACACTAGACAACTGATTAGTGGCAAAAGCATATGATTTTGAGAGTTTTTCTGTTGAGACATAATTTCCAATAGGATATTTAATTTTGGCAGAGAGGTCAGGTTCATAAACTTTAGGAGGAATACCTTTGGTTGTTCTCTGTGATTTTCGAATTTGTGGTTCATTTGTGGGTGAGATATTGTTAACAGATGAAGAGAGGGGATTAGAGATTACCTCATTATGAATCAGTGAAGTAGAGTCAGGAACAGCCACCTCAGCAGGACTTGGTGTAGGTGTTAAATCTTGTGTGTCAGCTATACTATTGGTAGCTTCTCTGTCCACTGCAACAGCTATACTATTCGGGTTTGCTACAGATTCAGCTGCATTCAGATTCAAGTTCTCTGCAGATTCAGGTTCATTCAGAGCAGCTGTAGATATATGCTCCTCAGGCCCAGTATTTGTAGCTTCTTGTGAATGTGTTGTCCACACTTCTTCTCCTAATTTATGGTGGAACTCCCCCTGAGAAGAAGGCTGGGAATCTCCCCCTGAGTAAAATGGTTCTCCTTCATGAAAGGAAACATTGAGAGATACATGCAATTTGCGGGTAGTAGGATCATAACACCTGTATCCTTTTTGCACATCAGAATATCCAACAAAAATACATTTAGAGGCACAGGGATCAAGTTTATTCCGGAAGGGGTTTAGGAACATGTACATATACGGTACAACCAAATGTTCGTGGTTCAAGATTTGAAGAGTGAGGTATAGAGAAGTAAGATTCAAGTTTTTGCAGAGGGGTTTGGAAATTAAGTGTGCTTGATGGGGTTCGATTGATTAAGTACGCGGCAGATATGACTGCCTCTCCCCAAAAGTGTGTGGGAACATGCATGTCAAAGAGTGAGGCTCGTACAACCTCTAAAATTTGTCTATTTTTTCGCTCAGCAAGTCCATTTTGCTGAGGGGTATATGTACATGACGTTTGGTGTTTAATGCCATGGGAGGTAAGAAGGTTGGAAAAATTTGAGTTTAGATATTCCGTACCATTGTCTGATTGAAGAATTTGAACAGAAGAGTGAAACTGAGTTTGAACCATAATTTGAAAAATTTTGAATGCAGAAAATACATCACTTTTATGTTTCAAAAGAGAAATCCAGATCATTCGTGTACATTCATCAATAAAGGTTACATAGTAAAATGCTTTGGAGATAGAGGGAACCTTGGCAGGCCCCCAAACATCCGAGTGAACTACTTGAAAAGGAATGACACTTTTATTAATACTTGGAAGATAAGGAACACAATGGCTTTTAGCCAATTTGCAAACAGAACATTGAAGACTGGAAAGAGACACTGACTTAAATAAATGAGGAAACAACTTTTTCAAATACGCAAATGATAAATGTCCTAATCTACGGTGCCACAGCCAGATACTCGTAGATGCTTCAGAGACTGAGAAGGAGCTGTGGAGATGAGAAGATGTTGAAGTGAATGCAGGTGTGCAGTCCAGGAAGTAAAGAGCTCCATTTTTAACACCATAACCAATCGTCCTGTTTTGGTGAATGTCCTGAAACGTACAAGAAGTAGGTCCAAAGGTAACTTGGCAATTTAAATCAGATGTGAGTTGATTTACAGATAACATATTACAAGTTAAGGAGGGTACAAGCAGAACAGAAGTAAGGCGCAGAGTAGGAGTTAATTGGATACAACCTTGGCCTGTGATAGGAGCACAACCTCCATTTGCAGTGGAAATATATGTCTTAGGACATGATTCAATTTTATTCAACAGAGAGGAGTCCCAAACCATATGATTGGAAGCCCCAGTATCAATTATCCATGAAGATTTCCAACAATGAGCAGAAAAAACATAAGACTTACCTAGGATGCTAGCTTGAACAATGTGTGCTTGAGGTGCCTTTTCCTCAGTATCAGCGTGAGTGGTGAGGGCCTTGCTGAGAAGCTTTTTGCGTGGGCGTTTCGTGAAATCCCACCAGTCTGGGTATCCAATCAATTCATAACACCTCTGTTTGGAATGGCCGGATTCCCCACAATGAGAGCACAGAAAAGAGGCTTTGTGGGATGGAGCAGTATCACGGCGAGATTTCTGGTGTGGAGGGAATCCTGTGCGTGGGGAATGACTGATATATGCAGAGGGTTCATTAGAGGGTTTCGGGTTGTCCATCGTGTGACGTTGCTGATGGTCACGGCGGACATAGGCATAGGCAGTTTCAAGGTCCGGTTTAGGGTCTTTACGAAGAATATCCCCTCTGATTTGGTCAAAAACAGAATCAAGACCAGCCAAAAAAATATGTACCCGTAATCGAGAGAGGGCAGAATGCTGGTGAAGAAGATCAGCAACTGATGCGGAAGAGGGGGTGCGGTGGTCAATTTCCTGGAAGATAGCCAACAGTTCGTTGTAGTATACGGCAAGAGGACGATCATTTTGCTTTGTGTTGAACGATCGTTGGTTGATATCGAACAAGCAGGATTCGTCAGAGCCATCATAAAAGGTCTTAGAAGCAGCATCCCATATCTCGCACGCTGTCTCCAGACGGATAAACCTCTGCATGAGGCTAGGGGACATGGACTCAATCAACCAGCTTTTCACGCGTTTGTTGTCGGTGATCCAAGATTCATAGGAAGGATCAGCAGCATTTGGTTTGGGTTTAGCACCGGTGAGAAAGCCGGATTTATTGCGGGCCCCAATTCGCATGTCCATGAGTTGGGACCATAGGGGATAATTGGTTTCGTCAAGAACAACGGTGATGGGAAGAGAGGAGTGATCTTGGTTGATAATGATGTTTGGTGGAGGCATTGGGATGGTAGAGGACAATGGGTTTTGTTCGTCGGAGGGCATATTATTGCCAGTGGTGTTGATGGTTTCCATCTAGGGTTTGAAGGAGAAGACGAAAGTGGGAATTGGGAAAAAGAAGTGAACCTGGTCTGGTGCGTACGGTTCGGGTGTGTTGGGTGAAAAAGAGGTTAAAGGGAGGGAGGTGGGTTTCAGAAAAATAATTCAAGAAAGGAAAAAAAAATAAGGTGGGGTTTCGTAAACAAAAAAACGGAAAAGGTATTGCAAGGGAAAAAAAAATCAAGGATCAGAACTTAGCTCTTGATACCATGTCAAATTAACTTTGTATTTCATTCATCATTTTACAAGGTAAAGAAGGTGTTTAAATACACCAATAACAGAAACAGGATCAGATCAATATCCTATACAAAACAACTAAACAAAGAACAAACTCCCTAATTTTCTTAACAGTAAAAAACAACTTTACAAACTAAGTTTAAAATTCAAATTCTATTCTTAACAGTCACGAGTTAGGAGATTTTACTTTTGATGATCTGCAAGCTACTTCTCGTCTAACGAACAGTTGTGAATTAGGCATATCAGTATACGTCACTAACTAACGTGATGCTGCTGCTAGTCCTTTTCATTTGTCATGCTTCTTGTGTATGTCATCTTGAAGACAAAATATAGATTCAAAAAGATAATTTTCTTTTACCGCATATGGCATAGTTGTTGGTATGCTGGCTTGTTGGCTTTGTTCTAGTTGTATTTTCAGATATCCATAAAGGTGACCAAGCAGGAAGGCTTATCTTATACTCTTGGCACTTGTATAAAACTACAACGTAGAAGAGCTTGGACTTATGAGTGAAATAATCAAATTACATTTTGCAAGAATGTGGCTGATAGAGTCTATCTTGCTCTCTTTCCTTCCGATCGACAATGGCAGTTGAACAATTAGGGCAAAAAATCCGTACTAACGTTAATTTTGAAATGTATCTCCATCGTAAAACACTTTTCAAAAGAATGACTATAGTAGAGCAGTCAAACACGTAGGTTTGACTGACGAGATAAGTCCCGCCAGTGAGAAATACGAGATCAGAAGCCACGTAGGAAGCCCAACCAATCGCGTCAGTCCATGTCACGTGTTTTCCACGTATCCCGCCACCTGCTGTGACATGTACCAGTCCCGCCATGTCAGTTGGCGAGACTAAGCCACGTGTGCGACACATCCGCAGTTCTTGTGACGCGTTCCAGCCTCCCCTCGCCTCACTCGTGGGGTAGCGTCCGCTTGTCAATCTCGCCACTGACACTTACGGTTGATACCTGTCTGGTTATATATAGGTCTTCCGGTGTTTGCTAGTATTGAAACTTTGGAATTTGGTTTATGTTTTCTATTTTTGTATATGATTTTGACGGACGGTTTCTTTACTTGTAGTAATTTGTTTGTATCACTTGCTGTGTGTAATTAATTTCGAAAAGGTTTTGTGTCACTTGCTGTGTGTGTAATTTCCAAAAGGTTTTGTGTCACTTGCTGTAATGCGGATTCAAATGTTGTTTATTTACTTTTTTTAATCTCCACTTGCATCTGATCTTTTTGTGTTATTTGCATACACCCCTGTATTATTACAATGGAACAATATCGGTCTTTTGTATATTATAATGGTTCTAAAATTAACGGTGTAGGCGGGTTGAGATTCGAAGGGGAAAAAAGAGCAATGTATATTGTGCGAGGCTTGTCCATTGAAGATCTACTTCAGAAGATTCGTCAGAAGTTGAAGTTGCAACAAAATCAGGTAATTTCTTCAATAACGGGTAGAGTCCCAAGTGGAAATCGCAAATATGCAGGTTTTAATCTAACTGATGATGAGGACATTGATATTTTTCTTGGAACATTTGTCCAAAACTCTACTACTTCTCAATTTGTTGAGTTATACGTGGATATTGAGACATCAGACGAAATGTCAACACCGACACGTGGGTTAGACCTTAACAGTCAGACACAAATGCCGTCATCATCGGTACCCCAACCCACACAATCAACTATTGCGCATGGAGATGAAAGCGACTATATGGTAGATGTTGAACCTGACAATGAAGATGAGGAGGAAGATGAAGACACTCTATTGGCAAATGACCATGATCAGAATGATAGTGATGGAGGAGATGATGAACATCATGATAATCCCATAACACAGGAGACAGTTATCCCTGCGTCCAATAATGCGGTTATTCCACCAACATCAGGTTAGCCATTGAACGTGTTGAATGATTAATTTTTTTTTAATCGCTTTAATATTTGCCATATCGTATTTTTTTATTTTTTTTGTAGATGTGACACCATTTTGGGATGACATCCCACACTATGAGGCTGTTAATTTGGATTATCCGAACGAAGACATACTGGATGTTGAAGGCTTAGGTCGTGGTCAGTGGACAAGAGGAGACGAAATGTATGTGAAACAAGAGTTCCGGTTGAAGAGCGATGTGCAAGCCGCTATAAAACATTACTGCATGAATGAGCATCAAGAAGCTGTAGTGGTTGAGAGTACTACCACGAAGTTGTCTATGAAATGTCGTAAGCATGAAGAAGGCTGCAATTGGCGAGTAAGGGCAATTAAACCGAAGAATAGCAACAGCTGGGTAGTCACTAAATGGGGTGGAAAACATTCTTGTGTCAGCACAACCCTTTCGCAAGATAACAAACAACTTGATTCACAATTTATATCTGAGGCCATTCTAGGTACTATATACATTGTTGAAGTTTTCGTACTGCGACAATTTATGTGTTTATCATGTGAAGGTGGATATTATTACTAATTACAAATATGCTCTATATCTGTATGCAGACATGGTGAAGGCTTCGCCGTCGGTGGCCGTTATCTTGATACAAGAACGAGTTACTGCCCTTTTTGGATATAATGTTTCTTATAGGAAGGCGTGGAAGGGAAAGCAGAAAGCAATTGCTAAGATTTACGGTGATTGGGACGAGTCATACGCGTTCTTGCCAAGATGGTTCGCGCACATGTTGAATTTTTCTCCGGGGTCTGTTTACCATATTCAACATGGATCGTGTGTCATGAATGGACAAGTTATTACTGGGTCTAGGGTTTTTCAACGTGTTTTCTGGACTTTCGGTCAATGTCGGGAGGCGTTTAAATGGTGTAAACCAGTCATACAGGTCGATGGTACGCATCTGTACGGTAAATACAAAGGGACATTATTGATCGCCACAGCGCAAGATGGCAACAATGAGGTATTGCCAATCGCATTTGCGGTCGTTGAAAGTGAAACTAAAGATGCATGGGAATATTTTTTGGCATCCATCCGAATGCATGTAACCAGTAAGACTGGAATAAGCCTTATTTCTGATCGACACAAAAGCATTTTATCAGCAGTGGCCAATCCAGACATTGGATGGCAACCTCCTAATGCATACCATGTGTTTTGCCTTCGTCATGTGGGGAGCAATTTTAATACACGATTCAAGGATCAATACATGAAGGGTTTTCTAAAGAAGCTAGGTTATATATGCAAACTAGTTACATGAAACTGTGTAAATCCTTTGTCGATTGGGTCCTTTATTATATAAATATGTGTTTTTTTTCGTAGGATATGTTGCAAATAAAGACTACTTTGATGCCGCGTATGCCGAGTTCTGCAGCATTAGTCCAGAAGTCGCTGCGTGGATTGAGGCTGTTCCAAAAGAGAAGTGGACTCGGAGTTACGACGAGGGTGGACGAAGATATGGTCACATGACAACTAACTTGTCTGAATCAGTCAATAGGGTTTTCAAGGGAGCGAGGAACATGCCAATAACTTCTTTGGTAAAATGCACATATAGTCGACTTGCTCGTTACTTTTTTAAAAGAGGGTGTAAAGCACAGAAAGATGTCGAGACATAATAGGCGTGCATGTCCTACAAGACGCATATCAAATTAATGTGTTGGAATGATGCCAAAATTGTAATATAATATCTATCTTTCAGTAATCGCAAATCTAGTTCAGTACACAAGCTACTGAAATTGCAAGAAGTGAAATAATAAACAGGTGACATGCAAGAAGTGAAATAAAAATCGGACAGCATAACAGCAGAAAACTGGACAATCCCCTTAAACCTGAAATGCAGAAAATAACAGTCCAAATACATATCAACCATATCCATAGTTGGGAATTCCGAGTTCCCAGATACAAATCATTCTGCAGTACTACACATGAAACCATACATGACATAACAAAAACAGTAAATTACAATAATCCATAAGTACAGTCATCCACAAACACATCTAAAATGCATAGATAGGGAAACTATGATGATGGAGTATAAGTAGGCCATGGTCTGTTACGCGCATCACGTTCAGGGTTCCTGCGAATGACACCACCCACTCTCTCTGTATCAGGATCATGCCTAATATCGAAATCCTCTGCTGCTGCTTGGAGAAAGTCGTCCCCTGTGTCCTCTCCTGACTGATGCCCACTGCGAGACGTATGTGATGTTTCCCTATGGCCGTACCTTCCTGCAGTGACACTACTAGACTGGGTCCCGTGATATGCACCGAATGCTGACACTCCGTGTACCGGATGATAGGAACTGAACCCTGCCAATGGTGGAGTTCGCGCACTCTGATCAAACTGGGTACTCATCCACTGATATGAGGCAGGAAACTGTGTTTGAGAGTGTGGCGGCAAGTGAGGATCTAAACCAAATGACATATTTGTAGGCATCTGCATGGGCATCTGCATGGGCATGGGCGCGGTCATCTGCATGGGCATCTGCATGGGCATGGCCACGTGGCTTAGTCTCGCCAACTGACATGGCGGGACTGGTACATGTCACAGCAGGTGGCGGGATATGTGGAAAACACGTGACATGGACTGACGCGATTGGTTGGGCTTCCTACGTGGCTTCTGATCTCGTCTTTCACACTGGCGGGACTTATCTCGTCAGTCAAACCTACGTGTTTGACTGCTCTACATTGGTCATTCTTTTGAAAAGTGTTTTACGATGGAGATACATTTCAAAATTAACGTTAGTACGGATTTTTTGCCGAACAATTAGCCTCACACTTGGAATGGAGAGATTATTCTACGGAGCAGCATACTTAAAAGGATGGACGTACTTTATTCAACTTTCATATACTTGTGGGCCATACAAATCAAGTTATGGATTTTAAGTTGTGACACTACTGAACCCGACTCGCTCGCTGGGCTTCTAGACCAAGTTCCACAGAGTTTAAGAACGCTGCTATTTTTTCTTGAGCATAATCATGAACCAACCAGTCTTGTCAACCTTGGCTTATAGAAGCATTCTCAATATCGGTCGGTTTGATATGACCATTGTTGACAATACAAGCAGAAAATGGCTTTTACACCGCCCTAGCTGGAAGATATATATCAAGACAAGATGGCTACCCCTGAAGAAGACAGGACTGACGTACAATTACATCCACACTATCTTCGTAATTTATCCTCGAACCAATTGGTCCACTCAGCTCTGTGGGAATCTTGCGGAATCGTATTTAACAAATCTGCATCACATTCACATTCGTGGGAGATCTGTGTCGATCCCAGTTACGAAGTGATATGTGAAGATAACAAAGCGACGTGGCGGAGTCTTCCACCGAAGAATTGAAGCCAATGATAAGTTGGTTGAGAGATATGGGAATGGGATGCAGTAGAAAACTATTCAAGTGTTTGGTCGTGACTCAAGCCAAGAATGATGGCAGTTGACTTCTGGTCATCTTGGTCTAAATGGGAAGCTAATGAAGATGTGGTACCAGCCCCATTTCAATCTACAAAGTAACCATGGAGTCATTCTAAACTACAAGACGAAAGTTTATGCCTTCTACAGGTCAGTCCACTCAAAATGGAGGTGCGTGCCTCTCTTCGTATCTCTGGTTAGAGGTACATGCTTCTTTATCTATTATACTGTTATCTAGTGGACCAAGTTGGTCTCATAAAAAATTGAGGTATATGCTGCCGAAACATGTTACTACACTTCATGGAATATGTATTGTGATTAGAAGTAATCAGACCATTAAATTGCCAAAAGGCAAACCCGTTAATCTTCCACATTGTTTAAAGCATATAATTAGCAGAAAATAATTCCTATGGTTAACTGATACATAGCTGATTGCCGGTGATGCATGGTGGCTGATTGAAATCTCGGTAAAAAAATGAGTCAACTCGTCCCTTCTTGATTGGCGAGTCGGTCAGGTCGGCTCGTTGGGCCTAGCACGTTTTGTCGGCCCTAAATATGTGATTTCAAGATAAAAATTTTAATTCATGGGGAGCACCAAATTTACAATAAAAAAAATTTGTTTAAAACTTAAAGAAAAATATATAAAAAATGTATAAGTAAAAAAAGAAAAAAAAGTTCTTTTTAAGTAAAAGGGAGCAACACCATTGAAGTTTTTCTCGTGGTTTGATATCTTTTGTGCTTGTACTTTAGTACTAAAAAATTTCTAATCAGTCATAATTCACGAGGATAAATAGTAGTACATACACTAAAATACCTTTAACAAATTTATCAAAAATAAAAATAATAAATACCTTTAATTAACAAAGATAGGTATATTATCGCATCTAGAGAATGTTTGGAGAGGAAAAATAAAAGGAAGTTTTTTTTTAATGAAAGAGTTATAAAAAATATGGGAAAAATAAATATAATGTTATAGGAAAGTGTTTAGGTTATGTTATAGAGATATAAATTGTGGGACCCACACTTGTTTTCAAAAAAAAAAAAAAAGTGTGGGTCCCTCAATCTCTATCTCTATAACATAACCTAAACACTTTCTTATTAACATTATCTTCTATTTCCCATAAAATATTTATAAAGATGGATAGGAAATTATTGAAATCTTAAATGATAGTGTTTTTTTTTTTTATCAAACTATAATGTAAAATTTCAAAAATAAAATTACACGAAAAATATTAAATAAAATATCTAAAATATAAAAGATATATGTAAATCTAATTTAGATAAAATCTGAAAAATTAATTTAAAAGGGAAAAAATTAAATTATAAAAATAATTAAGTTAAAAGAATTTAAATGCAAAATTAAAAATAATTTCAAATGGTGTTTGTCATTTTTAAAAGAAAAATACACCAAAAATTTGATTTTTTTTTGTCCTCAAATAAGCACTCTCGAACTTAATTAATATAGAGTGAATATGAAGAATTATACAACTCAATTAACGTACTCAAGATATTAATGTTTGATATACGCAACACATGATACTATATATGCAATTTCTACCCTTTTGAAATTAATATTTCAAAAAAAAAAAATTATATTACTAAATTATCATGAATCATTACGCAAGAAACACTATGCTATTTTTTAAGCTATTTTAGATGGTGTTATTAGTAATTTTTTTAGTTATTTATATTACTAAAATATCATATAACTATGGTGTATCATATGATACACCATATAATTCACAACCACAGATATACATATCATAGAGTGCATCAGAAAGGAATTTGTATCTAACGATGTGATACTATATCATACAATACGATACTGTATCATATGATATACAATACTTATCGTGTATCATACTATAAGAAAATTAAATCAATTTTTTTAATTTTTAATATAAAAAAGAAATAAAAATTTGATTTATGATTTATATAAAAAAATATTATTACTAAAAAAAGAAAATAAAGATTTGATTTGTGATTTAAATTCAAAAATTAATTTAAAAAATCTATATTAATAAAGAAAATAATTAAATATATATTTTAATATATATTTTAATATATATTTTTAAATTATTTTTTATTATATTTCTATATCTTATAATTTAATATGATTCACCATTCACAATAAAAAAATAACCAAACAATACATAATACGTATTACAATTCAACAACGTTATTTTAAAAAGCGTCATGTTAAATGTAGCCGAGATCGAGCATATCTTTAATTAAGGGTAGGTATTTTTATTGAAAGTAGAAAAAGTGATACTCAGTTAATTAACATTTTTTTAATAGTTAGATTTGGTAACATTAACTATAAAAAATGAGTAAAATAAATATAATAAATCTGGTTATTTTTCTCTGACGTTAACAACTAATACATTGAGAAGATATTGATAATGCTTCGTAAAATCTATTTTGTCGTTTTTTTCAATGCAATGAGTTCCATATGGTGTTTTGTGGTCATTAATGCATCTAAAATTGTGCAAAATATAGATTTATTATTAATTATAAATAACCGAATAACTTTTATCATTTTGACGTGATTGTTGTTTTTTTTTTTTCCTATGTTCTTCAACTCAAAATACATCTACCGTGATATAATAAATTTGAATCTTTATTTCAATAGTGGAGTAATAGTCAGAAGTATTTTTTGAATTTATATATCAAATTAAAATTTTAAATTATTTCCCGCAATTACATTTTTAAATTTATAGCACATATTTTTTGAACTTATATATCAAATTAAATTAATACTTTTTATTTCTAATTAGTTATTTATTATAAGAAATGTATTTTTAAATTTTAATTAATATTTAAAATTTTGAATAAATTTTATGCACGAAAAACATTCATAAATTGCCCATTTTTTTTTACTAATTAAGTTAATATTTCTTATATTTGAAAATACGCGTTCAATATATATTTGTTAGCGTAATTTACAATGACAAATACGCAAGATATTAAATAACATGTCATAAGAATCAGGGCGCGCCTTCATTTGCGCCTATGTTATTCCAATAAACCAATTATCCTTTGGAGAATGACAAGGGCCACAAATATTTGGCTCCATGGTCCCCCAATGAGCCATTCTGACCTTTTTCTTTTTTGGTTTTTCATGCTATTAATTAAGAGAAAAATGTTTATCTTTTTAAATGACATAACTTATATCATTTCACTCTCACAAAGAGGTAGAACCCACACCTTTATTTTTTTGTCAACTCTCTCTCCTTTTTTATCTATCTCTTTCTCTCTCTTAAAATGACATAACTTTACATCCTTTAAAATGACACATACTTTATCCATTAATTAATCCAATCTATCTTCTCCAGTTATGGGATATTTTCGGAAATGTTAGGTCAGACATTTGGGTGCCCTTAGCAAGGCAAGAAATTAGTTTCTGAATCTAAAGATAGATAGAAAAATGGAACGGAAGACATGCACTTGTGGAGGGCACAAGTTTGAATTGTCTTCTAATTGGTTTATTGCTCTACATCCACAATTTAAATGCATCTTTATCCGCTATGTGCAACATGGTCACTTTTCAGATTTTAATTTGCAAACTAGATTGAACGAAAAAAAGAAGAAGCAAACTTGTCATTTCCAACTATCAAAGTAATTTTGTTGTTAAGATTAGAAATAAATCTCGCCTTCATATAAGACGAAAAAAAGTTATTAACGTCCCCAAGAATTAGTAACGAATTGCCCTAAAATCATATTCAATTTTTATCTTTTCATGAGTAGAAGTTAGGCTAAAATATCTATATATAACTTTGTTTACCGAAAAAAAAGGTTATATAACTTCTATTGATTTTTCTATGGAAAAAACACTTCTTCTATTGGAGAAGTGTCTTCTACTACCATACATTCACTTACGTGTTAAGTTTTTTTTTTTTTTTTTTATAGTGAAGCCCACCACAAATATGTGGCTGCAGAAAAAAAATTCTTCTCCTATTAAAGGAGAAATGCAAAGCCTTCGATGTATAGTAGATCCTTCTCACCAGCCAAGCTAGCCTATGTAGTACCGATATCGACACGGGACACCACACGACACGACATTTCGATACGTTATTTTTAAAAAATATTAAATTTTGACACGTTAGGACACGTTTTGATATTGAATAATATTTTTAATTTATATTGCGTATATTATATTTAATATTTAATAATTTAACCCAAAAAAAGCTAAATTTATAATACCTATTAATTTTGTAAAGAAACATAAGATATCACAAATATTTATATTAAATTCAATAAAATGGTAATAGTAATCCAACGAATTTAATAGTTAGAACTAAAAACGCAATCCAATGCAACCTTTGAATCTTTTTTTGAGTTTCTACAACGCGCGTTGAAGTGTCGGGAAGTGTCAGACACGACACGTCGATATTTTTGAAGTGTTGGTGCTTCATAGAAACTAGCCTAGAAAATTGCCAGGCCCGCACGTAGAAGGCAGTCTAAAACAAAAGTGGAACCAAGAAGCTGAAAAGCCCAATGATTTTAAAAATCACTTCCAATCATTTTAAACAAGGATAATGTTTTCCTCCTTTTACATGAGACAAACAATTTTCCTACACAAAGATAAAAGTGGGCCCATCAATTCTTTTACTTTTTATTTTATTTTAAAAATAATGGACTCCACAATTAATTATCTCTATGACATGACCTAAGAATTTTCCTACAACATAATATTTATTTTTCCCTTTTAAACAATTTTGTGTCAAACTTGTATGGATATTTCAGTTAAAAGAAGTTTGTATGATAGAAAATTGCTCGGATATTAAGCATAATTTATGTGTCACGAGATAGAATAGAAAGGAAAAGCCTTGGAGAGCCTTCACAATGCCCATTGAGTATCATTATTTTATTCTCAATAAATATTACATTCTTCTTGGAAATGCTAAAGGAAGCAAACAATGCCACTTGTATACCTTTTACTTTATGTTCTTTGCTTCTGTTGTTGATTTAGATACGGTATAGCTCACTCTCAGTTTTTGCCTATGTCGCAGAACTCTTACTTTTGCAAGATATTGAATTTGATATTGAAATTTATGTAGATAATGCAATATAATATTCTTGCATATTTGTGAATAAATTGTTTTACAAATTCGAATCCATCATCTTCTATTTACAAAAGGGAAATTTTATTGTTGTTACAAGATTAGCTCCCTGCAAAGAATGACTAAAACAGTTATAATAACGAAATTGACAGTACTTTTGCTCCTCTGGAAAGACTTTGCTCCTCTGGAAAGACTTAAGAGGCAGGATGACAAAAGTACAAAATTTCCACCTCTCTCTATTTATTTTTTTTAAAAAGTGTTTGTTCTTTCAAATGACACAACTTATATCATTTCACTCTCATAAAGAGGTGAGACTCACACCTTTATATTTTTTTGTCCACTCTCTCTCCTCCTTTATCTATCTCTTTCTCTCACTTAAAATGACATAACTTTACATATTTTAAAATGATACACATTTTTTCCTTCGTTTTTTTCATATTATACTAAAGTTTTTGAACAGATTTGTGTACATGATAATAGTATGTAGGGGTGAAAGTGGGCCGAGTCGGCCTACAAAGGCCTACGACCTAACCTATATCGGGCCGGGCTAGGCCTATTACATATAGTCAAATAGAACAGGCTCGAGTTTTTAAAGAAGCCTATTTAGAAAGTAGGTGATAGACTTTTTTTTACATGTCGGGCCTATAAGCCTACAGGCCGGCCTATATCATATTATTTATTTTAAATAAAATAATATTATTCATAGTAGTACCAAATGGTGATAGTTTAGTTGCTGCATGTGAGCTAAGTAGATAGTGGAAGGACCTAGGTTCGTCCCCTCACCAATACTATCTTTGAAGTTGCATAAGATTTGTATCAATCTCTACAGTACCATAAAAATCAACATTATTGATGCCTATAGTTCTAGCTTGGCTGAAGATACCATCCAAGCGTTAATATACGACAGAGATTGGCTATGTAATAGGTATGACTTGAAGAAAAAACAAAAGGTATAAATTTAATCAATTGAAATTATTTTATAATTTAATTATATTCGATTAATTTTAATAGAAATTTGACTTTATTTTTTATATAGGAGGAACTAACATCTCAGTATGTGAGATTGCCTATATGAATCTATTAAAAGATTTTTTGTTTCTTAATCTTATTTTTTTGTCTCTATTCTTTATTCTTGTTTTTTGTTTTCTACATTTACAAATTGTTTACCAACTTATGTAATCTTAGAATTATATTTGTAAGGGAGAGAAGATGAAGACAAGTTTTTGGCTACTACAAGCATCATGATGTGTTTGTTGGATTTATATAGTTATTTTTAATTTATATAGTATAGATTTATTTATTGGATCTGATGAAATATATGTTATTTAGTTTGAGCATTTTACTTTTGAAAGTGACTTAAATGCATATTGTGATGAGTTTTGTTGTGATTCATGGTTCTGTTTGGACGTTGAAATTGTGATTTTTGTTTTAGCAACAGAATTGGAGTATTTTGTGAAGTTGATTCATGGTTCTGCTTGGAAGTTAAAAATTAACAGGCTAACGGGCTTAGTCAGGCCATTTGTTTTTTTATAAATGGGTCAAGTCTCGCTAACAGTTAGACTCGAGCTAGGCCAAATTGAAATTTTTTGGCATAGGCTTGGACTTTTCGGGGCAAAGCTCGGCCCAACCCAGCCTACTTTCACCCCTAATAGTATGATGTTGTACTTGAGCATCCTTAGAGTTATCTCTGTGGTGGCAGCGGTGTGCTTCTCCATGTGCTTTGGTGGGAAAAGAGGAGTTGTACACCTGCGAGGCACTCCGATGATTAAGTCAACATCAGTCATAGTTATTATGTGCAAGATAGAATATTTATCTAATTATGTGTTGTTCTTGAATGAGAATCGTTATATATGTTAGCTTGCAGATCATTCTCAAAGAGGTTTAGGGTTTTCCTCTTAGTTATTGGGTCTTAGGCTTAATGGCCCAAGTTAGATATATTATGTAGAACAACTTTAAACCCAAATAGAACAAGGAAAATATAAGAATTATGTTATAAGAAGGAAAATATGGTCATATTATAGATTATAACTATGTACTACGAGTAATATATAATTATAATATTAAAATTGTTTTTTCTCTTTTTGCCACGAGCCATTTCTCATTAACGATAGGTGTCAAGTGGAAGTACAGTGATGTATGTAGCTGAGGAGCCTATAGCCTTATGGAGAGAGAGAGAAAAAAAAAACAATTTTTAATATTATAAGTTATAACTAAATACTACCGGTAATACATTTCTCCTGGGACTAATATTTTTTATGCCACGGGACGGATCAAAACCCCATAGAACAAACAACTAATTACATGGGATCCAAGACATTGAATGACCAAAAATGCAAGCAAGACAACAACGCATATAGTAGCAGTGAATTTCAAACATTTTACAATAGAATATCAAAGTGATTTCACAAACTACCAAGAGTCAGGAGTGCAAACCTTACGGCAACTGGATTTCAGTGGATGAGCTTAAAGTTATCAATGTTTGAGGCTACCAAGAAAATTATTGCTCTTTCCTTCTTCTTATTTTTTTGAAAAAGGTGCTCCTTCCTTCTGTCATTAGGATCATTGTAACAATTTTAGGATTTTTCCTCATTGAAGGTCGGATGTGAGGGATTTTGCAATTTATCGATCCTGAATCTGACTTGGTAACTTATATTCATACGAGCTTCTTGCAGGTTTTGCACGAAGGATCACATCATCCTGCTATGCGGTTCAATCGAGAGAACCTTATTGAATTGATTGGTCGTCTTTTTGATTCTCATAAGATACTTGAATCCAATCTTTTCACTTACATATAGATCTTGCTAGTATACAAATGTTGATTTAAAAATGGCATCTAATTTGCTTTGAAAAAAGGAAGATCTTGAGTTTTATTTTTTTTCAATTCAAGTTCATCGATTCTTTTTCCAAAGCAAAATCAAAAGCCATTTTGAATCAACGTTTTTCTCCACCAACGAGATCTATACGCAAGTGAAAGATTGGATCTAAGGATCAATGTGAGAATCAAAGAGCCGGTCATTCAGTGAGGTCCTTTCAGTAGAATCGCATAGTAAAGTGATGTGAACCTGTTCAAAACCAACACGAAAGTCGCAAAGCTCAAACCAAATCTCTTTTGAATAAGAATTTGCAATTGAGAAACTAGAATTTTTTGAAACTTGTTGACACAATATCAATCTCCTTTGAATCTTTTGATGGGAAAAAAATCGATGACATTTTCCTGAATATCGTCCGGAAGATTAATCGGATGATTTTGTGGGTTGAAACACTTTTGTTTGTCTACTCTCTTGGGATGATGAGACCGTGTGGGTGTTGCCATTGAATTGGCAATGAAAATATGAAAATTATCTCAGCGAGAGTTTTGCATTTATAGTGAAGCAAAATGTAGAAAAGAAAACAATTAATTTTTGGTCCCTTTTTTCTCATGTTACAATAATTACTGCAACCGTTTTTTAACTATGTACTCTCGAAAGTACATAATTAAAAGAAAACCAACTATTTTTTAACTATGTATTCCTGGGAGTACATAGTTAAAATAACTTTAATATTATAACTATATACTTCCGAGAGTACATAGTTAAAAAATGATTGCAGAAATTCCTACAACATGAGAAACACATTTCCTCGAACAAAATGTTTAGGGGCACTGGATTTAATATATTTAAATGAGAATTATAAAATTTATGACTTTGCCTTATATGTTTTTGGGAAGAAAATCATATTACGGTATGAGATTCGGTTTTATAATGAGAAATATAAAATTTATGACTTTGCCTTATATGTTTTTGGGAAGAAAATTAGAGATTCGGTTTTCTGACAACTCTAGATTTTGTAATCTTTTATTTCTCCTTCTTCTCTATATTTTTCCCTTTGGTTTTTAATGCTCTTTGTGTTTGGGAAATGGGTGGACTCTTACCAAATGAGTATTTTTTCCTTTGTGTATAACTAGTATATGACCCGTGCCTTCGCACAGAATGATGGTAGGTAAAAAGTATAAAATATGATTTAAGTCTAAAAATACACAATGGTAAAATAATGACAGTATTTTCGCATATGCTAAGTTGAATGGCGTCAATAGTTTACGTCTGAAAACGAAGAGACACTTTCTACTTTTCTATAATTTGGTTTAATTAATTAATTTGCCAATAAAATTTTTTATAATTTATTCCTTTGTGCATGATAGGGGTGGCGATTTGTGATAGCCAATCATGTTCCTATAATACAAAGTCTTATATGAACACGAATATACTAAACCCAAGTATTACATGAATAGATATTCATGTCAAAACCTGTAACACAAACACAACACACTTTTTATGTGGGTTGACATGACAAACCACTAATATTGTAATAACCCTCCAACCTAAATATTGTTAAAATATTCAAGTGTGATGAGTCCCACATTGGTTGGTAATGGGCTAAGTGTAAAGTATATAAGTGGAAGGACCCACGAAAACCCAATGCCTTAAGGTTTTGGGTGAGATGTGGTGTTGAATCCACTTGATATGGCTGGTTTAGCTTAACCCATTGGTGGTGGTCCTCCGTCACAGGCTTCCCCTGGACCCGCCTGACAGTGGTATCAAGAGCTTTGGTTCTGTGACCGGGGTTCCTGTGACAGATTGGGGTTTTGCGATTTGGGGTTTTTTCTTGGCATAGAGAAAACTGTGAAATTGATCTGAAGAGGATGTCGACTGGCCAATCTAGAATTGAGGTAGAAAATTTCGGAGGAAAATGGTTCGAGTTATAGAAGCTGAAGATGGAGGCTTTACTCGTTGGCAGGGACTTGTGGTACGTGATAAGAGACGAGAAGCCATCGGTACCAACGAAAACTGTTGGTGACAGAACGTCAGAGGAAGGAGATTCAAAGGAGTTAAAGGCGTGGACCAGAGACGATCGAAAGGCGCAAAGCCTGATCTGGTTATGCTTGGAAGATAACGTTACAGTGAACGTAACTTTTGAGAAGATCGCGAAGGATCTCTGGACGAAGCTGGAGGTCTCTATCAGAGCAAGTCACTTGTGAACAAGTTGTTCCTGGGAAGGAGGCTGTATAATTTGCAGATGAGCGAAGGTGATTCTTTCTCTGCTCATTTAAATGAATTTAATACTATTTTTCAACAACTTTCGTCTATAGACGTCAACCTGGATGAGGAAGACAAAGCTTGCACCTTGTTGTGTTCACTGCCCAACTCTTGGGAGAACATAATTGTGTCAATTGGTACTGGTGTTAATAAATTGTCGTTCGAGACGGTTATTGCTGCCTTATTGTTTGAGGAGATGAGAAGGGTAGGTTCTGAAGGTACTAACAATGAGGCTCTGGTTGTTAGAGGGAGGAGTGGTGACAAATCAAAGTATGCTCACAGAGGAAGATTGAGGGGACGGTCTAAGTCCCGTGATAAATCTGAAATAAGATGTTGGAGGTACAAACAGGTTGGACATTTGAGAAGAAATTGCAGAAGCAAAAGCGTAGGTCCTGAGAAGCGGGATGATTCACAACCTTCTATTTCGGGTACAAAGAAGGATGATGATAATAATACAGGGGACCTGTACATGGCGTTTGACAGTCATAGTGAATGCAATGACTGAATTATTGACACTGG
This sequence comes from Gastrolobium bilobum, assembly GCF_033153095.1. NCBI lineage: Eukaryota > Viridiplantae > Streptophyta > Magnoliopsida > Fabales > Fabaceae > Gastrolobium > Gastrolobium bilobum. The sequence goes on along the minus strand of NW_026899712.1, from coordinate 514,916 downwards.
AGCATCGTTTCATATGACACATCATAGGGAATGGTTCTGCACCTATGAAGCATATTATGGCGGTACAGTAAAATGCGATATGACACGAGTCATGTTATTGTGGGGCGTGGGAAGGTAAAGCTGAAAATGAGTGACGGGATAGTCAAGGATCTGCCGGATGTGATGCATATTTCGAGGCTTACCAGAAATTTGATGTTTATTGGTAGTATGGCATATGCTGGTATTAATTTCAGCAGTGACAAGTATTCTTGCAAGTTGACTCGAGGAGCTTTGGTTATTGCAAGAGGAGAGCGCCATGGTAAATTATGGAAATTGCTGGGTAACACAGTATTCAATGGTGAAAGCTATGTTTCAGAACAGACGAAGGAGGACACTACTATGTTATGGCATATGAGGCTGGAGCACATTGGAGGAAAAACTCTGGATAATCTAACATCAAAGAAGCTGGTGGATGGAATTCTGAGCTGCTCTACGGGGTTTGGATTTTGCGAGCATTTCTTGCAAGGAAGCAAAATCAGGTATCTTTTGATTCCATAGGAGGAAGAGATGAGGAGATTTTGGACCTGATACACAACGATGTGTTTGGCCCCACACCTGCAGCATCACATGGAAAACCAAGGTATTATATTTCTTTTACTGATGATTTTTCAAGATATATGTGGTTATATTTCTTGCGCAGCAAGGATGAAGTGTTCAATAAGTTCCGCGAGGTTAAGGCTTTGGTGGAAAATCAGTTTGATCGAAAAATTAAGGTGTTGAGAACTGATAATGGAGGGGAGTTTTGTTCAAAAAAATTTGACTAGTTCTGTGCGGGCAATGGAATTGCAAGGTAGAAGACTATGCCCTACTAACCTCAACAAAATGGGGTGGCAGAGAGGTTGAATCAATCTCTCATGGAGAAAGCACAAAGTATGCTGAGTGGTGCAGGCTTGGCAGCTGAGTTTTGGGCGGAGGCATTGGCTACTGCTTGTTATCTAAAGAACAGATCTCTTACATCAGCCTTGAAGGAGAAGACTCTGTATGAAGCACTGATTGGAAAAAGACCAGACGTATCTCATGTCAGAGTGTTTGGTTGTGAAGCATATATGCACGTACCCAAGGAGAAAACAAGCAAGCTTGACAATAAATCTGAGAAGTGTATCTTTATTGGTACAAGGATGGCGTCAAAGGTTACAAATTGTGGAATCAGGATACTAGAAATGTAAGTTACAGTAGAGACGTTGTATTTCAGGAATCTAAGTTGAATAAATTTTTTCCTGAAACTCCTGAAAAGTCACGGACAGTGGAGTTAGAAGTGGGTTCGAAAGAGGATACAATAAACTCATAGGTTGGATTGGAAAATTTGAATTCTGAAGCTGCTGAATATAACGAGGTAGAGGGTAAAGTTTCTGAAACCGAGGTTGAGGTTGAAGCACCAGTGCTTAGGAGATCCACGAAGGAAAGAAGACCATCTGAGAGGTATACACCTGAAAATTATATCTTGTGTGCTAGTGATGATGTTTGTACATTTAGTATTATAGGTGATAATCCGAGCACTATAAAACAAGCTAGGAGCTCAGAGGATGCCAAACAGTGAGAGGAAACTATGAAAGAAGAAATGAAGTCTCTGATGAAAAATCAAACTTGGAGGTTGTGAATTTACCGGCAAACCGAAAAATAATTGGTTGCAAGTGGGTGTTCAAGAAAAAGGTTGGTTCCAATGGCGAGATTTAGCGCTACAAGGCTCAGTTGGTTGCAAAGGGATATTCACAGATATAAGGAGTTGATTGTGGAGAGGTGTTTTCACCTGTTGCAAATTTAAATTCCATAAGGCTGTTTTTGTCTGTAGTAGCTGCATATGACCTAAAGGTGGAACAGCTGGATGTGAAGACGACTTTCCTTCATGGTGATTTGGAGGAGGATATTTTCATAAAGCAACCAGAGGGGTTAATAGTAAGAGGCAAAGAGGAGCTAGTCTGCAAGATGAATGAATCTCTGTATGGCCTAAACAGTCTCCCAGGATGTGGTACATGAAGTTCGACATTTATGTGGTGACTGTGATGCTGATCATTGTGTTTATGTGAAAATGTTAGAAGATGACTTTGTTATTCTTACTTTGTATGCTAATGACATGTTACTCGTTGGAAACAGTTTGAACATGATCAGCACTGTGAAAGGAATGCTAGCAAAGCAGTTTGAAATGAAAGATCTAGGCGTTGTAAATGGGATCTTGGGTATGCAGATTAAGAGGGAGCGTGACAAAGGAAGATTATGGTTGAGTCAGCAAAAGTATATAGAGGATGTTCTGAATAAATTCAAGATGACTGACTGCAAACCTGTGTTAACTCTCATGTCTACTAATTCTAAGTTATCGTCTGACTAGTGTCCCAAGACTGAAGAAGAAGAAGAGATGGCTCAGCTCCTTATGCTAGTGCAGTTGGAGGCTGATGTATGTCATGATTTGTACTCGGCTTGACAATTCTCAAGCAGTGGGAGTATTGAGCAGGTATATGTCCAAGCCAGGAAAGGAGCATTGGACGGCGGTGAAGCGTTTGTTCGTTATCTCCGTGGTACGTCTGACCTTGGGTTATGCTATGAAGGCGCGAAGGGCTCAACGGGATAGACATTATTAGAGCTGAGATGCTTTGTGGATGCTGATTGGGGAGGTGACATTGATAGTAAAAGGTCTACAAGTGGATATGTTGTTTCCTTATTTGGCGGAGCTATCAGTTGGATGAGTAAGAGGCAGAACACTGTAGCTTTATCTACTACAGAGGCTGAGTATATGGCCTTAACACATGCTGTTAAGGAAGCTATTTGGTTGCAGAGGTTATGCAAAGAGCTTGGCTTTGCACAAGGAGAAATGACCGTTGGGTGTGATAGTCAAAGCACCATTTTCTTGGCTAAGAACCCAGGTTTTCATGCGAAGACCAAGCATATCAGCATTTTCTTGACTTCAAAGAAGTTTGAATGGTGTACAACTGCATTGGAATTGAAGAAACACACGAAACATTCACCAAGTGGGAGAATGTTGGGTATGACTCATACTTCGTATGCTGATGAGGACCCTCCTTGTTGTCGGGGTCAGCAGAAAGTCAACTGGGTCCCGTAGAGGGCAGGTACTGTTGTGAGCCTTTGATTTATTGTAATTTTTCCTTTTCTTAGTAGTTTGGGCTTGGGCCCATGAATAGCTGTTGTTAGGGTTTTTTTTCTAATCCTACTTATATTCTCTTTGTAAACCAAGTGACTTGTAACGAGTGGCGATGAGGTGAATATAGTACAGATAAGCTGGACGTAGCCTAAATTGGGTGAATCAGGGTAAATCACTATGTCTATTCTCTCTCTCTTTGTTTCTCTTTTTGTTTGCGATTTGTGTGATTGTCGATTTCCAACCAATGTCAGGCGAGTCTAGGGAGAAGCCTGTGGTGAGGGACACCACCAATAGGCTAAGCTAGACCACTATATCAAATGAATCTGACACCACGTCTCAACCTAAAACCTTAAGGTATTGGGTTCATGAGTTCTTCCACTTATATACTCTTCACTTAACCAATTACCAACCAGTGTAAGACTCATCACACTTGAATATCAACAAATATTGTATGTTCTCAACACTAATATGACATGTTTATTATGTCAATTGACATATTACAACACGAATAATCTGAGATAATAAAAAATCTTAATCCACTTACTTTTGCAATGAAAAATACGTGAATAACCTTAAAATAATAAATAAAAGTAAGGCTAAATATATAATTATATAATTTGTGTCATTTCAATTGGTTGGGTTATAAATTACCACCTTTCATGTATATCACTTCACACAATGCACTCAATGAATCACATGCGATATATATTTTTAACTTTTCAATTTTCATATTTTTTTTTCTTTTCTAAGAAGAACTAACTTTTTTTCTCACAACAAGTTTAATTATAGTAAATTTATTTACTTATTTTATAAAAATTAAATTTTAAATAAAAATAATAATATAAATAAGTCTCATAATGTCATTTTGTATTGAGGTTATATATACAAACCATACTCCATTTTCAATTATATATGCAACCTCATAGTACTGCAACACAAAAGGATAGGAGGAACTGCACCTCATTTTTCTAAGAGGACATGCTCACAGTTCCCTTAGGAAAGCCAAAAAAAAATTATTTAAGGTATGAACTAGAAGTTAAATTTTTATCAGCAGGACAATTTGTTGATGATTGCCATGACTTAATACTTCCGATTTATTCTCTATAACTCTGTTGCATGGCGATCTATTGTATAATGAGTACATTGTTTATAGGGTTTTATAATTCTCATTTAACATGAGAATTGAAGTCTTCCTACACATCCTTTGATTTTCGTGCTAACATGGATTCACATGATTTTTTCTAATATATGAGTTCCACATGTTTTTTGTCTTTATAACATAAGATTTTAATTCTCATGTAACTCGAGAATTATAAAATCCTTGTTTATAATGTCGATGGGGTATATTGTTCACCTAAATTTCAATTTTAAGACTAAAAGTTAGTGGCCTGATGGGATTACTATGTTATTATATGTATCTTTCGTCATTTTCTAGTTCGCCGAGCCAATACCCCTCCTCTCACTCACTCTCTCTCTCTCTATATATATATAATAAAAGGGCATGATCCTTTGACATGTAAAATTAAAAAGTTTGATATCAAATTATAAATGTTAGATTGACGGAAATCAACGGTTAAGGTTTGATATCAAATTTTTTAGTTCAACACTGGTATCAAATGATCTTATCCTATATATATAGAGGCAAGATCTTATATATATATATATATATATATATATATATATATATATATATATATATATATATGCGAGAGTTATATTTACGAACTCTTACAAACTCTTACAAACTACACTATGTACCCGGGAGTACACTAGGTTATACTATGTATTTTCGGTAGTACATAATGTAATTTGCAAAAAATTGTAAATGGATCATTCCCTATATATATATGGTAAAATCGTTTCTGCAGCCGTTTTACGTACATCAACGACAGGTGTATGGTTATGATTCCTCACATTTAATATTTTCATCTTTTGTATGGTTATGATTTTTCGCATTTAATGCTTTCAAGTATATATATGGCAAATATTTGATTGATGTACGTACAGCAGCTGCAGAAATGTAAACTCATATATATATATATATATGTATATATATATATGAGGTAGAATCTTTTGACACCAGTGTCAAAATTGAAAAGTTTGACACCTCATCTGAAAGCAATTAGATCAAAAAAGATCAACGACTCTGATTTGTAAGCATGTGACATCATTGATCTTTTTTGATCTAACAACTTTCAGATGAGGTATCAAACTTAAAATTTGACACCAGTGTCAAAGGATCCTACCTATATATATATATATATATATATATATATATATATATATATATATATATATATATAGGGGCAGGATATTCTTACACCAAGTGCAAGAGTTAGAAGTCTTACACTCAATCTTGATCATTGATCCACTTGTATCCAATGGCTCACATTACTAAAAAATTAGAGCCCTTGGATATAAGTGTGATAAATGGTCAAGATTAAGAGTGTAACTTACACTGATATAAAATGATCTTGATCCTGTGATATATATATATATATATATATATATATATATATATATATATATATATATATATATATATATATATATAGTTTCAGTGTGTTCGCTTGAATTTTAAATGGGCTTATTTAAATTAACAAGTCGGTATGTGTGGTTGGTATAAAAGCCGATGAACATATAGTGAGCATGGTTGGTATAAAAGCCGATGAACATATAGTGAGCAGATGGTAATATTACGATTCAGTCTCATGTTTCCCATCATGTGTCAAAATTGGAAGGAAAGGCTTAACTCAATGTCAAATTGGGTCTCAACCATTTTATAAAATTAAAAGAACAGTTGTGGTACCTCAGACTTTTCACGCATTAAGTAAACCCAAGTTACACGAGTGCAATCATCAATAAAAGAAACAAACCATCTATTTCCAGAAGCATGAGGGACTTTAGAAGGACCCCAAACATTAGAATGAATAAGATCAAAAGGTTCAACACTTTTAGTACTACTAGAAGGAAAAAAACACACGATGATGCTTAGCAAACTCACAAACATCACAATGAAAAGACTCCACAGGCTTAGACAAAAACAATGATCGGAAATAAAGACTTGAGTAAACCAAATGGAGGATGTCCCAAGCGCTTATAATGAAGCCAAATCGAAGAATCAGCAGTTGATTGACCATGAGACATCAAGATGTGATCTGTTACTTTATTTGCGGGAGATTGTGACACCAGATAGTACAACCCACCTTGCTCTTTAGCACTACCAGTCGTCTTCCACGTGGCGAGATCCTAAAAAGCACAATGGGTAGGGAAGAAGGTTACAGTACAATTCAAATCTTTTGTAATTTTATGAATAGAAAGAAGATTCGTGGAGAGTTTAGGAACATGAAGAAGATCTTTAAGATGTAAGGACTGCTGTAAGTTTATGTCACCAGAACCCGCAACTGATGTATGCGAGCCATCAACTATGGCTATTGTATGAGTTCCAATGGTAGGATGATAAGAAGTAAAGGAGTCAGCACAACAAGCCATATGATCAGTAGCACCAGAATCAACAACCCAAGAATATTTCAAATCAGTACATGAAGAAAGGAAAGAATGAGTTTTGGAGCTCATACCAGTCATAGCCAAAGCACTAGTATCAGATGGCTTACTCAGATAATCAAGGATGGTTCGGAGCCGTTCGAACTCATCTGGACGAAATGCAGGTTGGGTCTCATTAGGTGCAGGGTTTGTTTCAGAGGAAGTAAAATGCGCTTGACCACGCATCCTTGCCATCTTTTCTAAGACAGTTTGCTTTCCATGGAGGCGAAAGCATAAATCCATGATATGACCTGTTCTCTTACAATAAGAACACCATCGATCATCTCTATTGGGTCTAGAAGATGCACCATCATAAAACTTTGTAAAGGAACTCCTTTGAGAAGAGGCCATACTGCACAAAAATTGGTCAAAGGATAACCAAGAAGCCAAAAAATACAGAGAAAATACCAAACGACGTCTGATCAGAGGGAAAAGGACAGATCCAGAAAGAGGAGACAAAACCAAAAAAAAAGGTTTTTTTTTTTTGAACAGTACCGCGTGAACAGAGCCCTATGAACAGTACCGCGTGAACAATGCGCGATAAACAGTACCGTTTTTTTTTGAGCTGTTCCGGTCGTCTGATGAAAAAGAAATCTCCGTAGAATGATAGATCTGCGAGAAAAAAAAAAGGATTTGAAAACAGGTCCTCTTGGTCCAAAAGGTCCACCGGAAAATTTTCCGGTGGCGGCGAGAGGCTGAGAAAGAAGATTTCTGTTTTAACTGAGGTAATTGCGGATGAGGTACTTGCGGAAGCAGAGCCCTCAGAATCGAGAGCTCTGATACCAACTTGAAAAAGGGTATTCTGATATATTATTAAATTGTGTGTAAATAATTTGTACTAAGGGGTCTCTATTTATAAAGAATGAAAACCCTAATATTTGACCTAATACTTAACCTCATGGGTTTGACCCAATACAATAAATAATAATAATAAAATAACTAATATTTACAACATCATTCAAAAGACTCATTGGGAGCAATTTGCTTCTAAAGAAACTAAATTTAATGGGTTTTATTTCAATTGGATGGTGTGTTCCGTGTGTTTTGGTCCATATTGGTAAACGAAAGAGAAAAACTTGAAGGAGGGGGTAAAGATATTAGCTCCATGCTGGCATTTATTCAAGGAACATATTTATTCACATGTGATGGGTTCGAATTCGAGCAAAATGATGGAAGATTTCATCATTTCACAAATTTAACGGGCAAAGAAGAATTGCCTTTTTGTTGTGTTGCTGTTCCTTTGTCTGAAGCATAGTCAAACACATACATCATGTGCTGTAGAATTTTAGCTGCTAGGGAGCATGATTGAGTTTCAAAAGCGTTTGAATAGTAGTAGTGCCTGACCAAATAAAGCATTTACCACATATCAAGTGAAGGGTGCACACGCCAATATTAAAGTCCTTAGATTTGATAATGACCTCATCCAGAATCTATGTTCTTCTTCCACAAGATAGAGCATGGCCATTTTTTTAAAAAGCCATAACTGTTCCAATCCATCTTTAATAGATGACACTAAAAAATAACCATTCCCAAAAGCTAGCTCAAGGGGTGGGAGTGCCCAAGGCCTTATAAAGGCCATATTAGTTTCTTATCCAATCAATGTGGGACTATATATCTCAACATTTTTCAAATTTAGGAATCCACTTTGACATACAAGCACTGTTTCGTTTTGCCTTTGAAGTTTTGTGCATAATGCAATTGATATGGCAGTGAACGATACAGCAAAGAGTAATGATGGGCTGCGTGTGACCTATGTGGAAATTGAACTAGGATTTGAACCATTTCTGCACGGCACAGGTTTTCGCATGCTATTCACTAGACTTCGTAATGTTTTATTACTCCTCCCCGAAGAAGAAAAATAAAAAACTACAGAAACAGGCTTGTAGGGGGTTACTATGTTGTGAAATTCAAATAATTTTGTCCAAGCTTTAGATCCTTTATCAAGTTTGTAGAGATACTACAAGACCAAATCTGTTCTGAGCAGAGGATGATCACCAATTAGTATGCACAAAAGGCGAATTATAAACGCAAGTGTGACACAGTTGCTAAGTGGGCTGTGTTTAAGAAACGGACTGTTGTGATTGGAAAGTTGCTGATTTGATTCCTAGGAAAAGTACCTTGGAATCAGTGACAAAAACCTTCACGCTCTATTCCCTTAAAAGGATTAATCTCATCCAAATGAGTAGGAATAAAAAAAGTTGAATTATACACACATTATAACATTTGAATGCTTATTGGTGTTGGCCCAAACAAAATATGTATCATTAACTGAAACAGGTTTATTTGGTTTGCCATGGGATTTGAAGCAGCTATGACTCATGCTTGCTGAATACCAACTTATCAGGTATGGAAGTTTTGTGGAACTTTTCTTACTTAGGCACAATGCCTATGATGTTCACACTACCTAAGCAACAATTTCTTAGTTATGTGTCATTGACGTGCGGAGTTTAGGTATTAATGTTACTCTTTGAAATTCTTCTAGTCTACCCTCTATTAAGCCATTAAACTTCGGGGAGAAAATGTAGGGGCCTATTACATATAGGGAATCATATCAACCTAGGGAACCTCCCAACTTTCTCTAAAACTCACACACATGCCACACTCAAAAACTTGTGCCCAACACGCAAAGCCAATGTGCACCCATACATTATTCTTCTTCCCTGCTTGGCGCTTGCACCATCCAATTCTTTGCAAACAAAAGAGGCAACCCCGTATAAGGGAGCCTCGTATGCATGTGGGACCCAACATTCTTGATCTAAAGGCTGGCATTAGTGCAAGGGCAAAGGGGCCTTGTACGTACTAGTCTCTTCAGAGGGGCAAAGAACCTCAAATGAACAAAGTGGTTGGTGACTTTTTTATGAAATTAAGGCAGACAAGACTCAAATTGGGTTTCCTTCGATATCCCTTCTTTGAATTTCTGTGTACAATGGCATGGTTTGCCAGAGTTACTTTTCATTTTTTCCTCCACACTAAGACCTTCACTTCCACTCATTGCTCCTGCCACGTTACTTAGATAAATATCTTGGCCTTCTCTCTCTCTCTGAAGTTGCTACCTATAAATACTGAGCCTTTTCCTTTGTTTAATTCAACTTCTACTAGCGCCCTTGTCAAACTCAATGTGTGCATAGTCTTCATTGGGTGAGAAGCTCCTTGTTGGAGAAGCAGGGCACGTGCAAATCTCTTGGCTCTCCTAGATGTCACTGAACCCTTTTGCACGTGCTCCCCTTCTCCAACACGGGTTCTTTACCCTTGCCTTCGCCTCTCTTACTCAAGTTACTCGAATGAGTATGGCACTTTATGAGGTATTTGCTTTCCTTCTTTCTTTGTTTCATATGTAAAGTTCCATTGAGTTTTGCATTTTGACTCTTTTTCTTCTTTCTTCTTCGAGGAACCGTTTGAAGCATATCAGTTTTGAATTGCGGTCTCCAAGAAATGTTGCATAGAGCAAGAGACGAAGAATTACCATTCTATCTGACTAACCCATTATTTCATGACTGAGATAGCATCATATACCATGTTGATCATGTGGAATTGTGGATGTTTTTATGTAAAGAAGTAAGAACACACATTCACTTTTTTTACTGCTGTTGACGGTGTTTCTAGTTTGAAAACTGGACCAAAGGACACTCTTTCTATGCGCATAAGCAATTTCTGAACTTGAACTCCTTTCTGTTGTTCCGAATGATCTTCGGCTGAAAGTTAACTTCGTAAATGTAATACAATGATGTTTCAATGAGAAAGGCTTGTACACACTGGAAAATGGACGAGTGAGACTTTGACTTCTCGTTTAACCAGTTAAATCAAATAATGTCAATGATAAGAAATATTCACGAAACATGAAAAAATTATTATTATTATTATTATACTGATTTTAATCAATTTTAAATGGTCTAAATGGTCTAGTCATCAATTTAATTACAAGACTACAAAGTCATATTCGATTAAGTATTCATATTAGAATCTAACTGCTCGAACCATTCTGCTTAACCGGATGATTAAGCCCCATAGCATGTTAAGACAGTTGTCATTTAGAAGGCATCTTGTATCATACCATCAAGCGATTTTGTACATGGATGATAGTTATTATTGTACAGATATAAAATAGGGTGTGTGACTAAAGTTTATCAAAAATTAAGTGAAAATCATTTGTCATTTAATAATCTATTGCGAAGTATATATATTATACATTAGTTGAAAGAGTTTAAAAAGTATGATGAATAATTGGTTAATATACTTAGAAAAAAATTTCACTATGAAGGTTAACTCAATTACTTGTGATAAAATTATTTCTGTTAATAAGATAAAATTATTAAGAGTATTATTATTTTAAATTTTACTTGTGATCTTTTATTTTTCATCGTTTTATAATCCGAATTGCTTCTGTTTATGAATCGGTCGGGTTTTTATTCTTGATGAGTTTTTATACTAATTTATTTAAATTTAATTAAATTACTAGTTCCCATTAATTTAAATCTGACCTGAAAATGTTAAATGCAATATATCATTTACCAAAAAAAAATGCATTATATCATTAGACTATATTTTTTTACTGAATTGTATAAATAATTTTTTTAATTTATATTATTATTGAACCAATTTAATTTTTGAAAATGATGTTTAACCATTATTATCATTAAATTAGTTGTATAATATGAAACTTTTTTACATAACATACTTTAATACGGAGTATTTTTTATATAATATTCTTTTTAAAATTGTTTCTTCTCTTCTTCTTATTTTATAAAAAAAATTATTAGAATAATGCTTTTTGTAGTACATTATTAGAATACATTTTCGTTGAGACTTATGCTGCTATGTCTTGACTTTATAACAAAGCCATATCTTATTTTTTATAAATATATATTAAGACTTATTCGGCGGACATTTAATCGACTAAATATTGTGTCGTAGTCGATTAAAAATCCCACCATTTAATCAATCAAGAGATATTTTTAATCGACTATATTACGTATTGACAAATTTTTTGAATTTTAACCATTTAATTGACTATGACTTCAAGTTAGTTGATTAAAGAGGAACAAGTTAATAGATAATTTTGAACGAGAGACAAATTAATTATTAATTAATAAGAAGCAAAATCGTGAAAAAGCCTAAGTATATACTTCTCCAATTTATTAACATCAAAATGACAGTATTTATTTGTTTTTCAAAAAAATGAATAAAAATAATCAGTGACTTCTCGGAGAGGTTTGCAGAAAAACAATGCTGTTTCCCAACTTTCACTTTGGACTGTTTTGGGACTTAATCAAAATTCAAATCATTCACTCTCGGTAACATTTGTTCCCCAACAATCCCCATTTCCCAATTCTTCAACACATGCATGGATCTTCACCACAACCGATAGGTTAGCTTCTCAAAACCCAACAATGTTGCACGAGCTTCTGCTAGCGTTACTGGGCTACACCGGCGACTTAATCATCGACCGGAGGGACCAACTCTCCGCCGAAAGCCCCATCTCCGATGAATGCACTTTCATGCTCGCTCCCGACATATCTTTTATCGACCCAAGCGATAGGTTCTCACCCTAAGTTTCAATTTAATTTATATATTTTTCTAAATCTGAAAAAATATTCTTTTACTTTGTAGGGTGTTTTTATTCTTATGGGCATGTTAAAAGTTGCAACTTTTTCTTATGGGCATGTTGAAAATTGCAACTCTTACTTATATGACATTGCTCGAATGAATTGTGTTGGTTGCAGGGAACTTATTGAGAGGATCATCGCGTTGGGATTTTATTATAGGGAGCTGGAGCGATTTTCAGCCAAGTCTAGGAATTTAAGTTGGATAAGGTCTGAAAATGCCAACTCTTTGGAAAAAAGGGAGAAGCACAGTGTTTATCGTAGGGCCCTAGCCAATGGCATCGTTGAGATACTCTCAGTTTATAGGTCTTCGGTTCTTCATATTGAGCAGAAGTTGTTGTCTGAAACCATGCCCATCTTGGCAACAGTTACTCAAGGCCTTCACAAGGTAAAATTTTTCTGTCCCCACCCTTTTTCTGTTCATTTTGATATTGACTTTGTTTTTGACGTGCTTTCCAGTTTTTTTCCCTTTTGCCACCTTTATATGAGCTCATCCTAGAGATTGAGCGTGATGATATTCGTGGGGGTCAACTTCTTAATCTTCTGCATAAAAGATGCCACTGTGGAGTGCCTGAATTACAGACTTGCATTCAAAGGTATGCAGTTCTTTTCACGTATAATATTCTTGGTATTGTTAAGATGCATGTTATGTCATTTCCAACTATGTGATGATCTGTCTAAATTTTGCTGTTGTATTAGGCTAGTATAGTAGTCAATAAACATTTACAGTTTTAACTCATGATTTTTTTAATGAGACTAGTTACTATACAGTCTTTAATGTAGTAAAAAAAATTATAGGTTTGAAGAAAAAATATCGAATTCTATCATGTTGGGTTGGGTTGAGTTGCAAGACGGATTTCCTTTTGGGGACCAATTTGTTTATTATGGTCTCTAGAATGCCTGGCTCTTTGGAATCGGATCTTCCAATCACATTCCCTGCTAATTATTATTATTTGTTTGGTTATTCTTTTCCAAAGCTTAGGCTTCTTTGGCATGGGCATCAGGTCATGTATAACCAGCTTGCATCGTGGATGGTTTATGGGATTCTTCAAGACAAGCACGGAGAGTTTTTCATTAGGAGGTAACTCAATTTTAATTTTTTGTCTGCATACTGTTGATATACATGTATGTGTCTCTGTGTGTATGCATATATTGTATCTCATGTCACAATTATAGGGGTAAACTGATACAATGGTGGTGTATAACTTGTAGTGCAACTTGCAAGTACGGTGATTATAGTAGTAAGAAATCCTTTTTCCATTTATTATATGAGAGTTCAACTCTGTGAGGGCCTTTTCAAAAATAATTCCATAATTGATAAATCGTAGTACTATACTACTAAATTGAATATAAAGAATTATTGGTATCAATTACAGTTATAAGTTATCAAGCTGAGCATAGCAGCACACATTAAATTTTAATAGTTTCTGTTATATGCTATTGTCACCATGATTTGCCAAAGGTTAAACAATACTAATTACTTTATCCATTGCATTGTACACTTAACAGAGAACCTATTATCAAAAGGACAGAAAGAAAAGAGGTTGGTGATGAAGGCAACTAAAAGTATGAAATTATGTTGTTAAATATAAGTAGTCTTTTATTTCTCCCACCCTCTCCCCCAAAACTAGAAAAATAACTACGTGGGTAAAATATATGAAATGTGTTTGGTACATGAAAAATAATTTATCTTGATATGTGTTCTTCCTCTTCACTTCTTTAAAACTCAGTGATTATTTGGTAGCATTAATGATATCTGATTTAGAGCAGCGGTAAGGTTTATGGGAGATAGCTTCTTTGCAAAAAATGCAAGGGTAAAGTTGTGTATACTCGACTCTCTCCCTTACCCTCACAAAATCGGGGAGCCTTATGCACCGGGATATTCCCTATTAATGATTTCTGATTTCTTAGGTTCTGAAGTCTGATATTTGTGATTGCTTTGTAATTATACGCTTGACCGAATTCATTTACTTTTCAGGCAAGAAGATAGATATGTAGAGAATAGCTCATCTCATCCAGACATCTCTGAAAAGTTGGCGCGCTTGTCGACTGATGATGCATCCTTAACTGATTGGCACCTGGGCTTCCATATTTCTTTGGTAATTGCTCTCATTATTAGCTGATTGTTGTCATATCATGACATGGAGCTCATTTCCTTTCTGATGAAAATTGTCTTGACATTCGTTTGTACTAAATTCCATGTCCTTTACCTTGAATTGTTTGGTTACCAAGAGTTTATAATACAAACAATTTTTGTTATTTCTGTTATGCATGAGCTTTATCTAAGAGAAACAAGTTCCTTCTGTTTGAATTATTTTCACATTTTGCTTTGCAGGATATGCTGCCAGAATATATTCCTATGCGTGTTGCAGAATCAATTCTTTTTGCTGGCAAAGCTGTCCGGGTTCTACGGAATCCAAGTCCTTCCTTCCAGTCTGGGGATGCTGTGTATCCTCAAATGCCTAAAAGCTTTCAGAAAATGCATGGATTAGCAGGGCGTTTTCATTTTCAGAGAGAGCCTGTAATTAATACAGGAACAGGAGGGGAAGATTTGCTTCCACAATCTGAGGCCGACAAGATTGAAGCAATGCTTCTGGACCTAAAGGTTTCTATATTCTGCCACTTCACTGTATCATATTGATGCTGATTTTCCCCTTTTTTTTTTGTCAAGTAGTTGGATTGTAGGCAGACTTTTTATTTGTTTGACGTCTATAGTTCTATCTTACTGATGATATATGTTTTGTATTTTCTTTCCCGCCAACATTTCCAATTACTCTTAAGGCAAACTCATTGTTAATTTTTCACAGGAATCATCTGAATTTCATAAAAGATCCTTTGAATGTGCTGTTGACTCTATTCAGGCTATTGCAGCTAGCCATCTCTGGCAGGTGCTTAACATAAATATTTTGGTTCATATGTCCATTAGTTTTTGGTGCATTTATGTTCCGAGCCATCAATTTGTATTCCCTCCATCTTTGCAGCTTGTGGTTGTACGTGCTGACTTGAATGGCCACCTGAAGGTCCTGAAAGACTATTTTCTTTTGGCAAAAGGAGATTTCTTCCAGGTAAATCATGAAATATTATCTATACTAACATTTTGACTAGCATGATTGCTTGTCAATTTGCACTTTTTTGTTTCATTTGTGTTGAAGGAAATACTAAAAAAATAAATCACTCCCTATTAAACCCCGACCAGCGAAAGTGGGATGAGGGCAATCCTTGTACATAACTTTACCCTTGCATATTTGGAAGAAGTTGTTTCCCATATTTGAATTTCAAACTCTTGACTTTTTAGTGACAAGGGAGAAAATTTACCACTGCTCCAGGCTTGCCCTCTTAAAATAACCACTCTCCATTACACCCCGATTGGCAATGGTAGAGGTGAGGGAAATCCATAGTTTTACCCTTATATATTTTCAAACGGGCTATTTGCTATATTAAGTTTGACATGTGTTTGAATGGAAGTGACCTATAACAAACATTTTGGGTGGGAGGGAGACAGGGGGGGGGGATAGGAGTTTTGATAACTATCCATTAGATAGTGATTTCAATTATGTGTTTTCTCCTTTTCAGAATGAGTTGTTTTTCATCCTAGTGTGTGTATGCTTGTTTGTGTCTGTAAAGAACCAATTCAACCCAAAAGCTTAAGCTGTTGGGTGAGGCTACATTAATGGTTTTATATATCTCAACACGCCCCCTCACACGAGAGCCTACTGGGCTTGAAGAGTGGACAATGCACAAACCCACCTATCTGTGCGAACAAAGAAATTTCACTTGAAAGAAAGTGAGGGGCGGCGAGGATCAAACCCGGGACACGAGGCTTTGATACCATGTAAAGAACCAATTCAACCCAAAAGCTTAAGCTGTTGGGTGAGAGGCTACATTAATGGTTTATATATCTCAACAATGTCTATTGCCATATCATATGGCAATACTTTTAATCGATCATACTGTACCCATAAAATGCTTTTAAATTTTAATCAATCAGTACTTAGTACGTCTAAGTTGTTTGGTTTACTAATTATTTTCATAGTAGTTTGAGTAATTTGTAATTGATCATAAATTGTGGTAGATATGTGTTTCCCCCCTTTATCCCTAAATGTCTATCATCTTTGTTGTTATTTATTTTGGAATTATCTCACTTGGAATGAATTGCAAAAGAATATTCTTTGGAATCCGCAAATTGACTTGATTTCTGAACTAGTAAATGATTTAGTTACGGAGATGTTGCCAATTAGTTTAAACTTTAAACTACAAAATAAATATTGGATAGTTCTTCCTCTATATTCGGTGCCTTGGATGTGCATCGATTACTCACTGAGGATCAAACTTCAGTGTTTCTTGTAATTTCGATGGAGTTATACTGACATTTTTTAATTACTAATGATTTTTTTTGTGTTAAGTGCTTCCTTGAGGAAAGTCGTCAGTTAATGCGATTGCCACCACGCCAGTCAACTGCTGAAGCTGATCTTATGGTTCCATTTCAACTGGTTTGTTTAGCTTATGATTTTATGGCTTAATTACGTTCACACATTAGTTACGTAAGCATGTTCATGTTTTAGATGCATTAACAAATTTAGTTGCAATTTCTTTGTTATGCAGGCTGCATTAAAAACTATCGGTGAAGAAGACAAATATTTCTCTAAGGTGTCCTTGCGGTTAGGATCCACATTCATTATTGTTCCTTCTACTTTTGCTTGCTTCATATTGAACTGTTATGAATTATATGCTCTAAAATGTCCTTTCCCTCTTCTAGGATGCCATCTTTTGGAATTGCAGTTAAATCTTCCCAATTAGATTTACCAAAGGCAACCTCTTCCGCAGATGGTAGCTCTGGTGCTTCGCTTTCAAATGCTTCTTCAGAAATGTCACTTGATGGTTGGGATGGTATAGCTCTTGAGTATTCTGTTGATTGGCCTTTGCATTTGTTCTTTACCCAAGAAGTCCTCTCTAAGTAAGATTCTACTCCTGTATCCTGCTTCCAAGGTGGATTCTTTTTCTCTTACTATCTGATTAAAATATTACTGGATCTAATTGGAAACCCTGTTGATGTGATAAAACTTTACTTAGAAAGTGTAATGGCCTCTTAATGCAAACCAAGTGTGCATGCTGTAGAGATGTTACATTACCATAAGGTACCATTGGTTTAGGTGATATATATTTATAGGGGATAGATCTTGTGAGAGCACTGGTGACTGGTATACTTTTATTGTGAACAAATTGTGACCATTTGATCTTAGCTGGCATTGAAAGAGCTCTTAAAAAAGTCACATGACTTTGTGCTTTAATTATGAACATTCATGCACGATTTAATAATCAGGATTTATCCTCTCACCTTCATAATAAAACAATTCTCCAACATTATATGTTTAAATAAAGTTAATATATTTTTGCTAGATCATTAGCTTTTCTGTACCATTAACAACTTTTAACAGGTACCTCAGAGTATTCCAATACTTACTGCGGCTGAAACGAACGCAAATGGAGTTGGAGAAATTATGGGCATCTGTAATGCACCAATATCACAGTGATTTTGCCAAACACCAAAATGATCGAGACAAGTGCTCAATAACACAGCAGAGACATCAGAGGTTCCGACCAATGTGGCATGTTAGAGAACACATGGCATTCTTGATCAGAAATCTCCAATTTTACATTCAGGTTGTCATTCACATATTGTCATTTCTGTTAAATTTATTTTATTACTAGTAGTTGTGTGATCTATATCTATACACTAGCTCATTGCTGATATGTTTTTTTGGATTCACATGCACTCAGTGGTGCAACCTGAGAGCGATGTTTGGGGGATGGGCATGTCTGGAACTTAGGGGCTTGTCACCATGGTTAAAAGTTTTGTGCTGTCATGGCTGACAGTAGAGGAACCATTTTTTTGTCTTGTTAGAAGATCCACCACTGCACGCACTCTCACATATATACAAGGCATGCTTTATATGAGTGAGAATTGGAATGAGTTTTGACCAACTGACCATATTCAATTTGTGTTCCTTTCCCCTCTGGAGATAATATTTTCACTCATATGATGCAAGATAGATACGAGAGTTGATGTCATATCACATTTCTATGCTTTTCTGTTGCTGTGGTATAGTCTGGGTGATTTGAATATAAATGCAAATTATTATTATTAACAAATCAATTGAGCCATAACAAATATATCTATTTACTAGTCTGGGTGATTCACATTTTCTTTGATTTGTGTTGAATTGAGCCCAAGAAGCACATTGATGGTATCGTAATGACAAATATTTGGCGTGTACTGTATCTTTTTATAACGAATCTATTGTTTGTTTCACATTCAAAATTTTGTGCTTTCCTTTGCAGGTGGATGTGATAGAGTCTCAATGGAATATTTTACAATCTCATATTCAAGATTCTCATGACTTTACAGAACTTGTGGGCTTCCATCAAGAGTAATAATTTCTATATTGCATGTTTTTGTTTTTTATACATTTATAGTGACAAATATTGTATTGTTTGCTAAGCTACTTCACATGCATGAAATTATTACCAACACAATCTTATTTATCCGAACTAAATATAACTTCTTGGGGACCATCAAATCAGCAGGCCAACTTTTATCCTATTGCTGTCACCTGTCAGGACTAAGGATCTTATTGCGGTTTAATGATCAAAGATAACTTACTGTTTTAGTTGGCTGTTATTGAACAGAGATAGTGACATACCTCCAAAAAAAAAAAAAAGCACCCTTTGCTATGAACAAGCAGTTTAATGAGGAGAAATCGGAACATAGTTAATATGCACTTTATTCTTTCTTTAATCAATTCTCGGGTGCTAGAGTTTTTAAACTGTTATGGCTTTATGAATTATGAGCTTGTTAAGGTTTACTTTAATTCCTTGTGGTGCCTGTTTTACCTAAATATTGCTTATTACTGCATCTTTACTATATATTTTAATGTCTCCTGCAGGTATCTGTCTGCCTTGATTTCACAAACTTTCTTGGACATTGGTTCTGTGTCGAGGATACTGGATAGCATCATGAAACTTTGCCTGCAATTTTGCTGGAATATCGAGAACCAAGATAACTGTTCAAATACTTCTGAACTGGAACATATAGCTGAGGTGATGATGCATTGCTGGTTTTGCCAAACCATACCTGAATAAACATCTCGCTTAAAGCCATTATTTTCCTCATACAGCTTTATATAATATTAATCTCACTGGGCTCAATTATCTGAGCATTTTCAAGTAAGAGAAAAATTAGTAAACTAATTTTAAGTTCATCATATTGATTCCAGATCATGTCTTAGTGCCTTATTCACACTGATATATTGTGAATGGCTAAATAAGGCTCTGCATTCTTCATATAATTCATTAGGACTTAATAATCAATGATGAGGGTAAGAGGGTGAGCTGGAGTAATGGTAAAGTTGCTTCTTTATGACCGAAAGGTCACAGGTTTAAATTTGGAAAATAGCCTCTTTGCAAATATGCAAGGGTAAGGCTACGTATAAGGATTGCCCTCATCTCTACTCTCGTTAGTCAGTGTTTAATGGAAAGTGGTTTTAATCAATGATGAGGGTATGATGATAAATCTGGGAAATCTGTAGTTGTACCTCTTCCAAATCTACCAGACAGACTGAATTGGCTTTGAGGAACTGCTGAATTGACTTTTAAACAATATCAATAATCAACTCTTGAATTTTATCGGGGGTAGTCAGAAAAAGTACTGTAAAGTTGCTTCCTTATAGTTCTGTTTCCCACCTTCCACCTTTTTTAAATGAAGCGGGTGGAAATTTATATGAAAATACACACTTGAACCCTTCTATTTCCCTTCAAATATCTGAAGTTCTGCCTCACTTAACTGAATGAACAAGAAAAGAAAAATTACTGTTTATGTCATTCTATTGTCAAATGTGTACCGTCAAAATTTGAACTTTCTTCATTTTAGATGTACCGACACAAATTGAAGCCTCCTAATATGATTGTTTCCTTAAGACAAACCGAGGCTAAATTGCAGAGGCAGATTTGTACTTTAATGCAATACACACACACACATATTTCTTTAGATTAGATCTCCATTCCTTACTTAAATTTATCTTTTTGACTGGTTATTTATCATTTTTGTGTTTTCTCTAACTTAACTTCGATAGGAATTCAACAAGAAATCAAATTCGTTGTACACTATACTGCGCAGCAGCAGGCTTGCTGGAAGTCAACGGGCTCCATTTTTGAGACGTTTTCTCCTGCGGTTAAATCTGAATTCCTTCTTTGAGGTAAAACGATCAGATAGATACTTTGTCTTACTGTTTAGAACTTTGTTTCTGAGTGTGTTCTTTTATCCCTTAAACAGGCAACTGCAAGAGGGGTGCTGAATGTTGTGAGGCCACGCCCTACAGTTCCTGTCTTGAATCAACAGTAATATCATTCCACCACAAATTCAATGCTTCACACTTCAAGGGGTGTTTGGCATGTGACCTTCGGTTGAGTAAAACTCCCCCTCCCCATCTTGTCTTGTTTGGAGGACTGAGTTTTACTGTTGAGTTGACAATCAAGTTGCTATCTAATGGCCTTTGCTGTTTGACCATCCTGTAACTGAACTGTCCTTGGAGAATATCAGCTTCACATTCCACTAGGCACTAATTGCTATTTGAGAATGTGGTTCTTAATCCTAGTTGATTTATTTTATTTTAAACACTGGTCAGTTTTGGAAGGTGGTTCATGCTTGTGCTTCTTAGGTGGCTGGTGGATGGCTGTTGCTGTCTTTCCCAATTTGTTGCCTTTTCTATATGTGAGCAGTGATCGGTGTGTATAGTGTAATTGGTTTTCAATATTACGATTTACGATACTTAAAGTGGTTAGATTGATTGTTTTTGGAACACATTTTATAATTTGACTCTGTTCGGCTAAAATATATTGTTTTTAAATTTAGAACTTGAAGGCATTCCTTCAATGTTTAACGCTGGTACCATCAATTGTACAGAGGACAAAACAATATTAAAGGCATCAAAGGTTTGCATTAACTAATCTTTTTAGGAAAATTGAGCATTCACTATGACATGACACTGCAGAAATAAATCCAAATGATCTGAAATTTAGGACCCTGAAGCAGCAGAAAGTTCTTCCCTTTGAAGGCTAGTCAGCCTGTGGTGAAGGTTATACTTCTGTAACTCTTCAAAGCCTTTTTCATACCCTTTATAGTCTACCCTCCGAAATTCTCTTCTTCTCTCTGCCAGAGTATGCCAAGAATCGCTTGAGCTACATACAAATGTAACTAGCATACCAGATAAAAATTGATGTTATACAGCAAAACCAGATTTTCTTAGTAAATATTTATCGATGTCTTTTCTTTCTTTTTTTCCAAAATCGCAAAATTACAGATATTGATACAAAAACCAAGAAGAGAACCATAGGGAGGGAAAATTTTAGTGATTATCAAGGAGGAATTGTGAAGAAGACATGTTTTGTGGTTTTTATTTTTATTTTTTAGGGATTCAGCGAGTGGAGCTCTCTTTAGTTTAATGTTTGCTTATTCCTGTTTTTTATGCCAAACAATATCTCAAAAAGAAAATGCAAAGGAAAAAAGAGATTAAAAGAAAGAAAAAACGGCACGGTCGACTAAAGGTTTGGTCCATATCTCATAAAGGCATGGGTTCAAACTTTGTTGGTGAGTGATATATAATTTCTAAGAGAAATTCTCAAAAGAGGTTAGGTGATTTTCCCTTACCCTAATAAGATACTAGTGTCTAACCTCAGTTAAACTTTAATGATTTCCAAAAGAAAAAAAGAAAAAGAAAGAAAAGGCATGTGGCTGAACAAAAGGTAGTTTGGATGCATCTCAACCAAGAGTCAAGTAGGGTAACTGCCACGTCAATGTGACTACAAGATGTCTCAACAAACCATTATTACAATGTCCTGAAGCAAATTCATCCTCTGAACTCTCAGCAACTCCTTCTCAATTAATCAATTTCCATCAAAAAGCCATTGCTCGTGAATAGCTTATACATCCATTGCTGTGTGTTGAACTGTGCATGGGACCAGAAAAAATTAGTTTTCCTTTCTTCTACTTGAGGAAGAGATTTAATTAAATTCAAACTCTGGGTTACTCGATAATTAATTGCAAAGTTTCTAGATTTCTGTTGCTGTCTCAAATAACCATGCAGGCAACTTTCCCACAAAAAAGCTTCCCCTCACGTCCAAACTGCTTAACATTGACAAAACGTAATATTCAAAAATTGCCAATGTCATTAAAGGAAACCCCGTAGGCAAAAAAATTTATTTATTGCAATTTAATTAAATAATTACATATTTATTGTAGTTTGTGGAGTATTTACATATCTATTGCACAATGTGACGCTTTTTTTGGGCGTCACATGTGACGCCTCATTTAGGCGTCTCTCACCAAGGGAAGACGCCCCAATGGGGCGTCCCTCATGAGGTATTGACACGTGTCATTTCTCTCTAAAAAAAAATAATAATTTAATCATAAAACTTCTGAAGGCCATAACTTTTGACTCGGGTATCCAATTCAGGTAATTCTTTTTTTGATTCCACATAACTTTTCGAGTTCTACGTAATGACATCTCATTTGATATATTTTATTTCTCACAAACATAATTTAAATTTGCAAGAATGGTACTATACGAGCGTTTAAACCTAAAAGTCTCTTAGTTCTTTCTGAATCAACACCAAACACACCAAAACCAAGTGTTTGAAAAAAATAGTGTACAATGTTATTGAACCGAAATTCGTATTGTGTATCGTTTGGTTGATTTTTCGTATCTTGAATCATACGGTATCATAAGTTACATCCTTCTGTTTTATGACTTTTTTCTTTAAAGCCATTTAAATTATAGCTTCTGAATGGTTTTCAAAAATAAAATCCTTCTTACTTAGAGATTTATAATATTTATTTAATTATTTTTTTATTATACAGATTTTTCAAATTGATTTTTGAGTTTAAGTCACAAATCAAATCTTTATTTTGTTTTCCTTATTAATGATAATTTTTTAGATTTTTTTAAGTTTAAATCACAAACCAAAACTTTATTTATTTTTTATATTAAAAATTAAAAAATGTGATTTTTTTTTAAATTTAAATCACAAACTAAATCTTTATTTTTTTATATTAAATCACAAATTTAGTACTCAGATGCTTGTGGATTTAAACGCTCTTATAATACCATTCTTGCAAATTTAAATTATGTTTGTGAGAAATAAAATATATCAAATGAGATGTCATTGCGTAGATCTCGAAAAGTTATGTGGAATCAAAAAAAGAATTACCTGAATTGGATTATTATTTTTTATATTAAATCACAAATCTAGTACTTAGAAGCTTGTGGATTTAAACGCTCTTATAATACCATTCTTTCAAATTTAAATTTTGTTTGTGAGAAATAAAATATATCAAATGAGATGTCATTGCGTAGATCTCGAAAAGTTATGTGGAATCAAAAAAAGAATTACCTGAATTGGATTATTTTTTTTATATTAAATCACAAATCTAGTACTCAGAAGCCTGTGGATTTAAACGCTCTTATAATACCATTTTTGCAAATTTAAATTATGTTTGTGAGAAATAAAATATATCAAATGAGATGTCATTGCGTAGATCTCGAAAAGTTATGTGGAATCAAAAAAAGAATTACCTGAATTGGATACCCGAGTCAAAAGTTATGGCCTTCAGAAGTTTTATGATTAAATTATTATTTTTTTTGGAAAGAGAAATGACACGTGTCAACACCTCATGAGAGACGCCCCATTGGGGCGTCTTCCCTTGGTGAGAGACGCCTAAATGAGGCGTCACATGTGACGCCCAAAAAAAGTGTCACATCGTGCAATAGATCCGTAATTATTTCCAAAACTGTAATAAATATGTAATTATTTAATTAAATTACAATAAATAAATTTTTTTTGTCAACCCCTGTACGAATAAACTCATATGACTTCCTCACTGCTCAAGCAATGAGCCCCATCTTCCTCTCATATACACCATCTTTGTGTGAATTCAATTGTTCAGTAATGGGAAAGAATTATAAACTTAATCACCTGTACACTTGGCCTATTGCCATTATATCCTCTAAATTGCAAACCTTGATTTATATCAGATGATACCAATGGAATGTGATCTAAGAATAAGTAACTTTTGGGAATCTTAGCACCAACACCTGAAGCTAGAATGAAACACAAATTTATATCTACCTTCGTTTTTTAACTCCACCAAATACACACATGCACGTACACAAAAAGAAACTGGAAGAAAAATAATATTGAAAGATCAGCATGAAAAATACCCTACAAGCCTTATTTACAGATTTTGTGAGGTATCTTGGTTTTCTGGAGTTTATAAAATGTAACTCATTTCTCTTCAAACCATATAACCTCGGTTCAAAACTAATTTATTCTATCCTTTTTTTTCGGTCTTTCCACTGTGCAGAAACCTTGTATGCGTCTGTATAATCACTAAGTTTCCCACTCTCTCCATTGTCTCTATAATCAACTTTGTTCAAAGGATATTTTATTTTGGCAATGGTACTACATACTTTAAAGTTAAAATATCACAATTATTTAGTCACATGATGTCACCTTCAAACTTCTCAGTTGCTGTTTTAAATATCTTTTCCAGGGATATGTTAAACATTATGGTTGAAGTTGCCATCTGTTAACAAATCTACCTACAATGAGAAGAACAACCCTATCAAAATATACAGTAAAAGAAAAACAGCACAAATTTCTCATAAATATATATATATATATATATATATATATATATATATGCAATGCAATCAGCAAATACCTGCTTAAGTCCATCAATATGGCTAGTGCTTCCATAACCTTATCTCATTATGTCATGCTATCTTGGTAGAGTGGTGGCAAGCTGGTGCTGTCTTCTGTTTATTTGTTCAGTGGCGCGGTGGATCTTTATTAATTCCTGTGACTGCTTCTTTATCTCTGAAATTATGTCGAAAGTTGGTTCAGGCGCGATGATAACATCGCGCCCTCTGATGCGCGATAGGAGACATCGCGCCCCAATCTGGACCTTGTGGGTTTGGGCCTTGCTCTTATGGATTTTGGCCTTTGATGGGCCTATCATATTTTATCCAGATCAGTATGCATTATAAAGGAAGTGACAGCTAGCTCATAACCAACGAGCTATGCTACTCCACCCAGTGAGCCAACTCAAGCATCTCTTTGACTCATTCTCTGAAACGAAACTCAAGCACCTAATATACATAAGTTACAAGCGTTCACCAGCTTCATTGAAATGCTCGATAGTATGTAACTAAGGGAAAGGGAGGAGTGGCAGCAAGTAGTATAAGGCCATTATCAATGTTGTTGTCGCTATGTTTCACTGCAGACACATAGAATGTTGATCTCTTGGAGTTGCATCTCAGTGGAGGAGGCCGCATATTGATCATATTACAATGAATAAATTGCAGAGAAGAAAGATTGGAAGAATATTTGTATATTCATTGATAATCTGAACAGTATACAAAGCACCTATTTTATACAACGAATGAAAAAATTCTAGAAGCTTAAAATAACAAACTCAGCTAAGAAATCCTAACAGAATGAATGAATCAGCAACTCTAACAGAATGGTGCACAGCACTATACACGTCAGCTACAGCTACTACATTCTAGAAGCTAAGAAATAAAAATACAATAAAAAACTTATATTCCTAATACTCCCCTTCAAGATGGAGAATAAATATTTGAAATTCCCATCTTGGAAAGGAGAACACTAAATTGTGCAGGAAAAAGAGGCTTTGTCAATATATCTGCCAATTGACTTTGTGTGCTAACATGGAGAGTCTTAACATCACCTTTGAGAACCTTCTCCCTTACCAAATGACAATCAATTTCAATGCGTTTTGTCCTTTCATGAAAAACAGAATTTTCTGCTATGTGTAAAGCAGCCTTATTGTCACAAAACAGCAAATCAGGTTTTTCATGTTTCAAATTCAAATCATCCAGTAAAGAATTAATCCAAGTTAACTCACAGCAAACATTGGCCATTGCTCCATATTCTGCTTCTGCAGAAGATCTTGAAATTGTAGCTTGTTTCTTAGACCTCCATGACACCAAGGATTCTCCAATGAATACTGCATAACCCATGACAGACTTCCTTGTATCAGGGCATGATGCCCAATCTGAATCCGCAAATGCCTTGAGTTTCACAATATTTTCAGAGCCATAGAACAGCCCCTGTCCAACTGTTCCTTTAATGTACTGCAGTAGTCCGTTTGCAGCCTGCATGTGTGGCTCCCTGGGATAAGCAAGGAATTGGCTTAATTTGTTGACAATGAAACAGATGTCTGGCCTAGTGATTGTCAAGTATAATAATCTGCCAATTAACCTTCTATATGATGTTGGGTCATCTAATAATTTCCCTTCTTCTAAGGAGAGCTTTCCATTAGGTTCCATAGGTGTAGATCTTGGTTTGCAGCCCATAAAACCAGAATCAGACAAGATCTTCAAAGCATAACCTCTTTGATTTAGTGATATTCCTTTAGAATTCCTTGCTACTTCAATACCAAGGAAAAATTTTAATTCTCCAAGATCCTTAAGCTTAAAATACTGATTTAGGAGAAACTTCAGATCATCAATTTTGGCCCCATCATTACCAGCCACAATGATGTCATCGACATACACCAAAAGAGCAAAAAAATTTCCATCTTGTGTTTTAACAAACAAAGAAGAATCAGCTGTTGACTGTTTAAAACCATGTGAAATTAAAACAGAGGAGAATTTCAAAAACCATTGTCTGGATGCTTGTTTTAGACCATAAATAGACTTGTGTAACTTACAAACCAAAGTGGAAGATGAAGACTCCCCTTCACGATGAAAGCCAAGTGGAGGCCGCATGTAAACTTCCTCTGAAAGCTCTCCATGAAGGAAAGCATTGTTGATGTCCAGATGATGGAGAGCCCAACCCGAAATTGCAGCCAAGGCAAGTAAAATTCTGACAGAGCCAATCTTAGCCACTGGAGAAAAAGTCTCAAAAAAATCTATGCCCTCTTGTTGGGTGAAACCTTGGGCAACCAAACAAGCCTTGTACCTTTCCAAAGTACCATCCGCATGAAGTTTGCATTTATAAACCCATTTACAGCCAATAGCCCTCTTACCATGGGGTAAAGGGACAAGGGACCAAGTACCATTTGATTCCAAAGCATCCAATTCAAGTTTCATGGCCTGCTGCCAGTGAGGATTTTTAGAAGCTTCATGAAAAACAAGATCTCTAGTGATAAGAACCTTATTTGTGGCAGGATCCAAAACTTTGTAGGCTTTGTAACCGGTACCCAAGAAAAATCACAGGAACAACCCTTGGAGAGAATTTATGTCTATCCTTGGGTAGAGTGGATGCAAAACAGAGACAACCAAATGACCTGAGATGAGAGTAAGATGGATCCTTACTGAAAAGAACTTGAAAAAGAGACTTGTTTTGAAGAATGGGACATGGGAGACGATTTATGAGATACACAGACGTATGAATGCAATCAGACCAATAAATCAAAGGGATATTAGACTGAAAAAGTAAAGACCGAGCAACATTTAAAATATGCTGGTGTTTTCGCTCAACAACAGAGTTTTGTTGTGGGCGATCAACACAAGAATGAAAAGAAATGATGCCATTGGTGCGAAAAAATGAGTCAAAATTAAACTCAGGAGCATTATCAGAGCGCACAGATTTTATTTTCTTGTTAAATTGTGTGAGAACAAGAGAGTAAAATTCAGGAAATATATTGACAACATCAGACTTTGAACGCAGAAAATAAACCCATGTGTATCGACTACAATCATCAACAATCGTTAAAAAATAACGAAAACCTTCAATGGACAAATGTGAAAAAGGACCCCAGACATCCAGATGTATTAAATCAAAAGTAGATTCTGACAAATTGTTATGAGAAGGGAAAGATAAACGCCTCTGTTTAGAAAGAGGACAAACAGTACAAGATGAATTACAATGAGTTGAAACAACTGGCAAATTTAAAAAAGACTTCAAAAGGGATAGACGGTTGGAAGAAGGATGACCGAGGCGGGTATGCCAAAGGGAAAAGGTAGCTTCAACAGCACATGCAGAAGCAAAAACGTGAGGAGACTCACGAAGAACATAGAGATTTCCAATACGATCAGCAGTCCCAATCATGTGGGAGTTCGAAGGATCCTGCAAAACACACGATGAAGCAGAAAAAGTGACAGATACACCAAGAGCAGCAGACAAAGCACTAACAGACAGGAGATTATAGTGAAATTTGGGAACAAACAAAACTGGAAAAAGGGTAAAACCTTGAAAAGAAACATAACCTACACGAGGTACAGTAATGGTGGTACCATCAGGAAGGGAAACGAAAAAATTAGAAATTAATTTTGTGGAAGTAAAAAAATAAAGATTACAGCATACATGATGGGTAGCCCCGGTGTCCAAAATCCAAGAGGAACGAGAAAGAGTAGAAGAAATACCAGTAATATTGGCAACAGATGGAGATGAAGAATCATGGTCAGAGGATGCAGATGGGGATCTCGTTGTCGGTGAGATGTGGGTGGAAATCAGGGAACATATTTGGGAAAGCTGATCAGGAGTGAGAGTGAGGGGATTAGATGGATTGGGCTGAGGTGTAAAAGGCCCATTATGGGGGAAAGTGGCAGCAGACAAATGGGCTTGATTCAGATGGGTTGGATTGTCCATGGGCTTGGTGCGGCCTCTGTACCCAGGCGGAAAGCCGTGCAGCTTGAAGCACTTCTCGATGGTGTGGCCTTGCTGGGAACAATGGGTGCAAAAAGGACGATCACGGCGAGGTCTGGACGGTCCGGTGGTGGCATTCACAGCAGGAAGGAGCTGAAGATCAGAAACAGGAAATGATGTCGGCATGATGGAACGTTGGCGTTCTTCCTGGACAACTAATGAGAAAACCCGGCTGAGGGAAGGAAGCGGTTCCATGAGAAGAATTTGAGCCCTGGTTGCAGCATAAGATTCGTTCAGTCCCATGAGGAATTGAATGGAGGAATCTTGCTCCTGGTACTGGTTGAATGTGCGAATGCCACCGCAATTACAGGTTGGGACCGGTTGAAACTCACGAAGGCCATCCCAAAGAGTTTTCAACCAAGTAAAATAAGCGCTGACATCCAGAGGTCCTTGTCGAAGAGCAGCAAGTTGAGATTTCAATTGAAAAATGCGAGGAGCATTGCTTTGCTCAAATCGATCACGGAGATCTGTCCAAATGCCACTAGCGGTGGGGATATAGAGAAGACTGTCAGCAATATCGCGATCAACAGCATGAAAAATCCAAGATGAAACCATGCTGTTGCAACGAACCCAGGAAGAGTAAAGTAAATCATCAGTAGAAGGAGGAGATAAGGATCCATCAACAAAATGATACTTGTTCTTGGCTTGGAGGGCCATGATCATGGAACGACGCCATGTATGATAGTTGGCCCCAGAAAGAGGATGAGCAACTAGAACAAGACCAGGGTGGTCAGCAGAATGAAGAAAGAAAGGACTGGAGGAATCATCGGCAGAGGAATCAGAACCCGTAGCAGCAGGGTTCTTGCCTCTAGCCATGAGGAAAAATTTCTTTAATCTGATACCATATTACAATGAATAAATTGCAGAGAAGAAAGATTGGAAGAATATTTGTATATTCATTGATAATCTGAACAGTATACAAAGCACCAATTTTATACAACGAAGGAAAAAATTCTAAAAGCTTAAAATAACAAACTCAGCTAAGAAATCCTAACAGAATGAATGAATCAGCAACTCTAATAGAATGGTGCACAACACTATACACGTCAGCTACAGCTACTACATTCTAGAAGCTAAGAAATAAAAATACAATAAAAAACTTATATTCCTAATAGATTATTTACTATAAACAAAGGCTGGTGCATGCGCAAAAACCATTAACTATGGAACAGGGATCTTCATCTCTAACTTTCACTTTCACCAGTTATCCTGAGACTTGAGTTGAAGCTGTATTTATATGTGGTGTTAGCTGTCCTTTCCTCTCGCGGTGTGTATGTAAGAGTAACTTTTTATAATACGAATTCTTAAATACCTTAACACTTAAATTATTATTTAAAAATATAAAAGATTGCAAAGATCAAGATAAAAAAAATTCATATTTATAAAATATTTTTTTGTAAGTGTTTTATTACTCTCTTTTTACATAAAATAATCATTTTATATTGGAGAGAAAAAATGGGTCAATCTCACCATTATAAAAAAAAAAAAAATGGAGTGCAAAAATTTAAATGAAAGAACATAAGAAAAATTATCTTATGTGAAAAGATATCATTTTTCTTTTTATAAACATCAAATAATAATTCAAATTCTTAACAAAAGAAAAAAGTTATAAATCGCAAGTATATAAGAATTTCTTCTATACATAATGCGCGCGCACCTAGTTTTTTCGTTTGTTTTATATATTGTGTTGGCCCACACGTGTAATGTAAATCCATGTTTGTTGGTGAGGGGGAAATTTATGAATTTCATACTTTTACAAAATTTCATTTGTACATAATTGAAGAACGAAGAATTAGATCAAATGATGGTATCTCTGATAATGTATAGGAGTGGAGTAAATAAGAGTGAAAGTATATTTTTGATTCTTATCAATATCATTTTTAAAAAAAAAATTACCTCAAAAATATGTGTGATTTATCAGGGAAAAATAAATAAATATAACAAGCACTTGTATTAGACCGAAAGCTAAGAAAGTTGAAATGCTAGTAGGAAAAAAAGAGTTAGGTGGTACCATTGGCCATTGGGGGATAACCTCCAAAGCCTAAAAAATTACAGAGCACAGTCAAATTCAGATACAAAACAAAACACACATAAAAACCGTGAAGATTGCGAGTTGCGACAATCCAAACCACAGAGGCAGAGAAAAAGTCTAGTACCTTACCTTACCTACCAATGACACTATCTGAATGAACATCACAACCCAACCAGAAACAGGGGTAGGTACTAGATAACCCCAGCTCACCTTAACACATTTAGGTTATCCTCTCATTCAACTTCATCAAACCAAACCCCAAAATGGATTCCATTTCCAATAACCAAACGCCATCAACAGAGAACGGTGACCAAAACCCACTTCCCACACCGCCGTCGGAACCTCCATTCGCGGTGGCCTCACTCTCCCTTTCTCTCTCCACCATTCTCCAATCCCACTTCTTCGTCCAACCCAAAATCCCGTCTTTATTGTCTCCACCACAACCCAATAAGGTGAAGGTCCCAACCCAGGCCTCATCTCTCACACACCTTTCACTTTCAACCTCTTCACCCTCACATTCTCCTTCCAAAACCTCCTTCAAATCCACCATCTCCGCAAACCCTCTTCAAACCCCACTCAACTTGGGTCCTCACCGCCCTCTAGATCCTTCCAACGGCGCTGCCATTCGCCGAGCCTCGATCCTCTGGTTCCGCAACGACCTGCGTGTCCACGATAACGAATGCCTCGACAAAGCAAACAACGAATCCGTTTCGGTTTTACCCGTTTACTGCTTCGACCCTGTGGATTACGGGAAATCCTCATCCGGGTTTGATAAAACGGGTCCTTACCGTGCCACGTTCCTCATCGAATCGGTTTCGGACCTTAGGAAGAACCTTCAGGCAAGAGGGTCTGATCTTGTGGTGAGGGTTGGGAAGCCAGAGACTGTGTTGGTTGAATTGGCGAAGGCCGTTGGAGCAGATGCTGTGTATGCTCACAGAGAGGTTTCACACGATGAGGTGAAGGCGGAGGAGAGGGTGGAGGCGGCGATGAAAGAGGAGAATGTGGAGGTGAAGTACTTTTGGGGGAGTACTTTGTACCATGTTGATGATTTGCCTTTTAATTTGGAGGATATGCCTTCTAATTATGGAGGGTTTAGGGAAAAAGTTCAGAAATTGGAGATAAGGAAGACATTTGAAGCATTGGATCAGCTTAAGGGATTGCCTTCTCGTGGAGATGTTGAGCCTGGGGATATTCCCTCCTTAATGGACCTTGGCCTTAATCCATCTTCCACAATGTCACAGGTTTATTTGGTTTTTTTTTTTTTTCCGTTTTATGTTAATATTTTATTAATTAACTGCTTTGATTTTAATAATGTTGTGGTTTTTCTGTGTTGTTTTCTGGCGTACGGATTACTTTATTTCCCTGTATGCGGTTTAACTTTATGCTACATTGGCATGCGATATTGTTGTAAATCTAGATGAGTGATGGAATGTTTGGTTCAATTATTTGGTTGAACTTGACACTGATTTGTCATCTTTGAGTTCCCCTAATACTAATTATCTTTCAGTTAACAGGATCTTGGCTCAGAAATGAATGAGTATTATAGAATTCTGTTAAATAGAGGGAGGCGTGAAGTAGTTCTGGATCTTCAAAAAAATAGTGGCTTTTTAGGTGCTGTAAAAAGTTTGGCATTCAAAATGGTTGTTCTGGTTGAGAGATGATACTATTTTGGTTTGAATATGTCTGAGTGAATGTGTTCATGAAATGTAGGATTAGATTAAGAACTGCCAAGATTACACTTGCTTACCTCTGCTGCACACTATTGCTATCTGAGTTTTGATACTGCTTTATTTTTTATTTTTTATTTTTTATCTTTTTGAGTTTTACTGAACATTTCCACCCCTACTTAATATTTTTAAACTATGTCTGCTTTGGCATTTATGCTGATATCCATCTTTGCTCAGCATTCTTGTGTCAAACTATTGAAGTATTATCATCAATAATCTATACTCGTTGTGATCATTGAGCAGGTTGGGAAGCCAGCGGCTAATACTTCTATGGTAGGAGGGGAGACTGAAGCACTGCAGAGGCTCAAAAGATTTGCAGCTGAGAGCGAAGCTCAACCTCACAAAGGTTTTAAGGATGGAACACAAGATAGTATATATGGTGCCAACTTCTCCTGCAAAATTTCTCCATGGTTGGCAATGGGATGCCTCTCCCCTCGCACAATGTTTGATGAGCTAAAGAAGACTGCCAGCAGGTGTGCTCCGATATGTTCTTCTGTTTAATAGTATTAATATTTTTGCTATGAATAGGGCATATCCTTACTGATGAATTATATAACTTTGATAGAGCGGTTTCTGCTTCATCAAACCGAAGCAATGGTGGCAGCGGCTCATCCAAAACTGGAACAAATTGGTTGATGTTTGAGTTGCTTTGGAGGGACTTCTTTAGGTAACTATTTTTCTGTACAGATCTTTTGACCTTATTTGAAACGTTACTGTTACTCTTTTGTCATGGGATATATGGAAATGGCCAGTGCACCAGCACGGGAATTTATTTATTTATTTTCTAAACAGAAAGTTACAAATTTGTGATGAAAGTGTTATTTTTATCTAACTTTCTTTCAAAAAGTACGCAACCATTTTCTTTTCCTATTGCAAAAATACGAAACTTGGGGGACTTGTGGTTCTCTTTTTTTTTGGAGATATTTCAATCGGTTCATTGCTTTACGACTAGTCCGATTTGGGACAGGTCCCGGGATTAAGGCTTTAAACTCCTCCCAAATACGGTACTGGGGAGGATCAAACACATGCTCTTATCTTCACATGCTTAGTTTCCTTACACCAACTGAGCTACCATCATTTGGTGGCCTTGTGGTTCTCTAAATCATGGAAAACACAATATTTCTAATGCAAGTTTCCTATTTGACTCATAATGAGCATGCTTCGAGAACACTTCATAATGATCGCACTTTCTCTTTTCTGTTATCATTTTTGTTTTCATAGAAAGTCATAATATTCTAAATAACATTTATTGCTGTGTCATTTGTTGGCAAAAAATATATATATAGATAATATTCCTGACAATAATATGGGTGTTTACCGTGTATGATTTGTGAATTTTTTATGTCGTTGATTTGTGCAGGTTTATTACCAAAAAATACAGTTCTGCAAAGAAACAGCTGGAAGGTGCTCCAGCCACTGCATGTACGGGTGCACTTGCTTAAGCTAGAAGTTCTAGTGGAGCATAAGAAAGTTTGTTTTGGGATGTGGATTGCTTCCCTGTGCAGATTGGGTAGTAGGGTGCTGGATGAACAAGATTTGGTTCCCCTTCTGAAGTTCTGTTGTAACTGCCAAATACATTATTTTAATTTGGAAACTTTGTGTTATTTTCTGGAAGGCAAGTGTTAGTCGTCGTAAAATGGCATGTCGACTCCATCGGGTATCATTTCTGAGTAGATAAGAGTCCAAAATTCATGTCTGTCATCAATAATGGTATTTTGGGAGAATTTTGAAATTTAAAAATTGATGGTGCTACTGTGGTATCTATATTTTCTAATAATATCAAGAATGGGTAAATATTCATTTAATTTAGTTATGAAGAATAAAGGAGGTAAGTATGCGAGAATTATGCTTATTATTTTAGTACTAAATTAATCATATGTAAATGGATGGTGTTACGATGGAGGTAAGATGAACTATGCTTTCCCAATTATTTATTTTAGTTATGAAAGTAAGAATTATACTCACTATTTGATCAAACTTTAGAGAGATTTTAGTACTAAGTTAATCATATGAAAGTTATTAATTTTAATGAATATGAATTTACTTTGAGAACTACCCTAATATCCAGTGGGCAGTGGCAATATGAAATCCAATGCTTAGGATGAAAATGACAAAAAACTAGATCCATATAAAGTTTTGCCGAACTCGGTTCTACTTATTTTTAATCTTAATCATGTTGCCACCTAACTTTTCTATAATCAATTTCATTTCCTCTCATATTATGTCGTTAATACCCCTCTCCAAAAAAACAAGAATTCAGTTATTTAAACAGAGGCGGATATGTAGGTAGGTTGGTCATTTCATTTTCTGTTTAAGTGTAATTATAACTTTGTGAACATGTTCATATGTCCATGATTTGATTAATAGTATAAAGTATAAACTCTTATCTCCACGCAAATCAAACCACTAATTTGTAATCCAATTTTTGTGCCGACGTGGTAAATCGACCTTCCAATCTCCTTTGTTTGTTAGGCGTGCAACAAGCTAGAAACAATAAATATGAAATAGAATGAATAGATTTTGCACATACCAGTGCACCTTTTTTTTCTCTTTAAACCCAAGAATACTTATGTTGCTGATGGTATGTGCTCACTCTCACCTTGGGGAGGGGCTCGTACAGCGGATAGAAGTATAGGACAAACACCATTTTGGTTGCAATTGACTTTCTAAACATGTTCCCCATATTATCACTATGATTATGATCATTGGGGAATGACGAACTTTTTTTTTTTTTTGGTACATGTGACGAACTTTTATCTCCGATAGAAAATTAGTGTTTCTTTTTAGATATTCTAATCGATTCATCACTTCGCGACTAGTCTGATTCGAGGCAGATCTCGGAATTAAGATTTTAAACTCTTCTCGAAAATGATATTGAAGATGATCGAACACATGCTCTCACCTCCATTTGTTTAGTTCCCTGAAGTCAACTGAGCTATCATCATTTGGTCAGTGTTTTGTATGCCACTATTTGAATGTAATTTAGAAGAAAGTGTCATTCATAAATGTTTCAGGTCCTAACCAACGAGCATCAATGAAATAAAGACCGAACTCACCTGAAACCAGTCATAAGACTTTTCTTTGTTGTTGTAATTTTCTCTCTAAGGACTCACTTCTATTATTGAAGCATAACCAAGGATAATTCAATATCAGTTACGTGGGTAAATCATAAAAAGGAAAATGTCCAACCTAAAAAATATGAGTATGTAGTATATGAAAACAAAGAAAAATACTAATAAAAGCTAAGAGATTTGACCCTACGAAGGAAGAGGTGTAATGATGATGGGAGAGGGCACCAGGGTAACATAATGCACCAAAGGATATTGCTAAGGGTTTGCACCAAATTTAATAAATTTGGTGTAAAATTTATTATTCTTACACTAGTGTAAGTTGATCTATCTCTGTTTCCTAAATATAATATTAAATGAATCCAGAAACCTTGAGTGAAGATAGTACAACAAAAATAATCCACAACAACATGAAGAACGCAAAGGTAATCCATGCCCAGAGCCTTGGCCCTCCTAGCTCTGCCCCAAAAATTAGACGCCTAAGAACCAAAACTAAGATACACCCAACAGAAGTGGAGAAGAAAACAACCAACGAAAAGCTTAGCCCCCCTGCATTTTGGATCCGAAGTGGTTCTCTATATGCTATGAAGTTGTACAAAGTATCAATAAGCCATGGAACACCAATGCCAACGTATATATTCACCGAATTACTGCAAAGAGAATGAATTAACCATATTAATTTGAGTTAACCAACTCTATAAAGCTTCTTCAGAAAAACAACAATGATTTGGCAAGCCATTAAAATAAGCTTAAGTTTCATCCATGCTTCATAAATACAGGATTCAGATTGGTATAAAATGAAACAACAAAAGCATCTTACGAAATAATGGTATTTGATTCTAAAATTCTAGCAAATAATTGTTTAGTTATAATAAGGCATTACTGGCTTTTTTATATTGGTATTATATACCAAGATACCTAATATCTGGAATACTTTGCCAGGACCAAGTGAATAAAGAATATAACTGGGGACCTAAGACCTCTGGATTATTGGGTATTCCATGCACATATTGAATGACTACCGATTGTCATGAATATAGGTATTTAATATTTTGAATTCGGAAGTTTGACATGATGGAAAAATGTATTCCTCTTACATTCAAAAAATGTACTCACTGATCACAATATTTTAAATTTCAATTGCCAAACTCAGGTCCAAGTAGTCCTTGTGGCCATTCAATTAAATATCCTCCCAGCAAATTAATAAGTAAATAATTCCTTCACCTAAGTTCATAATTCTCAAGAATTAACGTACATCTTTTTCTTTTTCTTTTTGAGTAAAGTCAGGATGTCCTCACCCCATAGGATGAGATTAATCCCTTTATGGCTTGGAGCGTAATGGTTTTCACCACCGGCCCCAAAGTGCTTCTCGTAGGAATCGAACTCGTGACTTCATCAGTCACAAGGTCCGACCCTTGAGCTACAGTCTGCTTACCAACTAAGCTACATCTTGGGGTTAGAATTAACGGACATCCTTAAGATAAATCTTTTTGTGCAATTAACGTTTCAGTCCTCTTGTTGATGACATTATAACTTAAAATGATACATACATAGTTTGCTGACATACTTCAATGAACTTCCATGAACCAGCTGCATGATTATTATATTTAGGAATATAGATTTAATAATATCGACCAAATTTTGTTTTGAATCATATGAAATGCTAGAAACAGGTAATCAAAGCAGGGTTGGACCACTTGAGAATGTAACTTCCTTTCAGAAGCGTCTGAGTAAACTACTAAAATACCAAAAATCAAAAGCTGCATTTCATGAATATTACTAACAACTAATATCCTTCTTCAAGAAAAGCTTTAAGGCAAACCATGATGTAATGATGACATGTGAAAGTCCTAAAGCAAGAATGAGATGCATATTGTGATGAAAACCTGCAAGTGATGTTTGCAATTGCAGAGTCTGCAGTTTTTTGACGTTCAGCAGCAATCTTGCTTGCAACAAGATCAGGCCATGAGGTTCCACTGGCTAGTGCTGTAAATGCTATAACATAAGCATTTATTCCTGTCAACGTAAAGGCAACTGTTGAGATATGTAAAATCATTAATGTAACCTCACCCAATAGCTTAAGCTTTTGGGTTGAATTGATTCTTTACATGGTATCAGAGCTTCTCTGTACCAGGTTCGATCCTCACCGTCCCCCACTTTCTTTCAAGTGAAATTTCTTTCTTCGCACAGGTAGGTGGGTCTGTGCATTGTCTACCCTTCAAGCCTGGTGGGCTCTTGTGTGAAGGGACGTGTTGAGATATATAAAATCATTAATGTAACCTCACCCAATAGCTTAAGCTTTTGGATTGAATTGGTTCTTTACAACAACTTTGGATCTATAAGGAACTGTAAAGAAGTGGACTGGAATATCACTGAGTGAGAAAGAAAACCTGTGACACAACTTATAAGATCTGTGAGCTTAGTCACAATGTAAGCTATCCCACTGATGAAAAGCAAAGAGCAAACGAAAGAGATCCATCCATGAGCAATATGGCACGGAGGAACAAAAGCAAAAAGAAATCTCCATGGTAAAAACAGCAATTGCCAGAAAACTTGAGCCATGCGGAGATAGACATTGTTCACTTTTTTCGATTCTGGGCTCTCCAACTGTCGAAGAAATTACACACTGGTCATAAAAAATTGATGATATATTGTTGGAATTCTACAGGAGTACTATTTAATAGTAAATTAATGTTCATAATCTCGAACAAACGTGCCTCTACTAAAAAGTGCCTAATTATTAAAGGATGTAAGGCTAGTAAATCGCACTGTATCCAAACCTGGCCCCAAAATTTGCAACTTTTATTTTTAACAATGAATAACTCTTGATTTTCTGTAATTCATGAAGCAACGTTCTATACAAGTCCTAACTTCAATAAGGGTAAGGTTTAAATCAATTTATGATTAAATGAAGTAACAATAGGGATTTGCCTGAAGAAATTTAGCTTGACTAGTTAGGAATTCCATTTGTAATTTCTCAGTAAAGTTGGAAACATTGCAAACCATGAGCTAACTTTATATGGAAATTTGGTCCATCTGAAATTTAACTGGTAGTAAACAGAGATACTGGCATTCCTTTGTGAATGTAAGAGACAGAAGAAGTGGAGGATTGAAGTAGAGAGAGAATATGATTTCAAACTCAGAAAATAAAAATTGGCGAGAAAGGTGGACTCATGATACAGAATTACCAGATGGAAAAAGACAATAAGAGTGAGATCAAGACAGGAGCAGAAGGACAGCCATGACCTTCAAATTGCAGTTTTCCTTTAAAATCCATGAGGCCACTCATCATATTTTTTCCTGCTTATTCTTGTTTTCTTTGTGCTTCTTTGATTTGCAATAATTTTCCATTGGTTTGCAATAATATTATGGTTAAAAAGAGTGAGTTTATTGACAGCAAATAATCATGTATTCATTCAAGAACACATTATAATATAATGATATATCGTGACACACACTTAACAATATCTTACAAAGTGTGTTTGTGACATTTATGTTGGTAAATGAATGTTATAAAAACCGGAATGAATCAGTTTGACCGGAAAACCGGTGAAACATTCCGGTCATCAGTCCAAACAACCCAAAAAACCAAACGATCAGAAACTGGTCCAAAACCGGTTTAAATTGCTTTTATTATTATTATTATTATTTTATACTTTTTATTCAACCGAAAACATTTTTGTGACACATAAATGCATGGATTGCTATTATTTAACATCCATTGTTAATTTTTTAAAAGATATAATATGGTCCTTTTATGTTGATTTAAAATTTTACTTAATTTCTTATAATTTTATGTTAATTTATTATTTAATATGTTAAATAATATTAAAACGATTCAATGGCCAGTTCAAACAACGGGAAAAATATTAGAAGATCACTGTACTATCACATGAGAATTCATTTTTTATAAGAAGCAGCCCATATCGATAAAACCACAGAAATTACCTGGTTAACTGAATCATAATAAGTTAGTAACAGTATTACTGGCAATGTTCATAAATCTATGATAAGATCTTGCCCTAAATAGTTTTATTAAAATTTTGGATTTTGAAGAGGCCAACAGCGTCAAACGATCCATGTAGCCAATCCCAACTAATGGGGTAAGGCTCGGTTGTGGTTGTTGTTAACTTGTTATTCTTGAATCTATGATATCAACATTTAATCTTAAAGACGCATTTGCAACATACAATAACGTACCCTCAGTGCATCCACAAATTGCTTTCCCCAAATTGTGAGCAAATGCTCCAACATTTTTTCCTCAGCTTTGTCAGAAATTTCAGCAACATCATCTATTTGAGGTACTCTTTCGTACTTTGGATCTGCAAATTAGAAAAAAAATTATACAAGATGGTCCGGACATTTGAGAATGTTTCTAATGCTAAGTTATTTCAAAAGAAGAAAACGTTGTGCTAAGTAAAGCAAAATTTCACTAAATTAAGGTGGGAAAACTACCTGTGGGGTTTTCTGAATGAATGGAAAAAATATCAACTGTGTCCACAATTTCTTTATTAACATTACTTATCTCAGAGCACTTCACCTTCTCATGAACTTCTGGCACCCAATCCTCTGGTCTCTCATCTCTTGCACTTCAAATATAAAATAAGGCATCAGGCTAAAGAGAACAAGATTCGAGAGGCTCATAAAATCCTGATCTTTTTGGATAATTCTAATAAAAACAAACAAACAGAAACACATACATAGGTAGAGAAATATAGGGCCAACGTTTGTCTTGAGCATAAGCATGGGTCAGTAGTAATCCATACTGCAGTACAGTCAACAAGGCCTCCCACAGAGTCACCACATTAGGAGTCCATACCTACATTGAGCTTCTTGATTAATATTTCACACACACAAAAAAATAAAAAAAAATCAAACAAGTAGCAAATAATGATATAGTTAAACAAGATCATCATCTCTTACGTGTTGACTTTTAAATACATTTGATTGTTTCTAAACTTATCAAACTAGTATGAGTAGTGACTTAAAATTGTCCCGACTTGCTGATTCTAGCACGAGCTAGTGTAGGATATTCAGTGTCAACTTAGAAGACGCAAATGCACTTATAGACATTGACCATTTAAGTACCTAACTAAGAACCACATTTACCATTCTTGAAAATGAGAAGCATACTCAGTAGTTTTCACACTCTATCTTTCCCTGAATTTTGCATAGGTTAATACAGTTTCTAAGTGAAGCTGGCTTCTTGTGAGAAAGAAGTCTCGGATTATATTTCTCACACATCCATAAATGAGTAAATAAAGATAAGAAGGATGCAGACAGTACAAATTTAAGATGTTTTAAACCTAGGAATGTTGGAATATTACCTCCAAAATAATGTATAACCAAAAGTAAGCCCAAAATGACCAAAACAGCTCCACCAGCCATACTCCTAGATCAGCAATCTTTTTCAGCTCTCCTGCTTTTGGAACTACTACACAAACAGCGTGGATGGGGAAAAGGTCAAACGCTGCAGAACCAATAAGTGTTCCAGGTCCCAAACCTGAATATTCAGCAGAGTTATTGAGAGTTACAACAGTGCTTGATATTCAGCCCCTCAGCTAACCAGAAAGAATTGGAAAACATAATAAAACAAATACTGATACTGCAGCGTCAAATATTATTCAAGAGGAAAAAATTCATTGCACGCACTCAACTCACTCATTGTAACAACTCTTTGCATTTCCAAGCATAAAGAAACCAAATTTGGAGAACCACACATTAGCCAGCAGCGACTATGTTGTAGCAAAACATGTTTTCATGCAAATCAGAGATAGAAAAGTAGGAGGAAAAATTAGTGATACATTCAGCTTTCTTTAGTCTTATAATAAAAGCAAATAAAAGATGTCAACTTGTGTTTCTTGGGGCAAGTAAGCTTGAGACAATTTTTGTATGCACATAAGTCATAGTTTGAAAGCACATCTCACTTTTTTCATTGCATTTGAATTGTTTTAACAAATCTTTTTATTAAAATATTCCATTAAGAACCTCTAACATAAGCTAAATAACTCATGTAACATAAAATGCAAACATGATGCGCGCATGTAAGTATTTATTTTTTCTTTCAAATTTTGAGGTAGCAAGATTCAATAATTTTAGTCAGTTTAAGGCTGTTAGCAACAAACCAGTCAAGAAATTCTCTAAGATAAGTATAATTTTAGCAGTAAAAGGTAAGTAACAAGTGACAAAGTATAAAGACAAAGGATAAGTACATGAGAAATTGCGGCAAAAATTACTACTACATGAAAATCGAGAAACAAATCAAACTAGATTCAAATATTCTATCATAAGAAAGGAAGAGGGCAAAAGCTTTGAATCACAAACCTCCAGCATACAGATTCCCCATGTTCTGTATAGCATCAATGGTGGCCAATGATATCTGAGGAAAGCTAGTTCCAAAGGCCAACAGACTAATATCCGCAATTGTGTAATTCCAAACTTTTTCATGTCTAATAATTTCAGCTTGAGTAATAGGATCAACCTCCACTACCTCCCTTGTGTGCTTGACCACATTTTCCATAGATAGGAAGAAGCGGCCTGTTATAGCTGATAATCCAATGAAACAATAGGCAAGGGCAAGGGTATACAAAAATGCCCGAAAATTTTCTCCGAGAGCAGTCTCTCCACTAAAAATGAAGTAGCTTTCACATTTCTCACGCCCCAGCATACTGGAAAACCCAACCATTTTTCAATCTTTTTTTTTGGCTAAGCACCAACAGGGTCTCAATCAGTCCAAATTGCAGTTCAAATATGAGAAATCACACCAGAAAAGTAGAAAACATTCACACGACCTGATAAAATAAGTCAGTTATTAGAAGACAAACTGAAAATTGATCGAAACAATCTATGCTTATACAACACGGGATCCATTTCGAATTGGAGGAACAAGAAAAGTATGAAAAACAATTATTCAGCGAACAGCATGTCATTCAATTAAACACGCTCAAGTAGAGTAATTAGTGGATTCAGAAGAACTAATATCTATTTTATTTTCCGATACTAATCAAAAGCTGGTATTCGAACACACAATGATTGATACATTCAGCCAGAAAATAAAAAATTGAAATAATACCACAAATGCAGGCTCTGCATTTTAATCCCAGAATTAGTACTGCATATTGAGAAAGAAACGGGTTGGAAATCATGGAACTGAATTGAAATGCGGAGAGAAAAAATCAAAGATCAACCGGCGACAGCTGAATTCACCGGAGCGGATAGCAGGGCATTTTACCGGCAATAACCGTTTTTGTCACTCCTAAAGAAATGCAGCAGAATTTGGATTTGGGAGGAGCTTTATAGAGAACGTTGTTACGGAAAGTA
This sequence comes from Gastrolobium bilobum, assembly GCF_033153095.1. Taxonomy (NCBI): domain Eukaryota; kingdom Viridiplantae; phylum Streptophyta; class Magnoliopsida; order Fabales; family Fabaceae; genus Gastrolobium; species Gastrolobium bilobum. The sequence continues at coordinate 471,768 of NW_026899712.1, read as the reverse complement.
ATCCATAAGTTTTCTATCAATTTTTGCAAGGAGAATTTCTCTCTTACTATTTCTCTTTTTAACTTTTCTATAAAATAAAATAAAAATAAAAAAATTGGGGTATTATTTGAGGGCAAAAGCCCTATAATTATTATTTTTAAATAAAGCTGTTTCTCAGCTCACCATAAAAAGTTATCATTATTTTTCTTCACGTGACACTATTCGTAAATTTTAAAGAAAAATATCAAATTTCTTAAATATGTGATCTGAATTTAATTTTAAAACTTATATACATAAGACGCAAAATGAGCCATGTGATGCATTCTAAAAAAAAACTATTCAATTTATGGAATGAGTATTTTTGGTAATTTTATCTCATATATATATATAAAAGATTAAATTATAACCTTAAGTTATATATTATCCGGAGTACATAATTAAAGTTATTTTTTTTCTCTCCTTCCAAAAATCACCTTCAAGGAGTATATTTATAATTATAACCTCCTTCTGCAGCTATATACTATCAGGAGTATATAATTATAACATTAAAGTTGTTTTTTTCTCTCTGCACATTAGCAGACAGGTTTTGAAAAGTGACTGAAGAGAGAAAAAAATAACTGTAATATTATAACTATTTACTCACAGAGTATACAGTTATAAAGTATAGCGGTAGATAACCTTATCTAGAGTGGTTGTATAAATATTTATCTATATATATAGAGAGAGAGAAATATTTCTCAAGCATTTATTTATCTCCGTCTACTCTAAAACTATGTCATTTTAAAAACTATGACGTTTTATTTATTTATCTCCTTATAATAATTGATTCACCTTTGAATGGTTATAATTTTCTTTTTCTCTCTCTTTCTTTATCATATATGTGTGTGTGCAGCTTTAATATTTCTAATAAATTATCTATATTAACTCCCAAAATAACGTTATTTTGTGTTAAAAAATTAAAAAAATTATAATATGGAAGATTATTATAATTCGAAAATAAATTATAATTATAAAAATATCTTGATTTTTTCCCTAAAATGATATCATTTGGACTAAATGTAGATAATTTATCTACATTGATTGCAAAAAAAATAAATTATATATATATGTGTGTGTGAAAAAGTATTTGTTCTTTGAAAAGATACAGAGTTGTGTCATTTTAAGTGAAGAAAAACACAACCTAATATTTTTTATTTAAATTTTTAAAAAAATACTCATTTTCTCTCCAATGATTTCTATTGCTTGTGTCTTTCTCTCACTTAAAATAATATAACTCTATGTCATTTAAAAGGACAAATATTAAATGGGCGAAAATCAACAGTTGTTATTTGTAGTATAATTAATAATTTATTTATTTATATGATTTCCTAAACTATAACCGTTAGATAGGTAAAAATCAATAATTAAGATGAAAAGTAAGACTTATAAGTCTTACACTGCAATTAAAGAATATATATGTGTGTGTGCGCGTGCTCCATACTTTTTTTTGTCTTTCTTTTCCTTAGATGGCCCATACGGGTCCCATATAATTTTATTAAAAATAAAATTATTTCTTACAACATAAACAATATTTATCTTTAAATTTATTATCAAAATAATAAAATGAATCCCACGTAACGTGGGTGTAGGATCGATCTTGCACGAGGGAGGGATAAAACTTATTGAATTAGGCCATTGTCAAATATCGATAAATTTAGAATTATATTTTAAATAAATATTAATCATGATTAAATAGTAACAACTGAATCATACTTAAATAAGATAATATATTCTACTTATCTTTTTTCATGCCTAACATGCTTATTTGTCTTTAACATCATTAAATTAGAATCTCAGTTAATTTTCTCTCTTTCTTTCTTCTTTTGAAATTTTCAAAATGCAATAATGTTGAAGATGAGTAAATATAGAGGAGATTATTTATAGTGGACCGGGACCACCATTTTTTTGGTGGTCCTTAGTGTAAATGGAGGAATAAAATTAAAAAAGAGAAAAAATCACAAGAGTAAAAAAGAAAAAAAAAATTAATGATATGAGAGTAAGTACCAGATCATCCGGTAGTTCTGGACATAAAAAATATTTCCAATATGGAGGCGGAGGTGTGCCCCCCTAATACGTAGGCATAGTTGACCAACAAACCCATTTGCGAAAAGTACGTTTCCAACCATTTTCACACTGACTATCAACTTTAATTTCAAATAAACAAAAAGGATTAACTTTCATTAAAAAATTAATAGATTTTTATTTCTAAAAATTAAAAGAAAAAAATATTTATCCTTTTAAAAGATATAATATTAATTTTTTAAACTATTTTAGAAATTTTAATATTTTCATATGAATTTGTTTAATGTGAATAGAGTTATGTTAGAACTTGCACATCTATATACAGTTTAATAACATTATAAACATGAGAATATATATATTTTTTATGTCAATAGAATTTAAGTAAATGGTATAATTACTTGTATTGTACATTAATTTTGTATCATTCTCTCCCATATACAAATACTCAAAATTGACGTGCGACCAAAAAAAACATATTTAACCAACAAAAACCAATCTTAATCTAAACTTTTATCCTAACAATCAAGATATATGTACAAACACAATTTTCAATTCATAAAAGATCTTCTACATTACAGTTAAAAAAATCTTCCACATTTTCATTCCACTCATAATGGTGTAGCGTGAGTCTCACATATTATCTCTTATACGAACATGATTTACTAAAAGATTAAAGAGTTCAGCTGGTGCTTATATACATAAAAGATATTTTTGTGCAGACTAGCTTGCTAACTTTCTCTTTGTAAATGTTGATACTGAGGATTTGTATATTTTTAATCCCCCGGAATTGGTCTTTCATTTGACACTGTTTTAGTATTTGTTTGTAAAACTCATCGTATCACTGTTTGTGAGTTTGTACCCGTTGGTTTTGATTCGTCAACTTAAAACAAAAAACAAAAAACATCTGTCAAACTAATTGAGTGAACTTGGCACGAAGATATCTTATTAGAAAAGTATTCCTTGAAATAATATATTTATTAATTTTTTTAACCGTGCAAAACTTTTTCTTATGATTTTTATATAAATTTAATATTCAAATACAATAAAAAGTTGATTATAATAAAAAGACTCCTCTTGTATTAATAAGAGTCGGGGGTATTAATCTGTATTAAGTTTACTTTTTTTTAAAAGGTTATTGGAAAAGCCTCCTAAGTATAACATACCTTTTAAAAACTCTTATTATTAGTCCTCGGCCAAGAGTCATTAACTAATATATTATTTGTGTATCACAATTTCACAATCATGCAAGACTCTTTTTTTTTTAAGTTACAGTGCTAGATATTTATTTTAAAAGTTAACATCGCATATCCACATCACTGTCTAATTAATTAAATTATAAACAAGATGTAATTATTTCCCTATAATTAAATAATACAACATTTTAGTGGTTTGGCGTTTTCTTTTTCTTTTTCTTTTTTTGGTAAAATGGTTTGGCGTTTTCAATATTTTGTTGTTCAACTTCCAAATATAGTCCTTTTTTACGTCTTAAGTCAAGATACAGCCCAAAAGAAGGAAGTTTCATACGTCTCACTTTTGGCCTACCTCATTCGGTGGAGGCACCGCCAAAAGAGGAAAGTTCTCACCTGAATATAAGTTTTCAAGTAAGGAGATAATATCTTATACAAATATACAAAAGTATACGAGATTTATTTTTTATTTTTATTTCTTTTCACATAGTCTCAAATCTCAAATGCTTTTTTCATAGGTTTGGAAACGATAAAGTAAATGTGTATAAATTTATAAATGTGTATAATTTTTTAAAAATAATACCACTCAAATATAAATATATAAATATATATATATATATATATATATATATATATATATATAACTTAATTTAGTAAATTTAATTTGAGGTATAAAGAGCTCGGAAGGAGATTGTTTTCAATTGTTTTAGACCCTCAAATCTATATATGATGTCCAAATATGCGTGTGCATGAAATAATAATAAGTGTGGATTATAAAAAAAAAAAAAAAAAAAGTAACCCAATTTAACAAGTCATATAAAAAATTAATAGAAAATCATGTTTTGACACCTTGAATTAAAGATCATCCTCCTCAATTGTAAAAGATCCACAAACACCTATCACAATTTCATTTATAGGAAAATTGTGTATCATTTTAAAGGATATAAAATTGTATCATTTTAAGTGAGAGAAAGATATATATGATGGGAGAGAGTGGAGGGAAAAAGTTTTAAAAATATGAGTCTCACCTCTTTGTGAGAGTGAAAGGACGTAAGGTGTGTCATTGAAAAATGACACACCTTTTTCCCTTCATTTATATGGGGAAAGTTATATTTACAAACTTTTTGTTTACAAACTCTTACAAACTACACTAAGTATGACCGGTCATACTTAGTGTAATTTGTAAAAAAAAATTGTAAACGAATTATTCTCTCGTTTATATATATACAAGATATTAGAACTTGATTTGAATAAAAAATATTCGTGGATTCAAATTTTAGTTGTCCACTTGCTTAAGTTATTCGAATCACTGACTCAGTCACTCAAGTAACTCGTGGTCAGCGTGGTTAAATAGGGACATATTAAAATATAATTTTGATAAAAAATTAATTAATAGTTTAAAAAAGGGACAAAATGATAAATAAATAAAATTAAATATGTGGTAATTGGTATACGTCTTATTCTCAAAGTTAGAATCAATCTTTTCAGTATTTGAAATTTCATGGAGGCGACTGGCCTTGTCCCTCGTTACGCTAATGTTAAAAAACTACATTATTAAATTGTTGGGAAAAGTTCACCAATGTCTCTGTGGTTTTTTATTATCACATATGCCCCTGTGCTTTGTAAAAAATAAGAAACCACAGGAATGTATGTGATAAAAAACATACCCTTTTACAAACCACAGGGACATATGTGATAAGAAAAAACCACATGAACATAAGTGATTCTGAAGTAAACCACATGGACATTGGTAAACTTTTTCCTAAATTGTTTATATATGTGTGTAAATACCATAAAAAGTTGATTATGATTCAAAAGACTATTGCATTTGAGGGGGATATTACCAAAAAAATTCACTGTGAACTAGCTACTTATTTAATTAGAAAAAGAGAATGTTAAAAAATTTCTAAAAAAAAAATGTTGATTCAATAATAATTACATAGATAGTGAGTTGGTAATTGCTTTTTTTAATAGTAAGAACATTTCTCGTCATTGTATTTATAAGTTCTTATTTTTCAAGGGTCTTTTTAGCTTATTTTTCCTTATAAGTAGAAATTAGATAAAATAATTTTTTATAAAAATTCTTATAATAGAAAGAACTTTTTTATAATAAAGAAAAAAAGACAAAAACTCCTTGAAAGAGCTTTTTTTAAGTTGTATTAATTTTTTTAAATGTATAGCTTTTAAGTAACTTTTAAATTAAAATTTTATATAATTATTAAATAATTTTTTGCTTTATTTTTAAATTTTTTTAACTTTAACTTAAAAGTAACTTTTAGCTTAAAAAGAAAAAATGCCAAACAGACTCTAAAAATCAGATATTAAGCTATTTTAAGTCTAAAGTTTTTTAAAAATCGTCTTAATTAAAATAAGGTAAGGGATTTCTCTAGTCATCGGACCAGTGAGCTCAAAACGATGTCGTTTTGGAACGAAAATCAAGGTATTTTTATAATTATAATATATTGTCGGGTTATATTAGTCTTTATTATTATAATTTTTTAATCTTATAACCAAAAACATCGTCGTTTTGAATTCACTGAAGATAATTTTATCTCTGATGACTGAAGAAATACTTTTCCCTTAAAACAATGGGTTCGTCACTTCTCCTTTCGCTGCTGATGAGAAAAGTTGCAACAAATTATTAACACTAGGATACGAGTTTGTATCTTGATCTAAAAAAAAAAATGCATCAAGATCCAAACTCATATTCTGATAAAAATAAGTGTTACTGTATTTTTTTCCATCTACAATAACAGAAAGAAGTATATAACCTTAAAAAGTTTCTTATTACTTGTCCCTGGTTAGTAGTCATAAACTAATATATTCTTTGCGTGTCACAATTTCGTAATCACGCAAGATTTTTTTTTTTTTTTAAGTTACATTGCTAGATATTTATTTCCAAAGTAAACATCACATCACTGTCTGATTAATTAAATTATTAACAAGATATAATTAAATAATACAACAATATATTTTCGATACCTTTGAGTGACCATTTCAATATTGGAAAAAATGTGTATTATTTTAAAAAATATAAAATTATGTCATTTTAAATTAAAAAAATAGATAAAAGAAGAGATAAAGTAAAAAATAAAAATAAAAATATGAGTCTCATCTATTTGTAAAAGTGAAATAATACAAATTATATCATTTAAAATAACAAATATTTTTTCCTTCAATATTTCATTATTTTGTTATCGCACTTCCTGTGCTCCTCGTTAAGTGAACTAACGAAGAGACTTCCAAAACAAGGAAGCTTCATAAGAAACTTTTGTTCAAAACTTCGAATGATTGTTGGTTGAAATTAAAAAAAAAATGGTAAAGAAAGGCAAAGCGACCATTATAATGCAATTTAAAAAAAAAAAACTTGGAAAAAAAAACCCGCCACATGTTGTCCTTGGTGTATATTTGAAAAAAAATTAGCCGCGATTTAATTGAACTAATTTTATAATAATCTTGCATTAGAGGCACATGGAACTAACCTAATGAAATTAATCACAATTTTTGTTCAAAATAAATCTCAAACATATGATATAATATCGCATGTGGGGTGTCGTCTGCGGAACTAGTCCCACATGAATAAGGTGAAAAATTTACTGTTTACCAAAAAAAAGTGAAAAAAGTACTGTATTAAATTAAAATTATATTTAAAAATATATTATTTAGATTTTTTTTTAAAAAAATTCATTACAATGGTAGATCACCCAATCTAGGAAAGAAAATAGATTTCACTTTTACAAAGTTTACTTAAATGTAAAAAGTAACAACTGCTTCAGCTTTTATTGCATTTTATTTTATTTTTGGAAAAGGTTATAATTACAACCTATTTTCCTTTACAACCTCTTACAACTAATATTTTAACCGTTGATTTCCGTCAATATGGAAGAATAATTAGAAGTAAAAGAAATAAAATCACTTTTGGTGAAAAAAGAGTTAAAATGACAATTAAGGGATAAAAATTCGAGTAAACAAAGTTATCCGAAAAGTGAAAGTAAAATTAGAAATATTACTAAAAAAATATATTCATTGTTTTGACATCATTCGAGATTAAAATTGGTGTTCACGTGTCCCTTTTCTCATATCATATGTAGTCATTGTTTTGAAAATTTAGGCTCAACTCTTTAGTTTAATCGAAAAATTGGTGAATAAATCAAATCACTGATTTAAATATTTTTAAAAATCCGAGTGATCAAATAATGGATTAAATTTATAAAAATTGGTAAAAAGCAACAGTTAAAAACTAGTTTGAACTAATTTTTTAATTTAACTGAAAATACTTTTTAAGACAAACAAAAGCCTTTATATAAATTAAAATTTGTTTTTATCTTACAGAATGTATAATACGATCTTTCATGTTAACTTAAAATTTTACCTAACTTAACTTTCTATATTTTTATGTTCATTTTTATTTAATGAATTACATAATCTTAAAAATATATGTTGAATTATTACTCATTTGATTATAAATCAACTGCAATCAGATTAATAATTGCAAATAAAAGCTTTCATTTATTTAATAAACTCTTTTTTAAACAACGTGTACTGTATGAGTTTGCGTGTCTTCCTAAAATAAAATTCTTGCTTCTGTACTCCTTGCATCGAGGATTCGCTACCAAAAAACGAAGCTCACTTTGGGGACAAAAAGATTTTAACACAATTTGTACTCGACAACGATAGAAGAATTTACTGTTTTAAATTATAAAAATCCAAAACACTTGAACATTAGCATTGGTCCTGTGGGCGGGAGTTAAATAATTTAAGTTGAAATCTTAATCTCATTATTATAAATATGAGATTTGTATCCATCATGCAATAGAAAAAAGAGAAAGTTTCTTATACACACAATATTTTGTGAGCCTCACATATTTGAAGCAAAAAAAAAAAATTTCTAAGGCACTGAAAACGAATCTATATAACATGACAACTTCACTTTTTCTACAACATAACTTTTATAAAACCCTATAAATATATTAAAAAAACACAAATAATTTAATTTCTCGATTCTAAAGGCAAACAAATAAAAGATCAATTGATTTTTTTTTTAATTTATTTACTGGAAACTTTCCTATGTGATGTTACTAACTATTAAGTATTAGAAACAGTGATCAAAAGGTCATTATTCACTGGCTTATTTACCCAATTGTCACACGAATATTATTTTCCAATATGTCATGCGTCCAATTTCACTATATTGGGCAACAAACTTGATTTGTTGATGTAACATGTTTACGGTGGACATCAAGTTCATTACTGAGAGTAGCGAACTAGGTTGCAATAAATGCCACCTACAATGCCACGTGGTAGACGTAGAGGAGTTCGTCTCCCATTGCAACGAACTATGTCTGACAACTTTTAAAAAAAGTAGTTGTTGGACCACGTGTCTGACATGCAACAAGTTCGCTGGGATGGATAGCAAACTTGATCCAATAGCTACCCACCCCATCTTATATAAAGCACCCATCCCCCAGCCAACCAAATCTGTCTCCCTCTAACTCTTACTCATTTTCTCCTTTTCTCTCACGTATACTTTCTCTCACTCTCTATCTCTGTCTACATTATTAAGTATAGTATTTTTAATATTTTTATTTATGCATTATTTATTATTTGATAAATAATAAATAATGCATAAATAATTATTTGATATTATTTATTTATAGGTAGAAACCCTAGGTTAGAAGATTAATTTGTTTATTGAGACAATAGGATAGAACATGTATATTAATGTTATTAAGGTTAGTACTTTATATTTACATATTTATTTATGCATTATTTAATAATATTTTTTATTTATAGGTAGAAAATTTAGGTTAGAAGAATTTTATATTAATGTTGTTAAAGTTAGTATTTAATAATTTTTTATTTATGCATTATTTAATAATATTAATTGTTTGATATTATTTATTTATAGGTAGAAAACTTAGGTTAGAAGAATTTTTGGTTATTTTTTCAGTTTATAGGATAGAAGTTATGTAGATTGATGTTAATAAAGTTAGTATTTAATATTTATTTATTTATGCATTATGTAATAATATTAATTGTTTGATATTATTTATTTATAGGTAGAAAACTTAGGAGAGAAGAATTTTTTTAAGACCATAGGATAGAAGCTATGTATATTAATGTTAATAAAGTTAGTATTTTTTTTCTTTATTTATGCATTATTTAATATTATTTATTTATATTATTTATTTATAAGAACGAAACATTAGGTTATATTTGTTTTAACGTTATAATATTTGTGTGTGAATTATTTGTTATGTTAAAATTAAAATTTTGAACTATGTTAAATTATTTTTATTTTAATAACTTAGATTTTAGGTCTCTTAGGTAATAGGTTATGTTTTTTTTTCTTCCCTTAGTCCATGTTTTTATAATCTTATATTAATTTATATAGACGTAAATATAATATAATTTTTTCTATAAATAGATCCATGGAGCATCAAGACTCGCCCTAGAGTGTGATCGACCCAGGTCCCTCCGACCGTTCTCTCTTGACATTGCAGGAGAAACACATCTCCACGCATGTCTGGAACACGTTGGAGGACGCAGATGTCCAGGATCATGTGCTTAATGTTAGACATGCTGCCATACACAATCACACAGATATACCATAGGACATCCAGCCGTTCTTGAGGCAGGCTGGGTTTTATCACATTGCGCGTCTGCGTAACCACGAGATTAGTATACGATTATTGTAATGTCATGATTATAGTTTTGTGTGTGTTAAATTTTAATGAAATATTACTATGCACACATTCCATATTCCTATGGATAAGGTTATGATCACCTTATAGGATATACACCATCTGTTGGGTTTGCCCATGGATGGGGAGGTTATATGTGGCAGCGCTGGAGGCCATCCTTTTAGACAGATGATTATAGAGTTATTAGGAGTTGAGCCAGTGCGGTAGCGAGATTTCCATAAAAACTAGTTATCCCGCAACTTTCTTCGAGAGAGAGTTTTCAGCATTACGCGGAGCACGCGAGCACTATTATTGGCCACATGAGATACACGTGTGCTTTGATCATGCACATCCTGGGAGGGGATGTTGTTTGTCGAGACTGCATCCAGCTTTGTGCCGACACCCTATTTATTATTTCTCGATGATTTCCAACGGACTAGTACTTTTTCTTGGGGTTCGACCGTACTTGCATCCTTAAACAAGGAGTTGTGAGGGGTCACAGACCCGAGATGATCCGACATGGGAGGATGGGCTGTGTTACTACAATTATGGGCATGGATGTGTTTCCCGACGATTTCTCCTGGCCTCTTCGATATGGCTGACCTAGATGTGATATACGGAGCCAAGCATCTTATTTTAGGGTTTAGTTGTTATTGCTACCTGTATAGTTTGTATGTTTTATAAATTGTTAATAGTGTTTGGTTCTTTCTTCAGATTTAATGTGTATACAACGCGAATGATCGTTTACCTTCACATCAGACGTTATCATCACCACATTGACGTTATGGCCAGACGCTGAATTCAATGAAGGTCGTATCATGGATTCCCTACACATCGGCCTACAACTGACGAGTCCCGCAGATGGTTAGTTGTATGTCCATTCATACACTACCAGATTGTAGTGTACCAGCAGCCAGATAGAGTTCTCCGGCAGTTTGGTTTACGACAGCTGATCCCTAGTGATCCCATCTTTTGTTTTGAGCTGTTGACCGTCACCCTTACCGGTAATGGTGATGTGGATTGAAGAGATTGTCACAGTCTCTACATTGCGCAGTGGCATTTGAGGGATGCCCTCGTTGTTCAGGGTGTTCGGCCAGACACATCAGATGACCATATATCGGTAAATAGTGATTACATTCAGTGGTATTTCCAGCATACTCGTCGGTGGATGACCCAGAGATCGGCGATCCATTCATATGTGGTATGAATTTGGTTTGGGTGTTATTTCTTTTTTAATTGTTAAAAACGCTGATTTAGATTTAACATTTTTGACTGATTTATGAAACGCAGAGTGATCATATGGAGACGGTTGTCCACGTGTCATCAGATGAGGCGCGAGATACGTTCTTCTTTGGTCAGATTTACCAAGAGGCAGTTCGAGCTCTAGCCGCATTCGATGAGTTTGGTAGGTTGACAGACCCTGGTGATCCTGGATCATCGCCTACCGTTGTTCAGACAGTTGAGCCTCCCTGTCCCGAGAGTCGTAGCCAGCGTGCTCGCCACGAGGAATTACCTCTACATTTTCAGACTCCACCAGTTGAAGATCGGCCTGTGATTTTGCAGACTCTCCATCCCCGTCCCGTGGGCATGTTTTATGCACCGGGGTACCCATCTGGGCCATCGCAGCAGTATTGGTGGCCACCACAGTATGTGCAAGGCACATCCAGTAGTGATTAGCCGGGATTCCCACCATCGCAGTATCCCCCTTGGTTTTCAACCCAATCCATGCCGCAGCAAGGATTTTCGCCACAGACATATCATCCATTTCCAGGCCAGAGTAATGGACAGTTGATGCTGCAGGAGGGATTTCCCGCACAGATGCCACACGTGTTTCCAGGCTAGTCTAGTTCACAGCCGGATCATAGTCTTGACGATTTCATAGAGGATTACAGGCCATAATTTTATGCCCCTGTCATGGCCACACTGCAGGCTTACTCAACTAGTTTCATCCAGTCACCACATTCAGGTCCTACGGGGGTGATTTCGCAAGAGGGTATTGTGGGAGTTATGGAGAGTGTTTACGATGTGGACGGTGATTCTTCTAAGGATGGAGGTGATGACGGTGATGGCATCAGGAGGAGCCCTGCTAGGGAGGCCAGGGTTCACTATGGGTTGTCACCATATAAGCATGAGATGTCACATTGCGCGGGCTATCACCAGTCTAGGAGAGAACGCTAAGTTCTTATTATTGTAGGGGTTTTGTTATATGATGTATATCCCAGTACTCAGGACTTATGTTCATATTTATGCAGTTTGCTTATGTTAATTTGTTTATAATTATGTTTCGCTATGTTAATTTGTTCTAGCTGTAATTTGTTTAATATTTTTAACCGGCATAGTCTACAAGGAAGATAATACAAACAAAATACCTCAAAAACAAGCATCGATTTAATAACGTAGGGTTGAAATAGTTTACAAACAACATTTCCAATTTATAGGTTTCACTGGGCTTGCTGGCGCTGTAACCTCCCTGTCTCGAGCCGGTTCAATTAACATGCATATGATACAAACAGAAACAGCGGAAGACTAAACTTACGAAAATACGAGCTAACTTTTTCTTTTTTCTAGTTTATTTCTTATTCGGCGGAGACGAAAATCGGGCAGAGTAACCTCTGAAAATCGGACAACTGAGAATTTTCCAATCTCACTCTCAAGAGTTCCTGATAGATAGTTTATACAGCATATAAATTCAGAAGTACCAGACATCCAAATATAATCACATACCCATCCATGGGCGCATGCATAACTTGGCTCTGTGCCACTATGTCTAACAGCATACATATTTCAGCACATGCACATATCGGAATACACAAATGTACATGCATCATATATGAACACATATACAAAACATATACAGACCATATACTGTATAATGGATCAAACATCATGATCACAAAATGAATAGAACACTATACAACAATACATATTCTCCAAAAATACATCTAAAATAAATAGTAGCATCCAGCTACCCAGAACTCCATATCCTCGTACTAGTACCTCTAGCCACGGGTAGTGTCCTTGTCCCATGAGGGCTCTTCAATTAACTGTTTTCCTGAAATCATATCCCTAAATGGGGTTAGAGACGAATCTCTAGTAAGCTCCAGGTTTATAGAGAACTCTTCATACCCTGGCTCACTTCCTGCATGACAGTCAGATACATAATATACAAAACATCATATATCATACTATACTGAACATATCTCGTATAACATATCATATAATCAAATATCATAACTAAACAAAGCATATACACAAATCTTATCAGAGATGTACGCAGTCATTCCCAAGGGATGACCCCAAGCGGAAATCAACGCACGTAACAAATATCATATACAAAAATCATCACAATAATCACATCAGAACAAAACATATCATATCCGAGATGTACGTAGTCATTCCCAAGGGATGACCCCAAGCAGAAATCAACATACATGTTTCTAAGGGAGGACCCCAAGCGGAACCAAAAACATATTAGAGATGTACACTATCAGTCCAGAGGGATGACCCCAAGCAGACATTAGTGCACATAGGATCAATGGCCAAAGATCATCACATAACAGAGTGTGCACAATCAATGTCAAGGGAGGACCCCAAGCGGACATCAGTGCACATAGGATCAATGGCCAAAGATAATCACATAACAAAGTGTACACAATCAATCCCAAGGGAGGACCCCAAGCGGACATCAGTGCACATGTTCCCAAGGGAGGACCCCAAGCGAAACTCAACATATAGCAGATATATACACAGTCAGTCCCAAGGGAGGACCCAAGCGGACATCAGTGCATAAACAAATCAATGTCCAGAGATCATTACAGAAATCATATCGAAACATATCAAAGTAAACACATCAAAACATATCAAATTAAACACATCAAAACATATCATATCACATCATCATATAGCTCTATATGAATGCATCTATATCATATATCTCATACATATCATACAACTTGACCACAGTCCGTACATTATGGCGAAACACAAAGTAGGAGCGAACCCCACAAACATAGAGCTTACCTCTTGGAGCTTTACAATTTGCGTACTTGTCGCGCAAGTTACTTATATATCTCCAACGGAAGTTCAAACCCTCTCAATCCCTAGGAACACCTAGAGAAAGAATCCAAAACAAAAATCAATAAAATGCTACCATGCCGTGATTTTTACATAAGGCGTACATTTTATCGCTTACTTTCGTTTCTTTACGGTTTTTTTTGCCAATCTTATGCCAATACACAAGTCAAGACCATTTTATCATTGTTAAAGTTCCCTAAATTAATTAAGTATCCACATGAGAATTTTTAACAAAATTCATGCCATTTTTCTTCCTAAGATCGTGGGTACACATAAAGGGAACTAAGATTTCATTCAACAATCTTAAAGCCATTTCCCCTTCTTTAACTCATCAATTTCATACATTGAAAAACAACACATTTTATTAAAATAAAATGTAACTAAATCTACCCCTACATCACCCTCTAGGCCGAAATCCAAGAGGGAGAAACCAAGGGTTTTCTCTTCTTTTTCATACAATTTTCTTCACTTAGTAATTACTCACATATACATATGCCTATATAGATATATCTCTACAAGGTATCCAACTAAATTTTTGAACATCAAATCCCTCCAAGGTCCCACAAGACCGAAACATAGGGGACATAATTCATAGGATTTTTCCCACATTAGCATTCTTACTAATTCATCAAATTTCCATTTACTCCAACACATTACACCTTTCCAATACATAAGATAAAATTTTTGCACATCACACCCTAATTACTATCCCAAGGCCGAGACATGAGGAGCACAACACCATGGGATTTTTCCAATTTCACACATATACAAATGCTTATTTTACATTCCTATATCCCAACAAAATCAATAATCCATCATCAATTTAAATTTAAACTCAAGGTCTTTCCCACCAAAACATATTCTAATTTTTTTCAAACTTATTACCTCTAATCACTTATGCAAAACCTAGAGAGCAACCTCCAAGCAAAGCTCCATCAAAATTTCAATTTCCCTTCTTTGATGAATAGTGATTCGAATTGGGGAAAGGGAAAAACTTTCTCCACAAGCAAAATCAGCTCAAACTAAGTGGTGGAATGGATTCACCATGATCTCTACTTAAACTTTCATATATGGCACTTTGTGTTTTGGTGGCTAGATGAGTGAGAAAGAGAGGAGAGAGAGAGAGAAAAAAAAAACCCTAACCCCTCCCCACAACCATGAAGCCTCGGGTGAGAGAAAATGAAGTCGACAGTGGCGGGAGCAAATGGAGAAGAATTTAAAGGATTTTACGTTATGTAAAGTTAAGTTACTTTAACTGGATAACAACGTATCTATCTACACACCTCCATTCAATACCAAACTTTACCCAATGAACTAGAATATTTTTCTAGTCATATTTCTAATTTTACTTTCACTTTTCGGGTAACTTTGCTTACCCGAATTTTTACCCCTTAACTGTCATTTTAACTCATTTTTCACCAAAAGTGACTTTATTTCTTTTACTTCTAATTATTCTTCCATATTAAATCCACAACTACTAGTGAGGGTTATTATAGGCGCGATGGACAACGACGTTTGCCATGGCCAACAACCCTACAATAACCACATCTTGCGCGAGTAGTTGATCCTTCATGCGAGTCCATTTTATCATGGATACGTGTACTTCGTGGCCTTCTTTTTTATGTCTCATTGACACATCCGGGAGTATAGTTGGTCCTTTGATGGGTGGTATGAAATCTTCATTGCCAATTAGGTACCATTGTCCAGAATATACCTAACATTGAAATGCAGCACTATATGTTGGATCAATGTACTGCAATAGGTCATGGTTTGTTGATGTGCCTGTTGCAATGACATGAATACATAGGTACCTAAAAGCAGTGAACTCACCACACTGTCATAAGATGTTACCCAGTGTGTTGTATCCTTTTGTTGGTTCTCAACATATGAACGCCAGAGTACTTTGGCGAAACGATTACCTCTGTCTATCTCTTCCCGGGCCTCCTGGCCATGTGTCAAGAAGTATTGATTTAGCCTGGCGTATGTGATCCGAACCAATGGCGTGATAGGTAGGTTTCTGGCACCTTTAAGGACCTTATTAATGCACTCTGATAGATTTGTGATCATGTGCCCAAACCTTCTTCCCTCAGCATCATAAGTGATACTCCACTTCTCCTTGGGAATTCGATCAATCCATGATGCAATATGTGGGCTTGATTCTTTAAATTTTTCTAACACAACATCAAAATCTAATTGCGAGGTAGAATAACCTGCTCATACCAACAAAAATATTAACTATAATCCTAACATCTTAACACTGATACCAACAACATCCATAACTAGAAATGCATACCTAACTTCTTCAATTGCTTCTTCAACATGACATTTTTGAACTTATGATTGAAATTACTCGCCACATGTCAAAGGAAAAACACATGGTAAGCTTTGGGTGGTTGCCACCCTAGCTCAACATTGTTAACTGTCAAGATACCAATATGTCGAGTAGAAATAAGACATATTCCGTGTTTTTGAGCCACATGAATCTGTACCAAAGCCAAAAACCACAACAAATTATCAATATCTCCCGAGAAACAATAGCGAATGCAATTGGCAAGACATAATTGTTGCCATCAACTACGATAGAAATCAATAGCGTTCCCCAGTATTTCTCATACAAATGTGTCCCATCAATATGGATTACATGCTTACAATAATTAAAGGCATCACAACACTGTTTGAATGTTCAAAATACCCTTTTGAACACCTCTTGCGATCCATCGAAACGACCATCAATGAAATGATCATTCAAGTCCAGTTTATAAGCAGACCCTCGAGAAAACAGCAACATGTAATCCAACTACCTTGGCAGGAACGCGTATGACTCATCTCAATCCCTAAAAGTCCTCACAATTGCCTTGTGCTTTGCCTTCTATGCCTTCCTGTATGATATATGAAATCCAAGAATTGATGCAATCCTTTCCTGGATTAGACCAATTTTAATACTGGCTCCTCCTTTATCATTTCTGCATTTTGTCAAACAATAATGTATTAGCAAACATTCTGAATATTATTATAAATACAAAGGCTATTTGACTTTCCAATTATCAATGAACAAATGAAATTTTAGTCTAGTTGTTTGTGATCTTGAGAAAGTGATTGACTAAAACATGTGTGGATGTTGTTCCATGTGCCTATAAATCCTTCACTGCCACCCTTTTTAAGATATGCCCTCATCACTCCATAACCATTACACTAATATCCGTGTAATGGCTTATTTGCTACCAAAACGGTACAGTATCCTCCCATGTTTAATCCCATATGCATGTCGTTACTAATAGTTTTTTGAACTAAACTAAAACCCCACTAAATAAACTCACATGCCACTGGTGATGGGTCATGCGTTCTGACAATGCCCAGTAAAGGAATCAATTGACACAATGCACTAGATGGCTCCCTTTCAAAATCACCATCAACGTCTGTATCCGATAACTCACTGTCAAGAACAAGACCTTCGTCCACCTCTTCCTCGAAATTGTCTATCCGCCACGTAGAATCATACATGTCATGGGCAGGAATCACACCTGAAGGCATTGTTAGTGGGGGTTATGATGGTGAGGGTGATGGTGGTGGAGGATGACACATGCATATCTTCAGGATTGACTAATGGCTCCCTATTAATGTCGAACGAGTAACTGCAAGGGAGGGAATGTTGACTGTTTACTTGTCTACCAGTGTTTAGTTTCGCATACAATTCGATCTTGAGGACTCTACATGTTGTCGAAATGCGTCTACTACTAACTCTACATCTTCATCCTCGACAACCTCCACAGCAACCCACTGCACCGGGTTACCAGAGGCTTATTTAGCAATCAATCGAGAGAGGGATTGACCCCGTTGTAATGACAACTTCTTGTATATTATTTTCTTCAGGTCATTATATTTGCATTGGGGGCTCATGCGGAATATTTTCGTATCTCCTTCAAACACTTGATCATTCAGTTCAAAATATCTCCTCCCATTGTAATATAAAATGGAGATTACATCATTGCTACTCTCACTCGTTATGTCATCAAATATGAAATACAAAATACAAGAAACAAGAAGAAGAAAGCGGAGTTTTTTAAAAAAAAAATGTAGCAGATTTACAAATTGAAAGTGAGGGGTGGAGGGGGTATAAATAACACTGAGTTCGCTATTACATTTAGCGAACTATAACTGTCAGCAGCAAACTCCCAAGGTGCTACCACTTGGTACCTAGTTCGCTGCAGGGCCAAGCGAACAAGGTGAGATGCTGCCACATGGCACATATATAGTTCGCTGGCTCATCCAGCGAACTAGCAGGGAGCTGCCACATGGCATCTAGTTCGCTGGCCCTTGCAGCCAACTAGGTCTGATGCTGCCACATGTCCTACCAACTTGTCAGAGGTAAGGGCATTTATTGCAACCTAGTTCGCTACTTCTAATAGCGAATTTGAAGTCCACCAGAAACGTGTCACATCAGCAAACCAAGTTCGCTGCCCAATGTAGCGAACTTGGACTCGTGGCATATTGGAAAATAACACTGTTCGCGTGACAATTGGGTAAATAAGCCAGTGAACAGTGACATTTTGGGCATTGTTCCTAAGTATTAATTCGCACTCTACCTACTTAGAGAATCATTACCCTACTTTCTTTCCTTTCTTTTCCATCTTGATAAAGTCTCCACCTTACTCCCTTAGCCTTAACCTGAGCATGAGGTAACTTCATTATTTTTACATCCATCCATAGGTCTCTACTTATTTATTTATTTTTTTGATATATTACAATCGATTCATTGTTTCGCGACTAGTCCGATTCAGGGCGGGTGCTGGAATTAATGCTTTAAACTCCTTCCAAAGACGATACTGGGAAGGATCAAACACATGCTCTCATCTCCGACCTGTTTAGTTCCCTGGTGCCAACTGAGCTACCATTATTTGGTATATGTCTCTACTTATGGTTTTAGCGGTTTAACCGACATATTCATTGAACTTCACAATTAACTAAAGGGTTTTATATTTGCTACACCGGTTTTATACTTGCTACACCAAACATTAACTTTGCAGTTGAGACAATGGGAATGTGAGGACCCTACTTTTTTTTTTCTCTTTCCTCATCCCACTTTCTCTCTCTTTTTTATTGTCTTAGCTGCAAAGTTACTGTTTGATGCAACAACATAAGAAGTATAAAAGCGTTAGCTAAATCATCTAATACTTCGATTTTGTTTTATTTATCTCATCGTTGATTATAAGGGTGTTTAGGGAGTCTCAATTTCCCTTGAGAAGTATAGACGGAGGCACTTTGACTAAGGCTATTAGTCCTTGCTATTCTCTTCCAATCAATAACAAAAGAGAACTATGTTAAAGCGACAGCCTTTAAGCAACAGTCAAACTTGAATTGCCAGCTTAAGCGTATAATTTGCTAGTTTACTGTCAGCCTCACTTCTAACCCCGCCACTTTGTAGAGATTTGAAGAGATAAATTCCAAAGTTTCAAAAAAATCTATATTGGACTTTTCCATTATATTTACCAATTACCAGTAGTCTTTGCAGGAACACAGCCCATTTTTAAAAAGGTGAAACCGGTTGCAATCTCTATCAATAATCTCCTTATTAAATTCCCTTGATATCATCTTGATTGCAACATGACAATCGCTACATATCCTCAAGTTCTTTACAATCCGTATTGTGGTACCCGGGCTTGTCCTGAGGAAGCAATATGCAATTGCCAGCTTTTCACTATGAAGAGATAATGCAAACTCCTTTCCTTCCTCATCCAAATCAAGCAATACCTCACTTGTGTTACCTATATAACCATTCTTTTTTAACCTCTTCATAATCTCATCAAGCATCCTATGTATATCTTGGGTTTCGGGATGAGAATCATCCCCTACAAAAAAACTCATGAAGAACACCATCTATCTCAACCAAACTACAACCTGGAACTTTCTTGATGCCACTGACATCCATAAGATCTCTTCAAATGCCTCACTTCCCCCCACCGTCCCAGCTTTGCATACACGTTAGAAAGAAGCACGTAGGTACTACTATTTGTGGGATCCAACTCAAGAAATTTCTTTATTGACATGACATCTCACAAGTTTCAATGTCACCATGCATCCTAGCACCACTAAGCAGAGCTCCCCATATCATCACGTCAGGTTCCAAAAGCATAGATTTCACCACATTCCAAGCATCCTCAATACAACCAGCTCTGCTGTATAGGTCTACCATGCAACCATAATGTTGTATCAGAGGACTAACATCATAATCTTCCATCATCCTCTTGAAATATCGGTTTCCTTCACTAACCAAACCTCCATGTACACAAGCACAAAGAACACCCACAAATGTCACAGCATTAGGCCTCACCCCATCATTTATCGTCTTTGTAAATAGTTCAAGACATTCCTCTGAAAGTCCATGCATGGCCAGGGCAGCGATCATGGCACTCCAAGCCATTACATCCTTTTGAAGACCAATACCATGAAATATGCATTTGGCCCTTTCAATGTTTCCACATTTGGCATACATGTCTATCGACGAAGTCCCTAATATGTATATTTCATAGTATTGGTCTTCATTTGGCATACATGTCTATCAACGAAGTCCCTTTCAATGTTTCCACGTTTCATCTAAAGTTCGCTATTCCAAATACTAGATTTTGACAAACACAAACACTTTAAACAATATTCTTAATATCAATATTCTTTACCGTTCTTAATATCAGCTTTCCATAACGAATTCAACATTCTAAATATTACTTTTTTTTTATTCTCCTTCACCCGTCCCCTGGCTAAGGCAATCTCATTTCAAAAATATAATTAAAAAATGTAAACCAAATCACCCCAATCAAATTCTAGGTTGTTTGTGCTTAGTATATACTAGTATTTTAAAAACTAAATTCATAAAAAATAAAAGATTGTAAAATAATACAAGGGAAGGAGGGGAAGAGAGGGACACAGACAGCAGAAGTTGTCAAGTTTCACGAATTGATATACAAACAGTTGAATAACAAATCTACGTCCAATCAAATCAAATTTATAACCGATGACGCAGCAAATGGAGGGTTTCTCGTGGCAAAGTGCAACGGAATCACAATTCTATAGCGTAAAAAATTGGGTTTACCGCGAGGGAATCACAACTCGTAGCATGATCAGAATGTGTGGGGTTTGGTCTGTTTGGAGCTAGGAGACAGGAACAAGATAACTATCGGGCTAGGGATGATATTGCCAGATTCGTAGGTCAAGAAATGCAATACGATGATGAATAATAGCTTATCCGGTTCACAATTAAAGTCAAAATCAAACAGTTTTTGAATTAGTCAAATCAAACTCATTTAGTCAATTCAAACCAGTTCTTCATTTTAGTTCGAACCATGTACTCGAATCAAACCAATCTTAATGTTAGGAACGGAACGGTTGGATTCTCAGGTTTGTCCGAACCCGCTCCATTTCATGGCCCCTTAATAAGTATTGTTCAGGCACTATTTCAGTGGTAGAACCTTTCCAAACCCTTGCATGTTCCAGTACCCGGAATATAAAGTCTTGAAGTAAACTTTCAGCTGTCTAAATAATGCATTAGTTCGTGTTCATGTAGTAATATTTAATTTTATAGGCCTCGAACGGTCCCAAGTTTGCAGCAGCCATATTGTACTTCTACCGTTCTACGTGCTTATCCACAGTGGACTAAGAGGTAGACAAGTCAATGATGCGAATCAGGAGCTTTCGGTCGAAAACTTTGCCCTGCATAATAACGGTGAATCTAGCATTAAATCCTACGTACTGTGATTACCATCGACAATAAGAGCAATTTTATACCACATTGGAAGAGGAAAAACTCAAAAGCACATCTCTCACTGTAAAAGTAAAGGGTAACAAAAAAAAAAAACGCCATGCCAACATATAAGATGCATGAACTACATCTAAATTTTTAGGACAACTTCTCCAATAATCACTATAAAACTTCAAGAGAGCATAAAGTTGGTTTCCAAATTAAACGCAAGAATACTGAAACAACCAGTAACAAGTCAATTAACAACACAGATAAAAGAGAGTCAACAATAATTATGCCTAATGCAGAATGCCTCTCGACAGAGATTTATATTTTCAGTCTTCCTCTTCACCCTCATTCTCAGCAATGTTGAAGTATCTCAACTCATAGACATTCCGTTCCTTGTTGGAGGCAATCACCCGAAGCCAATCCCTCACATTGTGTTTTTTCAAGTACTTCTTGGTTAAGTATTTGAGATACCTGAAAAAGGGAACGAATAGGAAAGATAATCAAGTGAAGGAAATCAAAAAACCGGAGGAGAAAAGTCTTATTCCCACAGAAAATTGAGCTACGAATAAACAAATTTAATGTCAATGACATGTGAAGGTTCAAACTGCTACTAATAAAAGACATTAAAGCAGGTAAATTAAGCAAGGGCCACCATCCAGTTCAGTAACTGCTCCGAATCACAAGATTAATAACTTTCACTAAAATAAAGGTATATGAGGCAACAGTGGGGAATTTTAGAACATGAAGATTCACACGAGTCATAATTTATTAGATGTTAATTACAAAAACATAAGTTGACAATCACAATGCATGAAAACTGGTGCTGACTAGCATTTCCCTACTTTCCTCTCGCAATAATTGAAGCTTATAGTGAGACAAGGACAGACAATTCCTTTTGTGAACTCCAAGGTCAGATTTTCAAGATACAAGCATACGACCCCCATACAGCAACAACTAGTCTTTCTTCTTAGTTGAGAAGATAACTAAACAGCACATGAATATATATTTACTTATTTTTATTTTGAAACAAACTTAACAACTTAATAAGCAATCTAACAAGTCAAAACATAAAGAAAAAAAAAACACATTTTGAATCGACCATGATGAAGTAGAACTAGTGTACAACTAAACGAAGCATATTCCACCATGATCACTGTATTTAATCTTATGCCTCTAAGCCATTCCCATAATACGAAATTGCTTAAGATATAAGAATGTGTCAAACAATTCAGTAGTAAGCCCAATTCCCAATGACAGGAAGCTTTAACCAATGCTTCCTAACAAATTTTGTTATCAAGCTGATCTAAGTGCTGAATCCCAGTAACAGATAACTAGATCTACTCTCTTCGGAGTTCGAATATCTCAGTTAACAGAACAAAACGATTAATTGATAATGAATAACCAACCACATGGGAAATAAACGCCATTGGTGAAAGAAGAAGACGGTACCGTTTAGAGAAGTTGCTGTCGGAGGTGACGGTGATCTTACTCTTTTCCCGAGTGACGGTAACGGAATCACCGAGTGCACCGGCCTTGCCGCCAACTTTAATCCTCTCCTGAAGGAACTTCTCAAGGGAAGCTATGTCCATTATCTTATCCTCCACCGGCTTCGCGCAATCGATCACGAAGCTCGCCCCCTTCTTCTTCCCCTTCGTTCCGCTCATTTTCGCGCCTCTCTCTCTCTCTCTCTCTCTCTCTCTACCTCAACTCAATCACCACAGACACACAGCTCATAATATAAACTAGGGTTTCCTTCCATCTATAAAAACGCCAACAACTGCTGCCGTTTTACCCGTTTATTATGGTTCGAAGTATTTGGGCCAAATATATTTTGGTCTGGGCCTAAGCCCATGAAAAGAGACCCATTTTGTAAATGTATTGTCTCTAATGCCTTCCCGTTACGCCGCGACAAAGAGGAGATGGTGAAAGCCCTGCCCGTCCTTCCATGCTCCTCAAATATATATATATATATATATATATATAGAGGCAGGATCTTTTGACACCGGTGTCAAATTTAAAGTTTGACACCTCATCTAAGAGCCGTTAGATCAAAAAATATCAACGACTTTGATTTGTAAGCATGTGACACCATTGATCTTTTTTGATCTAATGGCTCTTAGATGAGGTGTCAAACTTCAAATTTGACACCGGTGTCAAAGGATCCTATCATATATATATGATAGGATCATTTGACACCGGTGTCAAATTTGAAGTTTGACACCTTATCTGAGAGTCGTTAGATCAAAAAAGATCAACGACTCTGATTTGTAAGCATGTGATACCATTGATCTTTTTTTATCTAACGACTCTCAGATAAAGTGTCAAACTTTAAATTTAACACCAGTGTCAAAGGATCCTACCTCATATATATATATATATATATATATATATATATATATAGGATTTTATTAATCTCATGTTAAAGGAAATAAGTTATCTCATGTCATAGAGACAAATTTATGGGTCCCATTATCTGAAAAATAAAAAGAAAAGAAAAGAAAAAGGTGGCACAGTTATCGAAGGGTGTGTGGGAGAGAAATTTATCACATGTAGCATGAGAGTAGTATTTCCCATATATATATATATATATATGAGGTAGGATCATTTGAAACCAGTGTCAAATTTGAAATTTGACACTTCATCTGATAGCTGTTAAATAAAAAAAGATCAATGATGTCATATGCTTACAAATCAGAGTCGTTGATCTTTTTTTATCTAACGACTCTCAGATGAGGTGTCAAACTTCATATTTGACACTAGTGTCAAATGATCCTACCTATATATATATATATATATATATATATATATATATATATATATATATATATATAGGGAAAACATTTTCTCCTACTAGTGACTCATAGTATAAGTGGGGTCTACAAAATAGTGGAGAGAAAAAAAAAATTCAAGGTGAGACCCACTTATGCTATAAGTCACTAGTAGGAGAAAAATTTTCTCCTTTAAAAGAAGAAAATATTTTTCCATATATATATGGGTTCGCTTTTTCTACAATCAATGTAGATAACTTATCTACATTGAACCCAAAACGACGTCTTTTTGAGGCGGAAATGAAGGTATTTTTGTAATTATAATTTATTTCAGGGTTATAATAGTTTTTTCAATTATAATTTTTTAATTTTTCAACCCAAAACAACGTCATTTTGAGAGCGAATGTAAATAACTTATCTATGTTCACTTTAGAAACATTAAAGCATATATATATATATATATATATATATATATATATATATATATATATTCAATTTGGTGATGTTATAATTCTGTATTTGAAGTTATCGCATAGTGAAGTTGGAGGATCATATTAAACATGAGTTTGGCATAAACAAGAAATGTTATATTTTTAGTACATTTTTATATTTCAAGATAAGTTGAGCCGAGCTTTGGTCTTAAAAGGAAAATGTTAAGCCTGTGTTTAAATATGTCAGAATGACCAAGCCTGTGACATGTTATAAATATAATTAACGACTTGACTTATTAAAAAAAAACCTGGTTTAGTTTTTTTAAAGAAAATAATAAAATAAAAATTTATCCAAACAGAATATACAATCAACAACACTAGTAATTCCATAAATATTCATAAATTCAATGTATATGCAAACAACATAATATAAAATAAAATAATTCAAAAAGTTTGTTTAACCAATAAAATGAGGTAAAATGGATTGAGGAGAAAAAGAGGGTCATTACTAGTATAAAAATAAAAAATAAAAAAATTAATATACTAGGCCAGCCTGAGAGACTTTAAGGCCGAGCTTTTGAATTAGACCCTGAGATTTTTTTTACAAATTCAAGCCTGATTTCAACAACCAATTTAGACATGTAAGCTTAGGCCTTCACGAGCCGATCCAAAGGCCCCCCTCATTCGTTTACCCCATCTATCCACAACTCAATTACTAAGGGTGTCAATAAAGGTTATCACATGCGGGTCGACCCCGTGACACGTCACAAAAATTTGTGTTCGGGTTGACCCGTAAAAATATCTGTGTCATGATAGTGTTGAGAAAAATGACACGCAAAAAATTCGTGTTGTGTCACATGTCAACAGGCAAACCCGCATGTGACCCGTATTTTTAAGTTATTTACGATTTTGTCCAATTATGTATAGGTGGGTGAACTAGCGCCAGCACGTTACATCTTAAGGGTAATTATGTAATGTCATATATTTTATTATTTTCCACACCCATAAAGTCACCAAGACTTGAAAAACACAAACATTACTAGGGTTTATTTTCTTACCTCTTTCTCATTTCACACGCAGCTGCTCACTCCTGCTTCAAGCTATCTTCAAGCTTCGTTAGGGTTCAACTGGTTTTCGCAGGAGCAGCCATTCAAGCTTCGTTTGAGAAGCTTTTTCTTTTTTTATCTTCGTTGAACAAGAAGTTGCATCACTGGTTCACTTTTTCTTTAATTTAGAAGTTATCGACTTTTTTCCTTTCTCATTTTAAAGATTTTGTTTGTCCTTTAACATTGTGTCCTTTTTTCACCTCAGATCTGAGCAAAAAAGGGGTCGAAGGGACCTAAATTTGTGCCAAGTCCAAATCTAATTATCCTTCGCTGAAATTTTGCCAACAATGTTTTCTCTGTATGTGTTTTCACTTTTGCTGAGGTAATCCATTTATATATTACTCATATAATCTGATTTTCTCTGTTTTTGTTTTGTTTTTTATGCTTAAATTTGTGTTTGCGATTTGTTGTTCTTTACTTTACTTTTGATCCTTTCTCCTACATCCAACCATCAACCCCTATTTTCTTCCTTCTCGCTAGTCCACCTAAATCCAACCATCAACCCCTCTTCACCGATAACGAACACCACCGACAGCCCAATTTTATTTTATTTATTATTATTTATTTTTCAAACCCATTTCATCCACAATGAACCATCTTCGTTCAATTTCCCGAACTGCCTCTATATAACCAATGAATAGAATACTTTAAACATAATAACAATGTGAGATAGATAAATAATTAAGTATCTAAAATCAAGACTTGGGCAATAATGCAGTTCAAAACTTCTGTCCATGTGAGCCTTCACCAATTTCACAGCAAATACATTTTTAGTAAAAAAAATATTAAAACAACAACCATTGTTGGGTGAAGTGGGCAAAGAGGATTTAGACCTTGGTAAAGTCCTACCTTCAAAGCTTAACTATATATCTTAAATAACAGGAAATAGAGTCTCTGATTGATTTATGTTTTTCGAAACCGTTTTTAAGTTTTAAAAACAACAAAACAAAAAAAGTTGTTTGGAAAAAGTGTTTTCACTATATTTGTTTTCAAAACACCATTTGGTTTTTTGTTTTAAAAACTGAAAAATGAAAACAACTAATAGATGTTTTCAAAAGTTGTTCTTTTGTTTTTTTTTGTGCGGTGGCATTCCTGTAAATATAGGGTTTCATTAATGGCATTTTCGTAATTAAATCGATTTTTTTATTTTAAATTATTTTACGGTGGCAATCTTTTAAATATGAGGATTCAATAATGGCATTTATGTAAATAACTACAACTTCTTTATAACTTCAAAACTAACCATATTCTAACAAGTTTTATTGTTTTTTTTACTCTAAAATCAATTTTCAAAATTTATCCTCAAAACAGTTTTTAAAAACAAAAAAACAAAAACACCTTCAAACACACCCAGAATCTCTAGATTACTTTTAGTAATGACCAACAGCAGAAAATAAATAGCCAATAAACAATAAACCATTCAGCGAAAATTTTAACATTCTTCAAAGTTTTTATTGCTTGTATTACTAGTTAGACATTAAATCATAACAGTGATACACCTTTTTTTCAACCACTTTCATTATCTTCAATTCAAATAACACTACAAATTGATGAAGAATGGATTTTTCTATCAGAGTCTGCCCAAACATATTAAATCATTAAGAATTGTTTTAGCCCATTGAAATGATTTTAAGACACAGTAAACATGGTCAAATTTTAGATTACACAGGCAAAAAACAAATAGGTTGTATTAGTTGTGGCCTCCTACGAACAAAGTATTTGTTCCTTTAATAAAAGAACGAGTAATTTCAAATTTGAGAGTTTGTTGAATACTCAATTGCTACATGGTCTATTTACAAAAGACGTGGAAGGTTCAATTTTGTAATTGTAAATAATAAATTGAAGGCGTTTAAAATAAAATCATTTGGTTGAAGTGAAGTTCTTTCATATAGTTACAAGTAGTACAATTTCATACGAAAATTTCTTGGACTAAATCTCACAAATTGATTAATGATCAATCAGTTGTTTTACCTTTGTCTTCCTTTTAACATATTGTCTAAGCTAGCAAATTTATTTGTTGCAGATGGAAATTCAATCAGAAAATAACACACCTCAGTTGGATGAGAATGTTCAGGATAAAAGTACAACCGATTTGGCTGAGACAAAGAAGCCACCAAGAAAAAAGAAGAAGCTAACATCTGCAATTTAGGCTCACTTTGAGTGTATTGCACCAAAGATGGATGGTGGAAAACCTCGATGCAAATGCATATATTGTGGACAAATTTACCAAGCTTATAGTAGACATTAGGGGTGTTCATCAACCGATCCAAACCGATTCAAACCGCGGTGACCGAACCGAAAAACCAAAAACCAAATAAATCGAAAACCGAAAAAAAACCGCAAATTTTAATTGGATTGGATGGGTTGATGAAAACCGATCCAATCCAAACCGATCCAATATATTAATTCTCTTCTACTTACTTGGGTCTTTCCCCAATCATAGCCCAAAAATTTCTAAACCCAAGACCCATTAGGTATCAACTAAACCCAAGAAAAAATCTAGTCACATCTCATCAATAAAATTTTATCTTCGTAGAGCTTCATATCTCATTGCCAAAAAAAATCTATATTATAGTTTACTAATGCTTTTGTATTTAAAAAATAATAATTTACAAAGCCAATATATACAAAAGATGTTATTTGCATAATAATCATGAAATAAATTTTAGGATTTTCAAAAAACCGAAAACCGATCCAATCCAAACCGAAAAAAATTTGGATTGGATCGGATCAGATTTGAAAAAAAACAAACAGAATGGATGATTATATGATCAAACCGAAGGGATTGGATCAGATGATTTTTGCTTCCAAAACCGATCCAATCCAGACCGCGAACACCCCTAGTAAACATGGACGAGTAATTTTAAACGTCACTTAAAATCATGTGTAAAACGAGACAGTCGTGATATTGGGCAGATGATTCTTTCAAATCAAGGTAATAATTCTCTAAGTTTAATTTCTAAATTTGACCATGATAAATTTAGAGAGATATTAGTAGCTCTTATTGTGAAGCGTGATTTGCCTTTTATATTTAGTGAGTGGCCAGAAGTTAGGGAATTATTTCTGCATTTGCATGGGGACTTAAACATTGTGACTCGAAACACTATAAGGACATATTGTCTTAAGCTGTATAAGAGGGAGAAAGAAAGATTGCTTGACAAGTTGAAGGAAAATTCAAGCAGTTTAACATCAGATTTATGGACTTCCATAAATACTGATGGATATATATGCTTGACAGCTCATTTTGTTGACAAAAATTGGCATCTCCATAAAAGAGTTTTAAATTTTAGTTATATGCCACCACCTCATAATGGCATATCATTGGCTGAAAAAATTCACACTTTTTTGAAAGATTGGGGTTTAGAGAAGAAGATAATTTCAATTACATTGCATAATGCTTCTCCTAATAATGTATATGTTGACATATTGAGAGATCAATTGAATTTAGGAGATGGACTAATGTGTAATGGTTAATTCTTTCACCTATGTTGTTCTGCCCATATCCTGAATTTGATTGTTCAAGAAGACTAGAAAGGGATTGACGACTTAGTTGTTATAGTTCGAGAAAGTGTCAAGTATGTTAAAGGTTCACAAGGAAGAAAAGAAAAAAAATTGAGTAGGTTGCGCATGGGCACCTTGACTCTAAAAGAGATTTGAGACAAGATGTCCTAACTAGATGGAACTCTACTTTTCTCATGCTAGATTTTGTACTCTACTACAAACATGCTCTTATGCACCTTGAGTTGAGTGATTCCAACTACGTGCATTGTCCATCTAGAGACGAATGGGATAGACTTGAAAATATCAACAAGTTCTTGGCCGTATTTTATGATATCACATGTGTCTTCTATGGAACCAAATATCCAACCGCTAATCTATACTTTCCTTTAGTATTTACAATATATTTGACTTTAATGGATGGGCTGAATAGTGAGGATCCTTACATTAGTAGTTTGGCAGCCAACATGTTCACTAAATTTCAGAAGTATTGGACTAATTTTAATATGATTTTGGCTATAACTGTCATTTTGGATCCTGGATATAAGATGCATTTCGTTGAATGGTGTTATACAAAGCTATATGGTTGCGATGGTATCAAAGAAGCAACGAAGGTCAAGAACAATTTGTTTTCTCTGTTTAATGAGTATCCACATGGTGGATCTAAAAGCTTATCTTCAAGTGGTTCAACGGGAGCTTCATCAAGCAATGTAAGAGATTATGGGTAGGCTTGGAAATAATGAGCCAACCCATCATAACCAGGCTAAAATGAGCCGAGTTGGGTTAGGAAAAATGAGTTAGTAACTCGAGTCAGCCCGACTCATTTCTGCTCGAAAAAAACCGAGCCAACCCACGGGTCAAACGGGTTGGCTCGCGGGTTATGGATTTTTTTATATAAAAGTATAAAAATTAATGAAGGTAAAGTGGAATGCTAAAACCTAAAATTTCAATTCCAAAGACCCAAACGAAAATACCATGCAGCAGCCAATAAGTCCAAAATCGTACATTAAGGACCTTTTTTATAGTATGTGTGACAGTGTGAATATGGTGGCAACTGCCAATAAGTCCAAGTCCAAATACAAAATTTTCTATGGTTTATCTGTATAATGTCTTTGTATTGAATAAATTAATAATTTAGGAAAAAAATATAGAAGTTATAGCATCAATGGAATTTTTTTTTCCATTTTTTCGAGCCAACCCGCGAGCCGACTCTAACTCGACTCGGGTTGGGTTGAGTTTTCCGGCTCGTTTATTTTTCGAGCCAACCCTAACCCGACTCATTTTTTCGGGTTGAACACGGATTGAGCCGGGTTGGCCCATTTTGCCAACCCTAATGGTGGGACCAAAGCACCCCATGAAACTTCATATTCTGCTATAACTAAACATGTCTTGAGTGTAAGTTTATTTACTTATTGTAGTCTTAGATTTGTTGTCATTCTACTAATTAGCATCTACTAATTTATTTATATAAATATTAATATATGTGTTGAATATGTTGTTAGGAATTTGACTCTTTTAATGAAGTGATTGTGTGCCCAAAGACACAACTTGAACTTTATTTAGAGGACCCAAGGATTGATAGGAATTCTGATTTGGATGTAATGTCATATTGGAGGGCTAATCAGTATAGGTATCTAGAGGTTGCAACAATGGCTATGGATGAATTTGGAATACCTATTTCTAGTGTTGCTTCAGAAAGTGCTTTTAGTGTTGGGGGAAGAGTACTTGACCAATATAGAAGTACACTCAAATCTAACATAGTGGAAGCTGTAATGTGCACAAGAGATTGGCTATTTGGAGGTCAAGGTATTTTTATACATTATTTGTTCAATTTGTTGTATATCCAATCATGTAATTATTATTGAATAATTTACCAAACTTGTGTGTTACTATCTAATTCACTTTTTTTATGCTAGAGCATGCAACTTTCTTGGAGGACTTAACAAAAAATGCCATGGAGGAAATGGCCACAGAATCAAACAAAAATTCAACTCCTTGTGAAACTAATAGTTTCCCAATAGCTCAATATTGATAGTAGAATGTACTTATTTGTCTTTGCACTTTTGTAAGTTATGTGCAGCTTTTGATTAGCTATGTGTTGTCTTTGGAACAATATTAGTTTTGTTCAATACTGGTTGTGATGATTTATTTGGAAAATTTGATGGTGTTGCTTTGGAAATGTGAATATATTCACTTTTGTGATGTTGGAGATCTATATTCTCTTGCTAGCACATAGCTTGATGAAATTTAATGCCCAGTAATGTGATTAATTGATGCGTTAGTGTTGTGCTGCCTTATAAATTTGCATTTATGGATGTAATTGTGCTTTTCGTGTAGTGTCAACTCGTAAAAAAGGTGATTTGTGTTGTGCAAAAAATTTATAAAATTCAATTTGTGTGTTATTCTTGTTGTGTCGTGTCAACCCACAAATTTTACAGGTCATGTTCGTGTTGAAAATTCTGACACGAATAAAAATTCGTGTCGCATTAGTGTTGACGTATTCATATCGTGTCAAATTCATATCATATCAACACGAATTGAGATCTCTATCAATCACCACAGACCCAGAGCTCACAATATAAACTAGGGTTTCCTTCCAAGTTCCATCTATAAAAAAACAACTGCTGCCGTTTTACCCGTTTATTCTGGTTCCAAGTCTTTTTTTTTTTAGTAACTGGTTAGAAGTCTTTGGGTCATAGATATTTCGGTCTGGGCCGAAGCCCAACAAAAGAGACCCAGTTTTGTAAATGTCGTGTCTCTAATCTGTTACAGTTACGCCGCGACAAAGAAAAGATGGAAGAAGACCTGCACGTCGTTCCATGCTCATCCCTCGCCGTTGAGTGTATCATTCGCATAGGAACGGTAATGTCGTTTACTCTAGCTTGCTTCTTATTCTTCTTCTCCATTTGCGAAATCAGAGACGGTGAAGATGAAATGAAACTGTGAATTGTTTCTTTAGGCCGGTGCAATCTGGGGTTTGTGTGTTGGTCCCTACGACGCTCGTCAACAAGGTAAATTTCTGTTATACATCGAGACTCTTAATTTCTATTATGATTGTGAATTCCTAACTCGTAACCATCGTTTTATGTATGCAGGTCTTACAGGCCTTGCCCAGGCTTCTTTTGTGGTAAAGTGTTTTTTGTTTAGTCGATCGAATTCATAGATGTTGTTAGGGTTCTCTGTTGCTGATGATTTAATTTGGGTTGCCATAGGCAAAATCAGCTCGCAATTTTGGGATTCGATGCGGTAATTAAACTATAGATAAGATAAGATGATGTTTGAGCTGTGCAATCATGTTTTGTAACATTAACGTTAATTGATTTGGGGTTTTAGGACTTGTAGCTGGACTTTACAGCATTACACGATGTGGAATTCAGAGTTACAGGAAGCAGAATGATTGGGTTAGTTGGTTCATTCTCTCTTATTTATACTTTTTTAACTAGTCCAGAAAATAAGTGAAATTGACTTTGTGATTGTGCAGGTAAGGTAGTCATTCTTCCAACAATTTTGGACCTGTGATGAAGCTTGGACTCTGTTCTTTAAAGATAATGTCAGAAAATATAATTTCTGCTTCTACCAAGGCAATAGAATAAATATATTTTTTTCAGCTTTTAAAGATTTATCATTCTCTCCTCACTGATCACTGATCAGTGATGGCTCGTTATGGTCTCGGTTATACTGTTTTGTGGCCAAATTCATTTTACCAGAGAACGAACTTCATGTGATCAGTGGTTTTGGCCAAATGATGTGCTTAATGCAAAATAATATAGCATATTTGTATGACTGTGCTGGAACATAACCTATACATTGTAGTTTTCCTGCCAACTTTGGCGTTGATCATTTTATTTTTGACAGTACCAAGCATGTTTGTTGGAACAATCATCTGCACTAGATTTATGTTGATGTGCACTATATTTATGTATCTACATGGTTGCGTGTGTAGGCTCTTAACAAAGATGATTAACTGCAACATGAACATAGCTCAATAAGTTGCTAAAAACTACTTTTAAATTTCTTTTTAATTAACTTCCCCAACAGGTAAATGGTTTGATTGCGGGTGCTGTAGCAGGTGGAGCTGTTGCTGCTAGGTCTCGAAGTTGGAAGCAGGTTATTGGGATGGCTGGATTGGTTTCTGCCTTCTGTGCTGCAGCTGACTATTCCTAGGTTGCGATTGACAAGCTAACAGAACAGAAAAACACTTCCTTTTCTGTTTTGTTCTCTTTTGTGTTGAACCTTTTTTAGTGAAACCTAAATGTATGACTATTTACCCTCATGTCTTGTTCTGCGCTATTTTTAAAACACACCAACATAAAATAGAACTTATCTTTGATCCGTGCTGTTGTAACACATCTATCAAATACTATCTTAAAAGTGCATTTGTTAGAAGGACTGACTGAAAGAACACGTCAACAAGCAAATTGTTTGTTATTTGGCATTTTTGAATATCTTATATTTAGCTATTTACAGCTTATATCTGTGTTTAGATTAATCTTAATTTTGGTTCTCTTTGTAGTTGTTTTCAAAAAAAAGTTTTAAAAAAATCATCGTTATTCTCAGAGTAATAGAAGTATCATTCATTTCAAATAATTTTTTGAATTCGACCTTTAAATCGTAGTTTGTATGTGCTTACACTCAGCGTTAGCACTATTGTTTCGTGGTCATTGAGAAAAAAATATTATAATATATTTTCGGTTCTTATGTCTGACATTTATTTTCAATTTGTTCTTTATATAATTTTTTTTTTTAATTTAGTAGTCTTCATATGTATATTTGATTTCAATTTGGTGATGTTATAATTCTGCATTTAAAGTTATGGCATGGTGATGTTTGAGGATCATATCAAAACATGAGTGTTATGCATAAGAACAAGAAATGTTATATTTTAATTACATTTTTATATTTCAAGATAATTTTCTGTTAACTTTACCGTATTATAATTGTAAATAATATGGGAACCGATATCAAAAAATAATTATAGATATATCGACAATTAAAAACCTCTTTCTAATAAGGATTGTTGTAAAATATTTATGTGAATGACTATATGAATTCTCGTGACTTTTGATGTACCAAGTAACTCATAGTTGAAGTATAACTCGTGATTTTTTTATATACTTGTAATGATAAGATGATTCATAAGTTGATGACTACAATAATTTTTACTTTGATCTTCTTATTTTTTCTCTTTTCTTTATTTTTCTCCCTATAACAAACGTGTTGTGAAATTGATATAGAGTATAAGAAAAAGAAATGAAATTATGAAGAGAAAGAAAATATAGAAATGACAAATAGCAAAAGAGAATATAGGAGAACTTGTGTCAAACATTCAATTTCATGTATCTTTACAAGTTTACAATAACCTATATGTAAAGATAATCACCATAAACATACACAAGTGGTTACACTACAAAGGGTTACTGGAGAATATGTAAAGACAATTAGCTGTAAAGTCAAAGAAGTGAAATATCCACAATTTATTTCATAATACTTCCCTTGTATATTCATCTTTTGTTATACGCTAATTTATACTGGCTTATTAAAAACCTTTCACAGAAAAACCTAGTGGGATACACACATGGTAAAGAAAAAAGAGAGTTGTGCATATAACTCTCCTTTAATTTAGCTATATAGCTACTCCTGGAGCTAAGGAAGTGGAGATATAGTTATAATTTTCTATAATGACTATCTCGTAATCTTCTTCCACTAATAAATTATAGTAATGTCCATTCAATTAAATCAGCAAGCCTCTTTAAAACCTTCTTAGAAAATTCAATAGTGAAAAAAATCTAGCTAAAAAATTGGCAAGAAACCACCTCATTGCAATCTTCTATAATGACTATTTCGGTATCGAAGTATTGCACAAACTGCCTTATTAAAAACCTTCGGCAAGAAAAAAATTTTGAAAAAAAAATGGCAAAGAATAAAAGAGTATAGTAATAAACCTATAGGGCTTCATTCATCAAGAATTTTCAAATAAAAATCATCCTCAAATGATCATGCAGACACAATGCCCATAAAATGTATCATAATTGCCACACTAATCAAGTGAACATAATAAGATCCACTGCGAGAGAATAAGAAACATCATAATTGATGTTGGGTCTCTGCACAAATCCTTGTTCTTCCTTAATTACCTCCTTTCATTCTTTCCTGCCTAAATGCTTTTGGCAATCTCAAACAGTTTTAGGCTCTGGATCTCAATTATATCTTGAGACAAAAGAAGCTACTGAGAATACAATAGTGTCGTCGACGACAGTTATAATATTATCGTATTTTCCTCCAGCATCAATATAATTTATTGCATACGTCAATATCAACTAAATCTGTCGTTTCTCGTGACAAATAGATTCGATCAATTGGTCGTTCCGAGATTGTTGTAATTAGCGGCTCCACTTATTTTATATTCACTTTCTTCAAGATTAACCTCTTCCAGAGGCACGATAGTGACTTGTTTTTCTTTTTTCACAAATTTATGTCTTTAGTCTCTACGGGTCATTTACGCTTCCAACGTTGACTAAACTTCAAAAAATTTAGTCCCAATGGAATCTTCCACGTTGACGTTCTCAAAAATAGTATTTAAGTTTTTAAAACAATAAAGTAAACAAATATATTTGGAAATTGTTGTTTTGAAAAATGATTCCCAAATAATGATTGTTTTTTGGTTTAATTTTTTTTTAAAATTTTAAATTTTTATGGTGACAATTTTATTATTTTAAAACTCCATAATGACATTTTTGTAAATAATTATAATTTTCCTGTAACTTAAAAAAATTCGAACCAGTTCATCCTTCGAATTATATCCAATTCGAGCACTTGTTGAATTCTATTAAAGGGAGCAGTTCTCCCAAATCCAAAATTTTTTATTATCAAAATCAGTTTTCAAAATTCATATTCAAAACATTTTTTTAAAAAAAAATTATTCAAATAGATCTATGGCTCGAGTTTCAAATAAATTTTTTTCAATGAATTAATTGACTGAAAAGTAAATAAATATAATGACATATGTGGTGATAATAGTATAAAAAATAAAAGTTGCTGAAAATAGTGAATTACTAAAACTTCAAATTTCAAACAGATAATTTGATAAAATTAATAGTTGAGTAATATTTTACTATAATTTCTAATTGATTTTAATGTTTTTATTTTTGCTGCAGAAATTTTTTTTTATCACATTTATATAAAAGTAAGTGAAACATAAATATTTTTTCCGTTATAATCTTACCGTAATTTTTATCCTAAATGACGGTCTCATTATTCATTGCCATAATGCTAATTAACATAAACTTTAAACAATCAGAATAATTCCTATGAAAATTCGCATCTCATCGGCTCAATAATTAAATTCCGTAGGTGAAATTTGTGTTTGAAAACTTTGTATATCTAAACTACGAAGTACGAAAGATCAACGTATGTGACGGGTAGAATTCAAATATTATAATTTTTTTTGGATAAACCATAAGTATTCTCACGAGAGTCAATCTTGTTCGGAGCAGGTCCAAAAAATTTCTTCCAAAAATGGTATAAAAAATGATCGAACACATGCTCTCACACTCACCTAGCTTTTATACTTCAACTGAACTGCTATATTTTTGGTCAAATATTATAATTTTAACATTGCTTAATGTCCCTTTTATTCATCAGATAAAACAAAAGAGGATAATAATAGCGTATGCTCGAAGAAGACGGTTTCGGAAGTGTGGGCATGCGTAATATCCACAAATTGTGTTAGAACGAGGATTAGGATAGAAGTTCTCTGCAGATACGGAATGGGCTCTTTCGAAAAAAACGCCCACCACATAACCTTTTTGTTTTGTGGATCTTCTTATTCTAAAAATAGATAAACGCAAAATGATGCAAATTCCTAGATAATAAAAAAAACACTATCACGAGTCTATTTCTCTTTGGGCAAAGGAGTAAGACCCCCCCTCGCCCCTCGCTATTCTTCACAAATTGGAAAAGGCTTTTCTTTGCCCCTGTTTGAAGAACTTCATTATTGCTGCTTTCAACTTAATTTCACTCTTCTAACCAAGGTGTTATTAAAGGTCTATTTCTCGGTGAACGTAACATTCATTAAACTTTCATCGGATTATTAATTTGCCTACCCTTTCATGGATTTGAAGTTTGAATATCAAGAAGTAAATCCTCACCAAAAAACTCATTGTTCTTCTTCTTCTTCTTTTGTGTTATTAATTGTTATTATATTAAATATTCTGGAGATTATTGTATTATACGTAATTAATATCAGGAGTATTGGGAGAACTCAAGGAAAGTGAAGCTCTTCACATGCAAATGGTTGCCGGTTTCTTCTCCTAAGGCCCTTGTTTTCCTTTGCCATGGTTCGTTTGTGTTTTCTCTCCTCTCTCTCTCTTTCTCAGAATCTCTTATTACTATGTTTGATTATTTAACATGGGATTCGGCTGTTACTTATTGCAGGTTATGGCGTGGAATGCAGTAGTTTCATGAGAGGTACGTAATTCATGTTCTTCGACAACTTCCTTTGTTATTTATTTTTTTTTCCTTCTCTTTTCTGTTATTGGTAATTGTTGTTTTCCACTAATTATTACATGTTTCCAATAAGTTATGTTTCTTGATGAATGATTAACTAATTAAATCATCCCTAAAATGATTTTAAGAAAGCGGAAGTGAGTCTATATACATGTAATGTTTCTCATTCTAAATTCTAATAATAGGAAATTATAATAATATCCTTTACTAGAATGGCAAATTTGACACCACCCATTAGGTAAGCAATCTTTTTTTTAGCCAAAACTTTCTTCACCATATACAGTTAGAAAAAACACAATATAGCAACCAGAATTTGTCAAGATTCAGATATAATTATTTAAAGAAATTAAATGAAAGAAATTACCTATTCATCTAAAAATAAATAATAATGTCCACTAATTCTGATGAATATTCTAACAAAATAATTATACTTGTTTATTTTTTTTTTTATCACAAAAAACTGTAAACCGCAACATGGTTTTAGTTTTTTTTCAAGCTAGGTCAAATTTTTCAAAGACAACGATGGATTTGGTACGTACTCAAGTGTCATATAGATATAGTACAAATTGATCCAACTAAAATTTACAGCACTACAAAAATGAATTGGGTAGCTCAATCAATCTTTGAACATAAAACATTGATGAGTAGCATGGATCTATCCAAAAAATAAATCTTGTAGGGGTAACAAATTGTCTTTTCATCTGGGTAGCCACTTGCCATAGCAGCGTTGTGATTTTGGCAACAGCTGCATGTGTGTGCTCTTATCTTATCTGACATTGCCGCTATTATCAGCCAAAGGTGACCTTATTGAAAATTTTATTCTATCATATATCGGTGGTGGTGTTGGGGTGGCCACATTATTCTATCTTATCTATTTGCTAATGCTCCTTAATTTACTCTCATTCTGCCTATCTTTTCCTTCTTTATTATAATATGCCCTTCTCTTTTACCTTTTTTCCTTCTTTATTTCTCTTTCTGAGTACTATTGCATACCTAATTTTCTCTCTTTTTCCTGTTCCCAAGACCAAAAAAAAGAATATCGCGATCAAAATTCAAAACAGCGTCCTATCAAGACAATGAAATTTGTGCACTTCTCTTTCATTTCTATCTTTTATATAAGAGAGAGAGAGAGAGAAGTAATTGATGTTTAGTTTATTTTCTGTTTTAATTTTTAATCGATTTGTTGGCGTTAAGTTTATTTTTTTTATTTCATTTTTAATTGATATATTTTTATTTATAATCATAAAATATTATCTTATTTTCACAATGCTAACTGTTTTCAAGGTGTTGTGATTTTATCTTTTTCGTGAAAATAAATATCGTTTTGTTAATTATTAATAGAAAAAAGTATTTCTCCAGTTACCAGATATAAAGTTATCTCCAGTGAACTCAAAACGACATCGTTTTGAGTTATAAGATTAAAAAAATTATAATGATAAATATTAGTATAACCCTGCAATATATTATAATTATAAAAATACATTGATTTCTGTCCCAAAACGACGTCGTTTTGCGCTCACTTGAGATAACTTATCTCCATTGACTTTACCCTTATTAATAAGATATTATATTAAACATGTTAACTAAAATAAAATAATAAGAGGAGGGGGGGGGGGGGGGGAGGGAGAATGCACTATAGCCTCTGCTATGCCTAGCGATGCAACCTTGCTGTCCTTGCAGGTTACCACTGGGCCTGTGTAGTTTCATTTAACCCAATCGTTTTTATGTTTTTGGTGAGACCCTTTCATCTTCTCACTTGATAAATATTGGGCCTATTAAAGCCCATTGTTTTCGTAGATGAAGACACAGGCGTCCCCGAGTCTGCAATCTGCATGACAGAGTCGTCCAATCAGAGAAGAAAACCCAATATAAAACCACTGTCCGTATCAAAAACCCATAAACCCATATTTCAAGGATGGCGCTTTTTCAACCTAATTAGTAATTATCAACATAATCACTCAAATAATAATAATAATAATTGGAATAATGCCAGATGAAGGCAATAAAAAAATAACAATAAAAAAATAATTAAAATGTAGAGCTATTGTGCAGAGTTGTTTATCTTTTTGTAAATTTACATAAAATAAAATATTACTGTGACCTTAAATAAATCTAGAATTAGATCTAATGACAAACCAATAGAGGTGAATTTTTCTATGCTGTATATCTGACATTACCCTAAAAACTAATACCTCTCATTTTCAGTTAAGAATCTTATATCAAAATTAATTACATTACACGATTTTAGTAGGGTATGGAAGGAATGAGAGAATGAAAATTTTACGAGGTGTGCAATATTTTAAGTAGTGCTATTAGTCCTTGTTCTTTCAGCTACTAGTAGTGCTAAACCGAAGCTCGTAGTAGTGTCAGAATTGAATACATGGTAAAGCCTTTTTATGATTAATTGCTTGCTTCATGGCTCTAGAATGTGGAGTGAGGTTCGCGTGTGCTGGATATGCGGTGTTCGGGGTCGACTATGAAGGACATGGACACTCTGCAGGGGTTCGTTGTTACATAAAAAAGTTTGAAAACGTTGTTAACGATTGTTATGATTATTACAAGTCAATTTGCGGTAGGTATTCAATTTCTTATAGCAATAATAATCTGAGTGTTGAAACATTCAGGAACTTTTTTATGCTGGGTTACTTACTGACTCATTTGCGTGTTTCAGAGCTCGAAGAGTACAAAGGAAAGACCAAGTTCTTGTATGGAGAGTCAATGGGAGGGGCAGTTGCCCTACTATTGCATAAAAAGGACCCTTCCTTCTGGAACGGTGCCGTTCTTGTTGCACCAATGTGTAAGGTATGAATGCCTTTCGTGTGTAGTGATGGACATTCATTCAAAAGTTCCTCTTTCTCTCCACTTTGTTGAGTATAACATGTTTTATTGTTGACCCAAGAAAGTTCTGACAGTGGTTTATACATCTGTTGAAATATATGCCAGATATCAGAGAAGACGAAGCCACATCCCGCGGTTGTGAGCATGTTGACGAAAGTGGAAGATCTTATACCAAGTTGGAAAATAGTTCCCTCAAAGGATGTCATCGATTCATCTTTCAAAGATAAAGCCAAACGAGAAACGGTGAGGGCTTAATGTCCTTTTTCTATATTTAATGAAATTTCCGAACATATACTATAATTGTGGCTTAATGAGTAATGGTTTCAAATAGGGGTGTAAATGGGTTAGGCCGGCCTACAAGAGCCTACGACCTAGTTTATATTAGGTCAGACTTGACCTATTACAAATAGTCAAATAGAACAGTCCTAGGCTTAAAAAAAATTATTTAGAAAGCATGCCATAAGTTTTTTTGTACATGTTGGGCCTATAAGCCTATAGGTCGACCTATATCATATTATTTATTTTAAATAAAATAAATAAAATTATTATTTTAATAATTTTGAATAATAAAGTAATAACATTTTAGTTATTTTTTTAATTATTGAATATTTAATAGGCTTAAACAGGTAAATAGGTCTAGACCAAAGTTTTTAATTTTTTTAATAAGGTTAGGTCAAACTTGTAATTTGAGGCCTACACAGGCTAACAGGTCAGGTCAGACGCGAATTTTTTTCACATAAGTCTGGCCTATTTAAGTTAAAGCCTAGTCCAGCCTAACCTATTTACACCCTTAGTTTCAAATATTATTGTTTTTATAGTGCCAAAGTTAACTATGTGTCCTTTAATGATGTTTGCACTTGCAGATAAGGAAAAACAAGTTGATCTACCAGGAAAAGCCCAGGTTAAAAACAGCATTGGAAATGCTGAGAGCCAGCATGAGACTCGAAAACAGCTTACACGAGGTGATCTGCAATTTGCTTTTTTGAGTCTAATTTGTAATGAAAGTACCACACCCTCTTTTTTTTCTTTGCTGAAAAATCAAATTACCCCTTTTTGGGCCTTATTGTGAGTTTTGAGCAGGTGACACTGCCGTTCTTAGTGTTGCATGGAGAGGAAGATATAGTGACAGACCCAGAAGTAAGCAAGGCATTACATGAGCGAGCCAGCAGCATAGACAAAACCATAAAAATCTACCCAGCAATGTGGCATAGTTTAACATCTGGGGAGCCTGATGAAAACATCGAAATTGTCTTTGCAGACATCATAAATTGGCTGGACAAGCGCGCTAGCAAGGCAGGTTTTGAGTGTTTTCAATCAATTCAAACTTGTGACGATTGCAACGAGAAATTAACAACGGATGCATCACCGGCTAATGTTAACAAACAAG
The DNA here is from genome assembly GCF_033153095.1 of Gastrolobium bilobum. Taxonomy (NCBI): domain Eukaryota; kingdom Viridiplantae; phylum Streptophyta; class Magnoliopsida; order Fabales; family Fabaceae; genus Gastrolobium; species Gastrolobium bilobum. The sequence goes on along the minus strand of NW_026899712.1, from coordinate 429,513 downwards.
ATGTACAGAAAATACAAAGGCAAGGAAGCAATCTTGATGAGTCGCAAGGACGCCGCTCATCAATGTAATGGGAATTTTCAATTGTTGCCATGTAGATACATATTGTTTGAAAATTATGCCTTTACCCTGACCAAATTCATTCTCCCTCCGGAGTAAATTTTCTATGGTCCGGGAGTACCAAAACTAGGTGCTTCCTTCTCACAAATAAGGAGGTTAAAAAAGGAAATAGAAAAAAGAACATGGATAAGATGAGAAAGAAAAAAATTGTGTTTATAAAAAGGACCACCAAAATTTTGTATGATACTACTGACCATACAAAAAAATTTCCTCCCCCTGGTGCATAACTTAACAGTAGCCCCATATTGTTTCCAAAACTACAGCAAAATATTTAAGGCTTCAAAATCAAATCGGTAAAATTTTCATAGCAGTAGAAATATTGGGAGAGAGATTTTCAGAATAGGCACATTCACTGAACACAACCATATGATATTCACGTGGGCGGTCCATTTGGTAGGGCTCAAAGTAGCTCAACACATTTCCTTTGTTTCCTCATATTACCTTACTATTAGACTATTTTTTTGTAGTTGCAAATGAACTATTAGACTATTTCGTTTCACAATCCCGGACTATTGACAAATAGTGGAAATTTGAAGAGAGAAATAGGAAGATTTGATGGCACTGTGATCTAGGTCTGAGAACTAGATTCACAGGATAATAATAATATTTTCGTTTTTCAACATGAGGGTAGCAATTTCAAAAATAAAATAAAATCAAAGAACAAATTGCAAACGGGAGGTGGTGAAGTTCGAGTAAAATAGAATAAGTGAAGGTAAAATGTCAAATTACTATAACTGTAGCCTCTCGAACATACCAATTACATCCCAAAAAGAAAAAAAATATATATAAAAATAAAATATAGATGGCAGGAATTTGATAAATGAAATCATGGCTGGCTACCAATCATGAAAGAGGGTAATAACCCGCATATAAAGATTGACGGAGAACAAACGACACAAGGAACAATAAAGTCTCATGTTGCTGTGACTAATGGACCTTTGGGGGGATGGGAAACACCCTAACTGTTATCCTCGGACTACTATCTTTTCCCTTTTTCACTCTAAGGTGTACACATAACACACTCCAAGCAATAATTAGGCGAAGGTTGCACCTTCCTTCTGGTCACCAAAAATGCGTTGCCGGAAGTCAGAAACCATTAGAGGGAGGCCCTTGTGCAGGTCCACCTTGGGTTCCCAGCCAAGTAGCTCCTTAGCCCTACTTATATCAGGCTTTCTCTTGTGCGGGTCATCCTCTGTGTTGGGCCTGTACTCTATCTTAGCATCTGGGTCGATTGTTTCTTGGACCACCTACATCAGTATCACCAACGAATATAATTTTAACCATGCAATTATGGGTCTCTTGTCTGGGAGACCAAAGCCACTCTCAGTCCACCGACAAAAAATAAATAACTCTTTCATCCAAACTAGCACTCTTCATTTGCATCCACATTGTTAAAAATTGAATTGCAAATCTTGACTGTAGAAATAATCAGGCAACAAGACAAATTGCAACCATCTAACTCTGGTTGTACTTGCTCAGGTAATAGAGAATAGGAGAAATGAAGAAACTGGTATCCCATACCAAGAATGATGTAAAAGTACGAGTAATGCACATTAGTATGAGTAATTTATTCTTATGGCCAGTTTCTTTCAGGCAGGCTAAGGCATGACATTATAGCATAGTTTAAAAAGAAGAGAGTTTCGACCTTTCCCTAATGATTTATAATTCCAGAAAAACCCAACTTCACCTTGGCAAGTTCAAGCATGGTAAATTCACCCGGATTTCCAAGATTGAAAGGTCCCACATGTTCTCCTTCCATAAGGCGCATTAAACCTTCCACCTATTCGAACAAAAGCATCACATTAATTCAGCAAACAGCAGCATTTTGAGCTAGATTCCGAAGGTATAGCAACATCTCACTGCCAATTGATCTATCTAGGCTATAATCTTAGTAATATCCCAGATAATATTTAATTATTTACAATACACGTGTTAGTCCTCAACACCGTGCATTCATCTTACACGTGAGGTTGCCACTTTGATTTATTTATGGCTTCATATTCCATTATTTTCAGAGTTGAGGTTTTACACTTTTTTTAAACTGCATTAATAAGAGCTGGCCCACTTGGGCCTTCAAACTCGCTTCCAGTCACATGAAAATGTTTCTTCGGTGAAATGAGTCACTCATCCCACTACCGCATGGACAATCTAGTCATTTAAACACATGGCAGAACCTTTATTATTTACGAAAAGAAAAGACCCTTTGCAGAAAGCCAGGAATTGTTTTGTTAAATTTGCAGCACGCACATGGGGAAAATTTGCTTTGAAGTTTCGACCAAAAGATCAAAAGCTACTTAAAATCCAAATCCAACCTTGCAAAAACAAACAAGTACCATATACGAACTTATATGGATTGAAGAAAAATGAAATGTTAGCGTTTTCAGCAAACAACAAATATCTGTTAATTTCATTAGAATTAAAAACAAAGTGCAAGCTAATAGCACATGGTAAAAGTAATGAGAAAAGTATATTCACTTACCAAATCAGAAACATACTGGAAACTCCTTGTCTGTTTCCCATCCCCGTAAACCGTCAAAGGTTCCTTCCTTAATGCCTGCATTAAGAACACCGGTTAGAGACATTTACTACAAACAGTGCCAACAAGAACCCGTTGCTTACTAATTCAAATTCAAATAAATAAAAGGGCCACCTGAGCAACGAAGTTACTAACAACACGGCCATCATCTAAGCACATGCGGGGCCCGTAGGTGTTAAAGATTCTAGCAATTCTAACCTGAAAAAAATAAAAAATAAAAAATACATAAGAGGCACGGTTTAAATTTTCACTTCGATCGTAACTTGTGAGTCCATATCAAATAAAGTAAGGCTCAAGCTCAACTCAACAATGGAATTAATTAGCAATGAGAATAGAAGAGAGACAGAAAACAGTTAGGTCCATGGAAAATGACCTCGACACCGGCTCCTCGGTGGTAATCCATGGTCAACGTCTCCGCCGTGCGCTTTCCCTCGTCGTAGCAGCTTCTGACACCTGTCACACTCATAAAACGATTCATCAGATAACGGATCAACACTTTGCACTCAAGTATTCAGCTTTACTTGTCCATTTCTCCCTCATAACTCCTAAAAATAATTAATTAATTAATAAAGTTCTGAGCGTTGCAGGTCACGATCTTACGGACCAAAGTGCCCCCCCCCCCGTCCCTGAAATCAAATCACAAACCAAACCTACATGGTGCTGCCACCCCCGACCCCCACCCTTAATTCACCCCTGCTAATCCTTTCTTGCTTTTTCAATTACAGTTTTACGGCATGGTTTTCACCTTTAACCACCGCAATGCAATGTGAACATGAAGAAAAACGACAACAACTTCATTATGTGGACCCGCAAATCACGGGTTCCTCGACGACGAGAGCCTGAAATTCCTAGAAGGTGGTCCAGTTACCATGTTCCACGTGTATTACTAGGTAACAAAAAAGCCCAGAAAAGAGTTTGCAGTTTCAGAAAGAAAGCACGCAAGCCCTGCTGCAAGGCTGCGATGCTTCTGCCTCGAAAATTCTAATCTGATGCCGGTCACCGGAGAAAAGTAAATATATAAGAAAAAGAGAAGAAGATGGCACTGACCAATGGGATTGACGTTGCCCCAATAAGTCTCCTTCTGAGGGTGCTGCAGAGGATCTCCATAAACCTCACTGGTACTGGTTAGCAAGAACCTAGCCCCCACTCTCTTAGCCAACCCCAGCATGTTTAGGGTCCCCACCACATTGGTCTTGTGAACACAAACACAATTAAGGACTCCAAACACAAGCACCAGATCCCTAAATAAACATTGAATTGAATGCACAAAATAATACTAATAATAATAATAATAATGAAAAAGGATATGATAGTCTTGACTGGGTTGAACTTGTAATGAACAGGGGATGCGGGGCAAGCGAGATGGTAGATCTGATCAACCTCCAGCAACAAAGGCTCAACGACGTCGTGTCGGATGAGCTCGAATCTAGGGTTACTAAAATGGTGCATCACGTTCTCTTTCCTTCCCGTGAAGAAATTATCCACAACGATCACGCTGTCCCCTCTCGCAATCAACCGATCCACAAGATGCGACCCGACGAAACCCGCCCCGCCCGTTACCACGATCCGGAGCCCCTTTCTCTTAATCCCCAACGGCACCTTCCCCACCGAATGCACCGCCGCCATACGGTTCTGATACACCGGCTGCCTCGACTCGCGCTCGAAGTATGAGATCGGAAGCGCCTCGTACGAAGCAGCGCGTGAGGAGGACGATGAGGAAGAGGAGGAGGAAGGCACGAGTGTGAAGAACAAGGAGGCTATGATGACGCCGACGAGGACGAAGACGAGTCGCTGCTCACGGAGCATGTAGCGAATCGGGCGAGTCACGGAGAGCCATGGCTTGTGCGGCTTCGGCGAGTAGGCATCGTTCACTGGTTGGGTCTCGTGCCCTCTGAAAATCAATTCCGAACCCATTCTCTTTTCTGGTTAGTCAATTCTGGAATTTCCTTCGTCCAATGTCCAATCTGAGCCAAACGAAGAAGGGAAAATGAATTTGTGATATGAAGAGAAGAAGAAAAAATCGAAATGGGGGAAGGAATGAGTTCCGAGTTGAGAAGAGACCGGAACTCGGTCACCGGCACGGTGATGACTGTGATCAGATGCAGATGGAGTATGTGTAAGTATAGATCTTTGGAGTATTTAAAGAGAAGCTTATGTGTGTGTCAAAAAGGGTCATGCGATTTCACTGGAATGACGGAAGTGCCCTCACTCAGCTTGGTTGGGTTGGGTTGGGTTGGTTGGGATTTGAGGTTCGGAGAATCTTCAGAAAAAAAAAAAAAACAGAAAAGAAAATGGTGATTAAATAGAGTTAGAATAAAATGGAAACAACAATTAATATGGAGTGAAATAGAGGTATTAAGTATTATTAACCATGGGAATGGTGAGTTTGGAAAGTCTCATTAACCATTAAGACGCTTTTAATGATGGTCAGTTTTGAAAGACTCATTAAGAGTGGGATTTTTTTTTTATTTTTTTTTTTTTAATATTAAATAGGTAGCTTGCTTTGACTAGGCGTCGGAATTGCAATTTGCAATAGGAACTTGGCACTCGTGTCAAATCCTGAATTGGTCTTTTGGTTCTTAGTCAAACATGTATTGTCTGCCGCCACACGTGATGGCACTAAAACACTCCTCGCCGACCCAAGCCAGGCTTTTACTCTTTTTCTCGGAAAAAAATTTAAATATTATTATATAAATAAAAAAATTATAAAAAGATAATATTTTACCAATTAGTTGCACCCAAAATAGACGGATTGGTTTGCGTCCAAATAAATATTAGGGTACTTATTCCTGCTTAATTTAGATGTGATTCATCTAATAATAACACATGACAAAAACAAAAATTAAAGATTTTTTTTGTAAAATTTTAAAATATCGTAACTTTTGATTTGGGTGTTCGAATCATCTATTTTGGATGCGACTGATTGTTATAGATTAGTAAATTAGTTCAAAATATTATATTTTACTAATCAATTATTTAAAAAATAATATATTAATTTTCTCCCTCTTTCTTCATTGTTTTATCCACTAGGCCCAAATATTTATATTTATATTTAACTAAATTAAGTAAAAGTGAACTAAGAATTATAGTAGTGCATAATAAGAATGATGGCGTAAATAAATTATTAAATTGGATAGGGCCCTATATATATTCTAAAATAATTGTAATAATGCAACAATATAAATGCCATATTTTGTGGGTTATGTATCGTAATCATTTTAGTTGGAGCTACTTACTATATTCCAAAATCCAATTTTGTAGTACAGTTCTTGGTGAAGATACTTCCAATGAGTGATATATTATGCTCTGGTTGTTGTTTTCTTTTTTAGACGTGTTGATGATTAGTTTTTCAATTTAGTGGAATCATTGTGTGATACATATGTTGGGTTGGCCCACGATGGATCGATCCAAATTAATGGATGCTCTAATCTCTTGTTTATAAAAGAGGTTAAGATGTTGAGTCGTTAGAGTAAAAAAAGAGAAAATAGAGGGAGACACGAAGAAAGATAAACATGCAAGATAATCCACAACCAGATACAAATATCATTTGAATAAGATCTCTATCCCCTTTATATAGGGTTGGCAAAAACGAGCTAACCCAACGGGTTGGCTCGCTACCCGCCATAAATGAGCCGGGTTGGGTTGGCAAAAATGAGCTGTCAACCCGAACCAACCCGACTCGTTTCAACCCGTGAAAAAACGAGCCAACCTGCGGGTCAAACGAGCCAGCTCACGGGTTGGGTTTTTTTTTATAAAAAAAACAAAATATAATATACAAAAATGGACAAAACCCACACATGTTGTCATCATTTTTCTTCCTTTTCTAAATCTAAGTCTCTAATCTTCTCACATCCCTGCCATTTTTATATTGTTAGGTGTTGCTGGCTCTGTTTGGTTCAAATATCTTACCCACTTGGTAGCAATCGGTTCTGATTGTTTCTGTGGATGTTGATGCAAATTTTTTTTTGGAAATATTTCAATCGGTTCATTGCTTCGCAACTAATCCGATTCGAGGCGGGTTCAGGATTAAGGCTTTAAACCCCTCCCAAAGGTGGTACTGGGGAGATTCGAACGCATGCTCTCATCCCTACCTGCTTAGCTCCCATGCGCCAACTGAGCTACCACCATTTGGTATGTTGATGCAAATTTGTTTTGAAGAAATTTCGAAACTAAAATATTTTGCTTTTATTTCTCATTTTGTAACCTTTTGTTTAAGCTAATGGAAGCCACATAGCTGATGCATTAATACTACAGGGTCATTTAAATAGATTGAAAACGAGCCAACCCGCGAGTAATTTTCGAGCCAACCCGCGAGCCAATTTTCGAGCCAACCCGCGAGCCAATTTTCGAGCCAACTCGCGAGCTATTTTTTCAAGCCAACCCACGAGCTATATTTTGAGCTAACCCGCAAGCCAACCCTAACCCGACTCAGGTCGGGTTGGGTTGAGTTTTCTGGCTCGTTTTTTTTTTCGAGCCAACCCTAATCCGGCTCGTTTTTTCGGGTTGAAGACGGGTCGGGCTGGGTTGGCCCGTTTTGCCAACCCTACCTTTATAGATAGAAATGTTTGTGCGAGACATTTGTGAGTAGATCTATCATTTAGAGGGTGAAATCCCTTGGTTAGTGAGTTAGAAAGAATCTTTTGTAATCTCATTATTCATAGTGGAAGTTTTCTAGACTTGGTTCCATTATTCATAGTGAAATCCCTATCTTTGTTTAATTTATGATTTACTATTCATCAACACTTCCATGAACTGATTTGAAGAAGGTCGGGCTATTTGACATAGAGGCTAGGCTACAAATTGTCGAGCTTCGAGACACAATAGTGGTATAAGAGTCAATGAATGATTGACATGTGGTTATTCGAGTATTTGAAGATGTGGGAAGCCAATGTCTTGATTAGTGTAACCAAGCCTTGATTGAAGAGCCAATGCTCAATGAGAAGTTAAGCATTGATGAACCCCATAAATACTTGAATAAGCCTCTCCTTGTAGGTAAAGAATGTGGGCCTAGGACTCACACTTGAGAGAGAGATATTGAGAAATCAAAGTGTAAGCAAGTAAAATTTCACATTGATTAAAAATGAACTAAGTGAGCCTCATATAAGTGGGACTCATTTTAAGATTTTGAATTTGATTGTGATATCTAAACTCTCTTAATATTATTAGTCACTTAGTCCATAAATAACAATCTCTCCACGCCATCAGCTCCTTGCTCCTCCCAACAAAATATTTTGGTTCTCCTATCATAATTTTAGTTTGGTACTTGGAAACAAGGTAGCGGGCTGCTAGTGTGTCCCCCGTTTTTTAAAGGAAAGAAAGCTGAAGGATGGGAGAGTACGGAAATAATATCTTATATTGATGAATTTCGACAAGTTGATAATCAATATGCAGTTTCTAATTATACCGTTTAAATTCATGAAAATTAACCCCACCAATTCCTACAGTTATTATATGAATGGGTTTTCATTTTATCCTTTAACATAACACAACAAACTTTCCTACACTCACAACATTTTGTGGGGCCCACACTTTTTAAAACAAAAAAATAAATAAAAAATTAAGGCACGCAAAACGAATCTCTATAACATTACACAATCACTTTTCCTACAACATAACTCTTATAAAACCATATATGAATATAATAAAAATAATTAAAGTTTCATTCACTTTATATTATGAAATATGCCCTTTCTTTTTCTCAGGTACCTCTGCAATGACTACAACCTGATTAAGCCAACTGTAAGACTTTTACCCCTTATGTGTGGAAAAAGAGAGAGGAAAATATTGATGCCCATAATGATTTACTGGACTAGTTAAATGGACTGAAATTATTATATAAAACAAATCTGACATATTCTAATAAATTTTCCTCAGAACATAAACCTAGACAGTGGTTTGCCAAACTGGATCCCATTCAGTGGTTATTGACAATCATACGCACATTTTATATTGAAGATTATATATATAGTTGACCTAATACGTTACTGAGCAGGACATGAGAACCTAGCTAACTAAATTTTAATCAGGGTATAAAAAGGATCAAACTAATAGAAAAATCTACAGATACATATATATCCAAATTTTGTGGGCCATTCATGTATTCGCATGTTAACAATACCTGTCGTCATACATCATTTCATATTTTTATTTCCCTTTTCCTTATTAAATTAATTCTATAGGGTACCTCGACAAGAAGAAAATGCATTCTCTTGAGTGACTCTGACTATTTCTTATAATATTTTTGCTTTCAAAAAATAGATGGAACATACGCATTACGCAAATACCTGTTATTTATGTATAACAAAAAATGAGTTAACATTTTCTCCTTCTTAAGCATTATTCTTTTTCATTCAATCACTTGATGAGTTGATAAGAAATGACATTAGTAAAAATGGACAAGAACTTGAGATGCAAAACACTATGTCGGCTTTATGACTTGTAAAAGGTAATTTGGAAATTAATTTAATTAACTTAACCTCAAGAAAAGGTTTGGCGTAATACTTTCATATGCTTCTGAAGAAGGGAAAGTCCTAAAATAATTACAATATGAACTTTATTTAATGTAAAACACCTAATACCCGCACAATGGACCACTAGATTTTGTTAAGACAATGCTGGTGTTTGTTAGCAAATCATGTGCGTATTTCCACTTCAAATCTTGTGATAAGGGCATTTACCAAAGTGGTACGAATCTCAATAAAAAATTTTCATTTTAGCTTAAGGCAAATAAGTATGTTTACACAAGGACCATTAATATATTAGGAACTATCCCATTTCGCATGATGCAGTTCAAAATGATCATATAGAGATGATAATATCCAATTCTGGAATAAGGTTTGGATATCATCCTTTACCATTTTGGTTTGTGGACTGAGCTTATTCACAGGTTTACCAGGCATTAGCTAAAACGTAATTCAAGTTTGGCATCGCATGAGGACCACAAAGTGCCAACCATAAACCAATTTCCAACTATACTGAATCTTTCCATAGTTTGCCAAAGGCAGTTTCTCATTTGGATCAATAGAACGAACATATTATTATCCCACGTTTATCGTATGTTTGAAGGAAAAATGAATAAGCTAACTTATTTGCAGCTTTTTTTTATATTCTTTTGATATTATAAATGATTTTTCTTTTTACTTAATAATGATATTTACTATAACCAATGTATTGAGGGCCACCAAAAATAAAAGTCCCTTAATTTGATTGGTCGATAAATTAAAAGGAGAATGAAAGAGCAATTTGGTGGGGAACTTGGAGTGATTTCGAAGCTCTTTATTTGACTAAACTACAACTTCCACTTCCGAAAAGTGATTTATATGAGTAAAGAACACTTTCATATTTTTTATTCTTAATTAGTCCCTTTCCCTCTACTCTCTATCATGGAAAAGAACAAATTATTTTCACTCCAAAAACCCCTTTACGCGATAAACTAACGGGCCATTAGCTTAAATGAATCTAGACACATCCTTCCTCTTTCCCCCATTTCATTCCAATACAATAAAGTTATGAGTAACGGTTTATACAAGAAGTTGCTATAATGGAGGGTAAATATTTTACAGAAAATATATTTCTCGTATTGCATGAGATAAAATTATTTCATGCAACATGAAAAAATGAGTTGAACTCATTAAGAAGAATAGAGAGAGAAAAATTAGATTACACTCACTTTTTGTATATGGATGAGACAAATTTATCTCATAAATATATTTTATATAGGGTAGACATATAATTAAATTTTTTTAATTAGTTCATTTATTTGAAATTAGGCTTCAATAAATATACTTATAAATCTTTTAATCTCAGCATAAATAATTTATGTTTACTTGGATTGGAAAAGTCAATTAGTTAAAAGTAAAAACAAGTTTATTTAAGTACGAGGAATGAAAAAAGAACAGAATATTACAGAATAAAAGGTCGAGTCACATGACCTTTTTTTTTTTTTTGGTAACACATGACTTTTTTGTGTGTGTTGCTATGCTACTGTTTGTGTTTGACGACTAATGCAAAGCATAATGGTAAAAAGTTTGCGATATCTATTGAATCGGGGAAGGGACTCGTGCACTTAGGATTCAGACTCACATAACATCTAAGAATTTTTTATTTTTTTTAAAGTCTCCATTTAAAATTTAATTTTTTTTGTATCAATTCTAATTATCTGTTTGAGATGAGCTAGTCTCTGTGATATCTCATAATCTTTATGTGTGTATAAGAAATAAAATTATTTCTTACAACATAAAAAAAAAAAATTCTTAAAAAAATAGTAATTAAGAATGTGTTGGGCTGAGGTATGTAATTATGTATGATTGATGATTCTATTAAGGGTCTTTTGGGCTGCAATGTGCACATCGGCGGGTTCTTTGATTCGGAAACGACGTTGACTTATCTTGGTATACGTGGCGCTTAAAAAAAATGCACGTTTCTTCTACCATTTTAGGACCGGTTTATTTCACACCTGCAACCATCATTTATGAAGTATTGACACTTCAAAAATTTTGACGTGTCATGTCCGACACTTCCTAACACTTTTCGAAACTTCAATACATGTTGTAAAAACTCAAAAAAAGTTCAGAGATTGCGTTTCTAGTTCTAACTATTAAATTCATTGGATTACTATTACCATTTATTAAATTTAATATAAATATTTGTGATATCTTATGTTTCTTTGCAAAATTAATGAGTATTATAAGTTTAGTTTCATTTTTGTTAAATTATTGAATATTAAATATAACATATGTAACATAAATTAAAAATTATTTAATATTAAAATGTGTCCTAACGTGTCAAAATCTAATATTTTTTAAAATTAACGTATCGAAATATCGTGTCATATCTCGTATTAATATCGGTGTTACATAGATCATGATTGCACAAAATCTCAACCAATAAGCAATTATTGTTAAATTTCTTTGGCCACTTTCATAGTTTCGCCTTTATAAATCATAAAACCAATAAGTTAGTTGTGCTCGGTCCCTTATCATGGATACATCAACGACGAATATAAATCATGCCATAAATATATTATGTACCAATTAAGTCAGGCTTTGTAAGAAACACTGTCATATTCATCTGGTCCTTTTAGTTTTATATATTATAAGGAAAAAAAAGATGTTCCCTAAGAGGGACCCGCATGGAATAGCATGACCTAGGAAAGGTGTCATCTGCCTATGACCTATGAAAGGTTTGGCATGGAAGAGGCTAGCTCATGCCAAACTCATGAGAATCGTCAAACGAATAAATGAATCCAACGGTGTCAAGTCCTTTGAAAGACTTTTCTAAACAAACGGCAAAACTAAGGAATGGGTATCCCTTTCCCGAAGTAAAGTTTCAGTTTTTGGTACTTCGCCATACAACAATTTTTTAGGCATCTTCGATTGCGCAAGATGATCCGTGATGGTAGGAGACAGCTATCAAGCCCAACATGGGTTTGACTTTAGCAAAATTTAACTGAAGAAACGTCCAAAATAGAATTTTATCAAGTCCAACATATACCATAAATTTCTTTTCTAGAGTAATTAATCATTCCGATCTACTACATGTGATACCGAAGACTCCATTTCCATTTTGTTGTCCACTCTTCAAAATTCTAATGCGATTAATCCCATGAAATTTCAGATGTATCATGCTGTGTTACATCCTGGCACGTAGCATCATTGGTTATATGTATTTGATTGAAAGTAGTCTAAAGTCTAAACATCCTAACTTAAGTATCATCATATCTTTTTGGTAGATTTTTGATTTCGGAATAGAGTTTCTCCTGGACCAATGCACTTGGTCTTATTGTTTCTCTTTTCACATTATAAGTCTTAGAAACTCCTTTTTTTTTTTAAAAAATAAAATTATGATGGCTAGTTTTACTATTAAATTTTTATGAGATCTTCTTCAATCCCAAAATCAAGGTATTTATCTATTTTATTGACATTTTTTACTATTTGGTTGTTATATGTGTATACAATGTTATGTATTAAATATTGAATATCATTATTTGTTTGGTCCTTCTCCAATGAACCGCCTCTTTCTAGCTGCATCTTAACAAGAATATTTGAAATATGTGACTTGATTGATTGAACAGCTAAAGGCTTGTTTAAATAAAGCCATGATACAAAGAAAAATCAAAACAACCTAACTAAAATCTTATCAGAATATTTAAACTATCCTAAAAATAATACAAAAGATTTACACTTATCAAGAAGTACTCGGATGACTGCATCATAATGAGCTTGCTTCGGATGCTGCATGAACTGAGATAAAGAATGGACTGCATAGCTGAGCTCAGGACGGGTGATAGTAAGATATATTAACCTTCCTATAAGTCTTCTATATTGTGTAGGGTCTGAAAAAGCAGGACTATCATCTAGTGCTAACTTTACAATCTGCTCCATAGGAAAATCAACTGGTTTGCAACCAAGTAAACCACATTCTTTAAGAAATCCAGCGCAAATCTTCGCTGGCATAAAAATAAACTAGTAGAGCTTCTTGCAAGTTCAATACCGAGGAAATATTTCAGCTTACCAAGATCCTTGATTTTAAACCAAGTGTGGAAATGTGATTTTACTTGAAGACAAATAGCAAAATTATTACTTGCTAAAATAATATCATCCACATAAACCAAAACTGCAACAAATTTATCACCAGTAGAATATGTAAAAAGTGTATAATCAGCTTTGGATTGTTGAAAACCAAAGGAAATAAGTGAGAGGCGAAGCTTGGCAAACCAGTTTCTAGGTGATTGCTTTAAATCGTAGAGAGATTTTTGAAGTTTACAAGCCTGACCTGGAGAACTATTAGTGAATCCTAGAGGGAATCTCATGTAGACTTCTTCATGGAGTTCACCATGAAGAAAAGCATTTTGAACGTCAAGTTGATGTAACTCCCAACCCTTTGCAACAATCACGGATAAAAAAGTACGCACACTAACCATTTTTGCTACAGGTGCGAATGTTTCTGTATAGTCTTCTCCTTCAATCTGATTATTGCCAGCAATGACTAAACGTGCTTTATAACGTTCAAAGGAGCCATCAGATTTGTATTTTATGCGGAACACCCATTTGCAAGGAATAACTTTCTTTCCAAGAGGCAAGTTAGTAATAACCCAAGTTTTATTTGCCTCCCATGCATCAATTTCGAGTTGCATAGCTACTTGCCACATTTTATTTTGTATGGCCTCCTTGAACGTAGTAGGTTCAATATGTGCACTAACAACTGCAATAAATCCCTGATGCTGCGTAGAAAATTTATTGTTAGACAAAAATTGATCTATATGATACGGTTTACCTGAGGCGACTGAAGGAGTGATGTTGGTAGAAAAGGGTGTAGTCGTGGAATTGCATCGATAGTCACTAAGATAGGCAAGAGCTTTATGCTGTCTTCGCGCACGTTGATTTGGTGCAACCACTGGCAACATGGCAGATGGAGAGCTCCCCCTATCGTGAGAGGTAATAATAGGAGACAAATAAGAAGAATTAGCATTAGTATTCTCGGAAGAGGAAGGCACATTCACCGCTTCGGAAACTGCTGGGGATACCACTACCGCGTCGGAAGCTGAAGTCACCGCGTCAAAAGCTGCAGGAGATACAACCACCACGTCGGAAGCTGTTGAAGACGAACTCACCACGTCAGAAACTGGTTCGGGTAAATTTGCACATGGTGGTTCATAAATTTCTGTATTTGCATGCGGTATACCAGTTTGAGAAGAAGAAAGCATGTTGTGTAGAGCAAAAGGAAATTTATCCTCATGAAAATTAACATCGCGAGAAATAAATACCTCATTTGATTCCAAATCAAAAAGCTTCCAACCCTTCTTATTGAACGGATAACCAAGGAGAATGCAGCGTTTCGATCTAGCAGCAAATTTGTCTGATGGTTTAGGCACTACAGTAGCATAACATAGACAGCCAATAAATCGCAAGTGATCATATGATGGAGCTTTGCCATGAAGAACTTCAAAAAGAGTTTTGCCATCAAGGAGTTTTGGGGGAGTTCGATTTATGAGATGAGCAGCGTTCAGAATGCAATCACTCCAAAAATGAAGAGGCAGATTACCATCAAATCGTAATGCACGAGCTACATCAAGAATGTGACGATGCTTTCTTTCCACACGTCCATTTTGTTGGGGTGTGTAGGTACATGATTGCTTATGAAGAATACCAAAATCTGCCAATAAAGTTTGCATCATAGATGACATAAATTCACTTCCATTATCTGTTTGAATGCTTTTTACTGATGTTTGAAACTGAGTGGAAACCATGTTAAGAAAAAATCGAAAATGTGAATATGTTTCTCCTTTATTTTGCATTAAAAATACCCATATATTTCGACTGTAATCGTCCATAATAGTCAAAAAAATATTTAGCACCAGTGAAGGAGACAGTAGCATAAGGACCCCAGAGATCACAGTGAATTAAATCAAAAGCATGCAAGCTGTGTTTTTTATTTATTGGAAATGGACTACGAGCTTGTTTAGCTCTAGAACATACATCACTAAAACCAGCATTATTCGAGCTTGAAATAAAAGGAAGCAGTGAAAGATAATGTCGAGAAGGATGACCAAGTCTTCTATGCCACAAAGAGGAAGAATCCGAAATTTGTATTGCATTAGTGAAAATTGACGAATTCCTCAAGACATACACCCCTTCCTGCACATCACCCCATCCAATCGTTGTCCTCAAGTGTTGGCCTCGTATGATGCAATTTTTGTCAGTAAAAATTACGTAGCATGTATTTGACTTTATTAACTGAGAGACTGAAATCAAGTTGCAGGTGAGAGATGGAACATATAGCACATTAGTTAGAACTAATGAAGAAGTTAATGAAACAGTGCCACTCTTTACTGCAGTTGTTCGATTTCCATTAGGCAAACCCACAGTACAAGGGGATATAGATCGAATATCGGATAAAAAAATAACGTTACCAGTCATGTGTTGGGATGCATCACTATCAATAAGCCATGAAATAGAAGTATGTGTGTTACCAGAAAGCTTGTCAGATGACTGTTTAGAAGAATCTGTTAGGAATGTGGCTTCCATACTCAAGAGGCGGTGAATTGAGTATTACAAGATTTTCGCAAAAGCCCCCTTCTAGTTTCTAAATAATCATTTCAAACAAACTTTGATGTGTAGAAAGTTAATCAATATATTCATACAATCCGTAATATATAATAAATCATAATTATAGAACTTATACTAGCACATACAAGATATTAGAGAAGCAATTAAAGTGCTAAAAATAAATAGTTTAGAGTTTAGAGAATTGCAAACACAATATATCCTGGTTCGGTCACCACCACTTATGACCTACGTCCAGACTGAAGCCGCTCGATCAACTCTTTCACTAATGGTCAAGCTTCACGGGTGCTTGAAAAACATTTAAAATCTTCCAAGACTTCGGGTTCTTGGATACCTTTCAATCTCCAAGTTTACGGGTACTTGGTAACCTTACAATTCACTCCAAATTTACTTAGGTATTTGGCCACCTCTCAAAGAATGGGTCTCACAACCCTTTCAACTCAAGAATACAAGGAGGGAAATATTTAGAAATGAATATACACTCTCAAAGTGTAGATATACAACTTGAAGCACTATGGGTATATGAATTTTCAAGATATGAGCTCAAATATGTTTGATCTTTGAAAGATATGAAAGAATATGCAAATGATAGTGTAGAAGCTCTCAAAGTATGCTTAATATGTGTAGAAATGATGCCCAATGTTTTTGAGTCGTTGGGAATGCGTATATAGTGTTTCATTGAAAACTAGCCGTTTATAACCGTTGGGATCTCATTTGAAAACTAGCTGTTTATAGCCGTTGGAAAACTAGTCGTTTATAGCTGCTGAGAAACTAGCTGTTTATAGACGTTGGGAAACTAGCTGTTTATAGCCGTTGGGATCTCATTTGAAAAACTAGCCGTTTTATAGCTGTTTATAGCCGTTGGGATTACTTTTGAAAAACTAGCCGTTTTATAGCCGTTGGGATATGTTTCCTAACTTGACAACAACAACACTGTTTCGTATTTTGGCTATAATTTGTGTTATACATGTCGGCTTGATGTGATCTTGGTCTCGTTGGAAAGATAAAAGATATATCTACAACTTTTATGAAGAACACAAAATCCAAATCCATCATCTTAGATACGAAAAATTGTATAGAAGACAGAAGCGAAATTAAGCAACAAATTTTAAGTTCAAATGTGTTCTAGCTTGCTTCCAACTACTTTTTGTGAAAGATCTTGACTAGATAAATATGTTTTGAAGTTATAAAATATGTCAAGGAACTTTTCCATGGATTTTTCAAATTTCTTTCAAGTATATAAAGTTTATGATTATGCAATTTGAAAAACACGTTTAATTTGAGAAAAACTTTGAGCTCATGCAATGCAATCTATCATATACCCTCACATATATTCTAAATATGATTTTAGATTTAGCTTCATGTCTTGTGTCTTGGATCTTTACCTGAACTTGAGGCTTTGACTTGTTGAATATGACAATACTTGACACTTTGTTGGTTTTGATCATTTGTCACCATGGTTATGATATTGAGCTTCTCTTAGATGTTGTTCATTGTTAGTTGTCTTTGATCTTGATGTTGCTCTTCTAATTATTTCTTGTTGCTCTTGATCCAGTGATCTTGCCACTTTGATATGACATCACTCTTCTTGTGTGGCTACATCATACATCTTCAATATCCACATATGGTTGATGCTTTTTGCTCTTGATCAATACTTCTATCTTTTTGTTGTTGCCACTTTGTTATCATCAAAACATACCTTATATCTACAGAATCAACCAGAGCCAGCAATTGTTGAAGCACTTCCGGTGTAAGGCTCGGCAAAGAGGCAGTACCGGTTGTGGAATTTTCTGGTTGGGTGGTGATGGTGTGCGCAACTTGGGCAGAAGAGGCAGCATGACCGCGTCCTCCGGTGTGACGTCCACGCGGTGCTGAACGGAAGTTGTTGCTGCCGTCGCGGTTTGGGTAACCGGGAAGCTGGTAACATTTTGAAACATCATGATAAGGCTTTCCGCAATGAGTGCAGATCACCCTTGGCTTAGAAGAATCAGCGCCATCTTTGGACGAAATCTGAGTTTGTACCGCATACCCAAGAGCTTCTGATGGTTCAGCATGAGAAGAGACGATTAAGTTGTGAGTTTCTTCTTGTGAAAGCATTGCAAAAACTCGATTCATTGAAGGAATGGGATTGGTGTTGAGAATTTGAGTTCTGACATGACCATAGGAGGCATGATCAAGACCCATCAGAAATTGATACACATGATCCCATTCTGTTTCGTCAGCTACGGATTTTTCGAATTCACAAGCGTCTCATGTGGAACATGGACGGAGAGTACGACTGGATTCTAGCTCATCCCAAATGGCTCGCAATTTTGTGTAATAATCGCCCATGGAGGAGCTTTTTTTGCGAAGAGCAGAGAGGTTGCTCTTGAGAAAGTGAGAACGATTGGAAATGGAGAACGATTCCTTCAAATCATCCCATAAACCCTTGGCAGTATCAAAACATTTGATGAAAGGTTGCAGTTGAGGGTCAATGGTGTTATGAATCCAGTTATTCAGCATTGAATTGCATGTATTCCATGTGAAAAATTCATCAGAAAGCTCATCCTTTGGAGCGACTACGTCGCCAGTGAGAAAGTGAGAAAGCCAACTTTGTTTTTGGCTTTGAGAGCAGAGGTGATTAATTTGGCCCAATTATCATAGTTGGACTGACCACAGAGGGGAACTGTAGTAAGAAGAATTCTGGATTATCGGAAGGATGAGTGTAAAAAGGAGAACGAGGATCAGTAATTTTGAAATTTTTGCTTGAAGCAGCCATGGTTCTGGCTAGCAAAGCAAGGAAGAAGAAAGGCCTAGATCTTTTGGCGCTGATACCATAACAAGAATATTTGAAATATGTGACTTGATTGATTGAACAGCTAAAGGCTTGTTTAAATAAAGCCATGATACAAAAGAAAATCAAAACAACTTAACTAAAATCTTATCAGAATATTTAAACTATCCTAAAAATAATACAAAAGATTTACACTTATCAAGAATATTAACTAACAACTCATATCAGCTAACAAACAAAAGAATAACAAATTAATCTATACAATCTTATCTCAGTACATCTCTCTTCCTTCAAACTTAAAGAGAAGAAAAATGTGAAGAATTGAGCCGAAAGCTTGAATTGACCTTTGCCGCTGTAGCATAGCTGGGTTTGCCCAAATTTCGTGACCTTGGTGAAAATGGGAATTAATCATCTTCCCAATATAAATGGGAATTTTTTAAAAGTAGAAATTGAAAACAAATTTTGATCAAATTACAGGAATCAGGACTATATTTATTAAGCAGCAAATTTAACAAGCTACATGCATTGGACTTACCCAAGAGTTTATCGGGGCTTCACTCTAGATTGAAAAGCAACCAGTTCTTTTTCAGGCAAAAACTCTCTCTTTTTTCCTGGTTTTAAAATTTTTGATTAGGATTCACGTGAGATTATTCATTCCCTTAAACCATTAAATTAAATAAAACTTTCAATTGCTTAGAAAAAAGTTTAATTGAAGAAATTAGAGCTAGCAATGAGGAGTTTAAGTAATTTACATGAAATTATAAATTCAAATCTCACTGTCATTATTTTATAAAAAAAGTTTAAATTTAAAAGCAAAGTCAGGTGTAAAATTGAATACATCACCATTCATAAAGACAGCGGTGGAGCCATGTTGGCTCCGGTTAGTGCATTAGTCTTGGTTGATTTTTAAAAATTAGTGACGTTTTAAATGTAACTAAATAACCAAAGCTCGCCACGTTTTAAAATTTTAGTGTTTCACATTGGTTAAATTTTTTTTACCCAGACTTAGTTACTTTGCTGGCTCTACCACTGCATATAGACGTATAGATACTCTCAAGATTCTTGTCATTTTCATTAGGGAATTTTTATCATCTTAGCCAAAATCCTCTCTGTAGTATTGGGATACTATGGGCATGATTGATTTGTGTTTTCAAAAACAGTTTTTAGTTTTTAAAAATAATAAAATAAAAAATCTTGTTTGAAAACCAGTTTTCATGCATCCTGCTTTAAAAACCGTGTATGCTTTTTAGTTTTGGAAATCGAAAAAGCAAAACAAGTTTTACATGTTTTCCAAGTTGTTTTTTGGTTTTTAGTTTTGTGCGGTGGCAATTTGGTAAATAAGATGATTCATTAATGACATTTTCGTAATTAAATTGATTTTTTATTTATTTTAAATTATTTTGCAGTGGCATATTTGTAAATCTGAGAATTCATTAATGGCATTTTTGTAAATAATTACATCTTCGTTATAACTTTTAAACTAGGAGAAGGATATTGTGACAACCAAGTTGTGTTACTACCAAGTGACTACCAATCAATCTTACCGTTAGATCAATTATATTGATCCAACGTTTATATTTATTTCCATCTTTGTATGGTCATGATTTCTCAAATTTAATACTTTATATTTATTTTCACCTTTGTATGGTTATGATTTCTCATATTTAATGTTTTCACTTTAAATATGAGAAATCATGACCATACAAAGATGAAAATAAATATAACCGTTGGATCAACATAATCGATCTAACGGTGAGATTGATTGGTAATCACTTGGTAGTAACAAAACTTGGTTGTCACAATATCCTTCTCCTTTAAACTAACCATATTCAAACAAGTTTAATTGTTTTTTTACTCTCAAAATCAGTTTTCAAACTTCATTCTTAAAACAATTTTTAAAAACAAAAAAACATTCAAACACACCCTATATCTCCTATCACCGTATAAATATAACATCATTCGATATCAATGCTGGCGGAGCAACAAACGGCTTCCATGGTGAAGTTGGAGTTTCTTTCAAAAATCAAAAAAGAGAGAGTAAGGGACCGAGACTAAAATATAAATATAAAAATAGTAAAAATTATTCTCATGTTATATAAAATAAGTTATCATTCCTACACATCCTTCTATAACCGTACAATTTTATTTTTTATTTTTTTTACTTTTTTAGGTGATGAACCCTATCACTATGACATAAGATTTTTTTTCTCATGCAAGACTAGATAAACTCTAAAAAAATACATATAATATAACTTACAATAACGGGCCTACACTAAACATAAGGTCTGCAGGTGATTCCTTTTGCAACGTGTCCACTGTAAAATCCATCCCATTATTCTTTACAAAATATCTCTTATTTACATTTACGTACAAGCGTAAATTTTACTATTATAAAAGTAGTAAGATAGCTCTTGAAGATAGCACTTATTAGTACAAGAGTTTAAATAATAATAATAATAATGTATTATCACATTATAAAAAAATTTAATGTTTTGATAATCATGATTAGATAAATAATGCAAGAACGTTTTATATGGACACTAGATTAAAAGTAATTCCTTATTATAAAGGGGTAGTCAAGTATGTTTGATAGGAAAAAAAATTCATGTAAAATGTGCGCACAAAGCCTTTACCAAAGCAACAAATAAATGGCTGAAAATTTTGTGTATATAGAAATTGTTGAAATTGTTTTAATTACTTATTTCTGTTTTTGTGTGTTTATGAGTGGTAAAAAAAAAATGTTGTCTATCGATCATTTCATTTTTTATTAATCAATCAGATTCAGAAGACTCAGAACTAAAGAAATAAAACTAAATAAAAGATAGCTTCTAGGATTCCATATCATGATTACAAAGAGCAAGCACCATCACAGTATTAATTGATCCAAACTAATAATTCACACAACTCGGCCTAGCTAGGCTATTCTATTTCATCTCATGGCCACATTTTCTGGACAATTTTTTCTTTTTGGGTACGGCAGAAAAGAAATCAACAATGCTCCTTGTTCGAATGCTGGTAGAGTCTGTAAAGAATCTTGGAATACACCACTCCAAAAGTTAGCTCAAAAAGTGAGAGTGTCCAAGGTCTTATAAACTCCACATTAGTTGCTCATACAACCAATGTGAGACTATATATCTCAACACGCCCCCTCACACAAGAGCGATTGGGCTTGAAGAGTGGACAATGCAACAAGCTCAGCCTACCTGTGCTAAGAAACTCCACAAGAGAAAGTGGGGGACTGCGAGCTCTGACACCATGTAAAGAACCTTGGGATACACTATCCCAAAAGATAGCTCAAAGGGTGGGAGTGTCCAAGCCTTATAAACTTCACATTAGTTGCTCATACAACCAATGTGGGACTATATATCTCAACAGAGTCCAAAAAAAGAAAAAAAGAAATCAAGAGCAGAGGACTCAAACAAGCATGGTGAGTATCACTGTACTTTTTTTTTCTCCCTTTGCTGAGACTATCACTCCCCTAGCTACTACTATTCACAGCTTATTCTAGTTCCTTGGAGAAACATTTCTTTTACAATATTCAGAACTTCTATGGATCAGATATGCTTCCTAGACCTGTAGTGGCAAGTTTATTGACAAGAGCTAGAGCGTTACTGGTTATATAATATACTTTAAGAACCCGATTTCGCAGCAATTTGGTTTTCCTCTCCTTTTTGCCTTGAAACCCATCAAGGCAAGTATCTTCATCACTGAGTGCTGCACTTATCCATGTATTGACGTCCCCCATTTGGGTACCAAACGTGCTTCTGCTCAACCTTCTGAGCACACTCAGAGATCTGTGAAGCTCATCAAGGGCATCTGCAAAAGACTCAACACAATCTGAAAGTGCAACTCTGTTTCTTCCTCTTATAAGCCCGTGCTTCTTCAACTTTGCAAGATATGCTTGAACATTCTTAACCTCGCCAATTGTTACTGACACTGCTTCCCTTGCCCACTTGCTGGGACTTCTTCCAACACTGTTAGAGAATGGTGCTAGCGAGCGGATACAAAGGTCTGGATACCTAGTTACTCTGCAAGCATCTCTAACATTCTCTTTTCCCTTTGCAAATACCAATTGGCCAGTATTTGCAAGGCAGGAAAGAAACATAAATGGAAGGAATAGCTTAAGGTGTGATATTCTGATCATTTTAGAGAAAGACCAATGGAGAAGTTGAACTTGAAAGAAGATGAAACAAAGTAGTTTTGCTGCTAGTTTGATACTAACAGTATGGAAAAGTTGGGAATGGCCATATAGAGTTCTTATAGAGGAATTAGATAACTTTTAGACTAGTTAGGCTCTTTAAAAGCATTATGTCAGTCTCACTTTATTGCACCTTTTCTAGTTGAGTTAGATGCATAGGCAAGAGGCTAGTGAGTTCAACTAAAAAGGTATATGGGCGGTGAATCGAAATAGATGGAAAAAGTAACGCCATTGGAAGGTGAGTTTCTCATTAATCTTGGACAAGAATAAGAAGCTCCGTTTTTTAAGTATTGTGAAAGTTTCTACACTGTTCATTCTCATGAAGATCAAACAATGAGAATGAAATATAATTAATATCCACGATAATCAATTTCATCAACCGGCCAACAAAGACCCATCAAAAAACTCAGCGTACTTCGAGCCATCAATTATTTGAAGAACTTTTTGTTACTCGTTCCCACGTATAAAACACTAAAACCCCTCAGCTAACAAGAAGATGTCATATTTCCATTACTGTATTTAACGTCTAGTTTGTAATTACAATTCCATGACAATAGCCAAAATGCTAATGATTAAGTGAGAAAAAGACGACGACGCGTAACCAAATCCAGCCTTAATCTTATTGGCGCACAAAGCTCAAGTTGGGTTTAATTTCAAGGTTTTATGAATATTTTTTTTTTTTTTGATAACAAGGTTTTATGAATATTATGTTACACGACACATGATATTTTTCCTACTAATTCAAAAAGATGTGGAAACTATTTCATTTTTTTTTTCTTTTGGGTGAAACCCACTAGTTGTTTGTCTATGACATGACACATTTGGTGTTATGTAACATGATACTAATAAAACCATTAATTTCAAGAGGTCTATTTTTGCTTACCACTTTCCTCAAAATTAAAAAATAATAATAATAATTTGAATAAGAAATTGACTATTATGTGCCTGACTAAAAGGCCGTTATGCAAGTGGTAATGAGGTTCGGTTCATGTCATTAAAAATAGAGTTGCTTATTCGGTTCATCAACAATGTGGTACTTGAATTCCTTCCAATTATGGCATGATCTTTTCTGACAGAAATCTCAACATCTTCATCTGTCGATGCCAACTTAACCATTGCTTTACACTAGTGTGTCTAAGTGACAGTCTGTGAAATGTCAAGGCTTGTATGAGCAGCAAGTCCAACCTATGTTTATTCATCAAAGTAATAACGAGCAGGATATTTTCTGTCATGCTAAATTGAGTGCAGAAAAACCATGAATTGCAAACTCTTAACTGCGGTGGCAACATTCTCTTTTATATAGGCAGCCTTATATACCGACTGCAAATGGTCAGTCACTACTCAGATTATGATATGCGAAAATTTTGAGCATATAGGATTGTTCTGCTTCTTGCACTTCCTCATGAGAAAGAAGGCCTTTGGTTAAGCGGCCAGATTGGGAACCTTGTTTATGACCATAGCTACATCTAAAATTATATAACTAAAAATAGTTCTAGTGCATATACAAGTCCGAAAATTGAATTACACTATTCAGCGTCTTAGCCTGAAGTCAGCAGTCTGCAATACCTGAAATACTCGGCCAAATATATATCTACGTCCATTGATTGTGTCAAACTGTTAATTGAGTAAGCTTGTTAATTACAATTATCACTCTACATGGTTATCAGGTGCATTTTCATTTTTTTCTAAATGTATCGAAGCGCCAGTGAGGTCAGTGCCACAAAAATTATACAGAGTAACTTAGCGATGGCCTCAAACCGCAATACAGGAGGAAGGTATAACATAACCTTAAATTTGAAGAGATAGGTTGTACTTGTTACGACTTATATTAGTGAGTAGTTAAGGCATTAATTAGTGGCCCATGTTAGTATTATTGTTGTATAGGCAGCTAGGCTTGTAACTAGATGGTTATACAGTTACTCAGTTAGGCCTTCAGGGGAGAGGTTTAGTTTGATGCATAAAAAGGGATAGTGCGACCGTAGAAGGGAACTTTTGGTGAATTCATTGTTTGACTGATGTATTGCTCAGTGTAAGGGAGAGTTCCCATGTAAGAGAGAAATCTTGTGTTCTTAATAAACATTGTTGTTTCGTACCCTTTTCTCAATCTTTTCCCATCTCCCCTACTGTCATTCATCTTTCAAGGATCCAGAGCCGTAACAAGTGGTCCCACCTGCCAGATCTTGGGGGAAGCTGCCATGGATGAAAGAGAGTTCAACAGTGATCATGAAAAAGGAGACCAACGAAGGTGATTCTTAGGATTCCAAGATTGCAGAGATTAAAGAGATGTTACAAATATTGCTAAATGTAAAGAACTTTGTCTCCTTCTTCCATATTTGCTCTTGGTTCTTAGTGGGACTCTTGTTTGGCGCGTTTCTTCCTGTTTGGCTATTGGTTTGATTCTATTCTGTTAGTTTTTATTGCATTCATAAAGGCAGCATCGTCTTCTGTTCACTCATTTAGAGAAATATAAAACCAAGATTGTAACCTCACCCATCAGCTTAAGCTTTTGGGTTAAATTGGTTCTTTAATAATTAATAATTAATTAAGTCTTGTGTAGTTTCTTAGCACAAGTAGGTGGCCTTGTGTATTGTCCACTCTTTAAGCCCAGTGGACTCGTGTGAGGGGCATGTTAGAGATATATAAAACCAAGAATGTAACCTCACCCATCAGCTTAAGCTTTTGGGTCTTACTATCAAAATATTACCCGGACAGGAGGAGCCATTATCTGATCCTGGACATTATCGGAGATTGATTGGGAAGCTCAATTATCTCACTGTGACCAGACCAGACATCTCTTTTGTTGTTAGTGTGGCTAGTCAGTTCCTTGATTCCCCTTGTGATTCTCATTGGGGTGCTACTGTGAGGATCCTCCGCTACATCAAAAGAGCACTAGGGAAAGACTTATTATATTCAGATCAGGGACATACAGAAATTTGTGGTTATTCAGATGCCCATTGGGCAAGATCACCCTCGGATAGATGCTCTACTTCAGATTAGCGTATCGTCTTTGGGGGAAACCAAATTTCTTGGAAGAGTAAGAAACAAACTGTTGTTACCCGATCCAGTGCAGAGGCCAAGTATCGTGCAATGGGAGCTGCCACCTGTGAACTAATCTAGTTAAAGCTGTTGATTTGGGAGCTCCATCTTTGTGAACATAAACAACTCATGACACTCATTTGTGGCAATCAAGTTGCGCTACATATATCATCTAATCATGTATTTCATGAGAGAACCAAGCATATAAAGATCGATTGTCACTTCATTCGAGAAAAGATTCAGTTAGGAGAAATCAAAAAGGCATTTGTCAACTCCAAGGATCAACTTGCAGATGTCTTCACTAAAGTTCTTAGAGGTCCTCGGGTTGAATACATTTGTAATAAGTTGGGTGCTCACAATATATACGCACCAGCTTAAAGGGGAGTGTTAGAGTAATACAATGTATATAATAGAATAGTCTCACATCTTGTATATGATACTATGATAGATTAGTTTCTGTACTTGCTAATATAAATATATTCCCTGTATGCTCGTATTAAACACACAATTATTCAATCTTAAGTCTAAAGATGGAGGAAAAAAAGGAGAAGAAACTACCCTCTAAAATCAAGAAGCAATCCAGGAAAGAGAAGGAAGTTATTTCTGCCATGGTGTTTATAGGTCGAAAATAGTGCGCTACATAGAGAAAGAAGAAGGATCGAGAATGTACGAAAAGGTGCAAGCAAATTCAAAACTAATACCGATGAAAACTGATGAGGGATGTGGAGAGTAGATTCAAAACATGTACCAAGATGATAATTTTCAGAGTTGCGTGCAGGATGAATGGATGATGGAAAAAGGCCCATATTTATTTGTTGGGCTAGACGGAGGAGCAATATCGCTGGAAGGAACAAACTCTGGTGCGGTGGGGGAGGAACATCATGTCACTAGCTATAGCACCGAGTTTGTCACCCGATCCCAATTCTGATAGTCCTTGTCAAGTTTCAGTCGCATCTTGCCATTATCAAATCGCAGGCACAACTCAGGAGGAATCACCGTATCTCAAAGCAGATCATTTGGGTTAGGCTTAGAGGGTTTAACCAATGGACTATCGGACCTAACGTCGTTGGGCTCAAATGAAATCATTTCTGGCCCAAAACAAATATTGAATAGGTGTTTTCAAATTGGGAATAAATCACCCACAATCCAAACCGCCAAGTTCAAGGTTAGGAGATTTTTTCAATCAAGCATCGAAGGGGGAAGATAGCCCCGATATCAAAAGACTCAGTAGAAAAAGGAGTGGAATTTGTGTTTCCAAAACGATCAATCAGTTTTTCCAATCTACTGATGGGCGAAAAGAAGTACGTTGGAGATGCCGGCTAGGCTGCCTCCATTAAAACCGCCGGATCCAGGCCTTTCTCCGACAACTAATGAGAGATCGAAAGATAAGAAGCAAGCATGTAGGGTTGTGGCCGCAATGAGGGGTATCGTGAATGGAAGAAAATCGTGGGAATTACAATCATGGGGTTGCTTTCTTGGCCTAATGGGCCAATCCCGAAAGGTCGGGATAAAAAGGGGAGCCAAAGTCTAACTATAAACATGGGAGAAGTGTTAAGATCAGTGGTGGAAAATCAAGACCATATCTGACCTTGAGAAGGTTCAATTCATGCAAATAGCAAGCGGAGGATATCACTCCCTTGCATTAATTGCTAATGGCAAAGTACTTTCATGGAGTCATGGTGCACAAAGTCAGTCAGGTCATTGATCAGTCCGAAATCAGAAGATGTCAGCACTAGTTGAGGCTTTAGTTCAAGAGCATATTATAAATGTTTCTTGTGGGGGCTCTTCATCAACAACTGTGACAGATGAGGGATTGGGATCTCATAAGATTGGACCAATTGCAAATGGTGGGAGCAAGGGAGGGCTCTGAATCTTAATTTAAAGCTGCAAGGAGTTAAGGAGCAAAATTCCAGCAATCCAAACATTTTTTAGGGACACGACTCGGTTAGTCTTGTTACCGAATACTTATTTCTATATGTCCTGTCAATTTGTCATCTGGGAAATAGAGGCAGCGAGCTTGATAATTTGCTGATAAGTGACATGAAGTTGAGGAGACAAGAAAATTTTATACTAGTGTCAACTCTGCAGGGAGATAGTTATATTAGGCTGGATTCTTACACATGTGATGTATGGATGAGAACTCTTGCCACTGTTAACGATATTTCTGGTGTTAAAAGGGTTATTGTTCTTAAACTTCAACTGCAATCCCAACTTGCAGAAATAGTGTTCAGGATAGTAGAAGGGAATGTGAATACTCAAGCTGCTGAGAACACAAACAAGCAACATTTGGATAATGTCGTTCATGTCTACTGACAAGTTTTTCTCAATGATTAGTGGGCATGAGAAACTTCAGTAAAGCCTGAGGCGATTAATTCCCATACACATGTTGCAGGGGGGGATATTGTGCAATGCCTACAAATTTTGGGGCCTAGGCATGCTAACCGTGGCAGCATCAACTGGAAGAGGGCTCGTGTTAGGATATCACTAATGATGCATAAATAACCATGCAAGGCCAACTTTCCCGATTCCAACCTTGGGGACAAGGTCGTTTCAAAGGGGGCGGCATTGTTACGACCTATGTTAGGGAGTACTTAAGGCATGAATTAGTGGCCCGTGTTAGTGTAATTGTTGTATAGGCAGTTAGGCTTGTAACTAGGTGGTTATACATTTAGGCCTTCAGGGGAGAGGTTTAGTTTGTTGTATAAAAAGGGTTATTGCCACTGTAGAAGGGAACTTTTGGTGAATTCATTGTTTGACAGGCATTGCTCAGTGAAAGGGAGAATTCCCTTGGAACAGAGAAATCTCGTGTTCTTTCTTAATAAACATCGTTGTTTCGTACCCTTTTATCTATCTTTTCCCATCTCCCCTACCCCATTACTATCATTCATCTTTCAAGGATCCAGAGCCATAACAGTACTTAAATTTTTTTTCCTTACAACAATTTGTTACCAATAGATCAAAATCAAGTTAATGCATTTGATTTTGAACCAACAATAATGAAAATAATTGTAAGAGGTTGTAAGAAAAAAGAGGTTGTACTCTTACATTAGATCAAACTCTTACATTAGATCAAAATCAAATTAACTGCTCTCATTCGATATCAATTTGTAACCATTGATTTGATTTTAATCGAACAATAATGAAAATAGTTGTAAGAAATTATAAGGAAAAAGAGGTTGTAAGTATAACCTTCATCAATTAAATAATCTGAAAAATGGCCATAAATAAGCTACCTTAGGCAATCACACAACAAACATAGAGTAGGATAAGGGTAGAATACACTTTTACCCATCATCTCTATTTTGTGTCACTCCGCTCGATAAATTTGAAAGGAAACAAAGGTATTGACAAGAAAAAGCTACTACTACAAAAAGGAATTAAGCAGAAAATTTCAAGCACTCCCATAAAAGCACTAACAACACGACTTGTAGATCCTAAACAAAAATAAACAATCTAGAAGAGGAAACATTTCGTTCTAACCTCTTAGCTCCTGTCCTTATCCCGACTTCCGAATAGTTTCTTCTGAAGGAAGTTCAAGCATTGCCCCTGCATGCTCTTTACCAGGCTTCACTACTGCAGCAATAAGTTTGTAAAATTGATGAAAAGGACTTAGTCTACTAAAATACAAATTTTATTGAATAAAATTGCTTGCCCCTCTGTAAAAAGAAAAAAAAGAATAGAAGAAAGGAGAAGCCAAAAATATTAGCACGTGAATTTATAAGGACACACTTGGTAGGCAGGCAGGTGGATATAAGATGTTTAGACATCTTGCATGGCTGCTTACAATGAGCGAGTTTGGAATATGTATATGAGATAACCATCGACATCTCAAATAAACTCAATTCAGCTGAGATACCCATCTCATCGTGTGAAAGCATGTGATGCACTTTCAAACCCCTAGGAGTCTTATATGCTGGCGATCAAATTCAAAGATTTTTGTAGGTTAATTCCTAATCGATAGTGCATAGCAGACAGTGGCCGAAACCTACCTCAGAAATTAATGTCACAGCAGTTGGAAATGCCATTCTCCTACTGATCAGGAAATCCACAGATCATTTCCCAAATAGCATTATATTAACCAAATTTCATGAAATAAGATTTTAGCTCAATCTTGGTCCACACAACTGACGCAAGTAAATTCAACCTAACATAAGAGTACACAGGAACAGGGAAGGGATCTATACAAGTCATAAATAGCACCCTACAACACAAAATAGAAAACTAAAACACATACACCCCTCTTGATAATAAACAGAACCATATTGCAATGACATTGTACATAAACGTGCTGAAATGCCATATTCATGTTATAAGGCGCTAACGCAAGCACCATGGCATATTCCCATTTTTTCTATACAATTATTAAAATGAGAGTCTTTCTAGTCGTTAAAGATATATTTCTATGAGGATGCAGTATAATTCAAAGATCAAGCAACAGCGAAGAGCTAAAGGTGATTAAAAAAATATATATGTATTCCAAGAGAAACAAATTAACAAACAGGTGGAGCGCATACAGCGAGAGAAGCAAGACATTGGAAAACATACCGTAACTGCCGGCATCGGAATTAAGTTGTGCCTGGACGAGCATGTTGGTGATGAAATGGGAGGCCTCGCCGGCCTCTTCGAGAAGCTTCTGGATCTCTGTATTGGAGGTGACGTTCCTGTTCTCCTCGAACTTCTTCCGAACCTCCACCGCAGACTCCTTCAGCATCAGAGTGTCGCCGGCAAATGTTTTCCGAGTGGCCTTCAGAAGCGCACGGTACGCGCTCAGAACTTCTACTCTCGCCATCTCTGATACTGACGATGTCCGATTCTCTCCTTTTCACCTTCGTTGTAATTCTGCCAACACCTTAATGCTATTAGTTTATTACGATTTGTACGACGTCGTTGTTTTTCAGTCTTCTTCTTGTTTTCTTCTTTTCTTTTCTTTTTTAACTTAATTATTTTGATGAAATAAATGTTTATTTTTTGAGTTCGTGAATAAAATAACTGATTATATCAGCTGTTTAATATTAGGGACTAATATTTATCATGTCAAGAGATGAAATTATATTATACACATATATAAAACTATGTTGAGTCCAATGCCTGAAGCTCATATTAAGCTATATGAAATGTAAAAAGAAGAGAGAAAAAAAAATATAAACCCAAGAAAATAAAATTATCTTTTATAACATAAGAAATTATAAAAAAAAATTGGTAAACAGAAATTATAATCCCTTAATAATATATATGAACGACAAAACAAATATTTTTTAAACAAAAAAATTATGTATAGAACGAAAATAATGTGCTTAGTAAGCATTTTTGTTGAACAGCCATCAAACAGGAATTAACTCGCAAAAAATAACGGATTGTAATCAAAACTCAAGAATAATAGCGGCTTTGTTTTCTCATTTGATACTCCAGAATCATAATTTGGAAACGGAAACTGAGTATGCATGCTAAAAGTATGTTCTTCATTGTGATTTTTTTTTTTCCAAATGTGTTCTACAAATTTGTATGACTGAGATTAGAGGTGGTAGTGGTACACATCCCAAACAAAGAAATAAGAAAAGCGCAATACTTTTACACATTTCCTCATCATATATCAGTAAGTAGATCACTTTAATATTTGGATCAAAATTTACAGAAGCTGAATTATCCCATTTCGGACATTGATTTGGCGAATGGGTAAGGACGAGGGTACGCAGTATCATATATGAACCAGAAAAGAAGCCGGTTCCAGTCCCTTGTTGAAGGAAAGATAGATTTCTGCTATCCTCATCTCAATGCATCAACCATTCTACAGTCATGCTTCCTACGACGGCATCTATGATGAGATCTTTGATCTAGCAAGGTGTTCTCCCCAACCATCTCCATTTTAGAATCTACAGCTGGTACAATGAAGGTCAAGTTAGTCTCTGAAACAGCCAAATTATACTACTATTTTATATGCTGCAAATCCCTTAATATATTATGCTTGGAAGATATTTGTATGAAATCTAAAAACTATAATCAGACAAGAACACAATAAATATAGAACCTTCCAAATTATTCGCTTTCCCATATATGTGTGCGTCCACAGGCACATGCAACAGAGGATCACTAAAGCTTACTAGGGAAACATATAGCTTCCAATCCTAATGACAACAAAGCATATAAAATGAAAATTCCATTTAAACTTTCATGGCATGCTATAGAATAGTGACATTCAAAATCGTAGTTTGCAAACGAGAGAGCAAATTGTCACCAGGCATTAGTAGAAATAGCACAAACAAATATCTCTTATATTTGATTTGACTATTTCTGGTGTTCTGCCATTTCCTTGCCTAAAATATTACTATTCAAACAGTAAGGTTGCATTTCCTTCTTTTTTTCCTTCTCATTTTCAGTTGATATGTTTTCAAGAATTTACAAAGGAAACATAATAGTCTTAAGATGATGATTTAATCACTGGAAATAACAAAAACACATTTTACGAGAGACTGCGCTTTTGTTATTTCTACTGATTCTAGTGACAATTTACTCTTTTGTTTACCTAAAAAAAAAATCTTTCTTTTCACCATTTCCTTTGTATATTCTGGAAAAAAAGATAAAAATTGAAAATGATTTGGTATTTTTGTCATTCTTAGGGAAAACAAATGAACTAAAAATGAAAACAAAAAAGAACCAAACGCATCCAAAGTTTTTGCCATAAATATAACATGTAACATCATATTAGCACTTCTAGAAAAAATATCTCTCAACAATGTTCATTTCCACCACACTATGACCTATTCTCAGCTTCAGCCAAATCACATGTTTACAACACTACCAACATAACTGTGTTGTTCCATCCATCAACTTATGCACACTGAGATCTCGAGCCCCAAACATTAAACCTAGACTTTGCTAGTATGTTTGTGTCAGATTTCTGACTATTTAAGCAATGCATTATTTTAAAATACATCCTGCAAATAAGACTTGAGAAATCTGCAAAGTGTTTTCTTGGCACACGCTGCAAACATCTTTCTGAGAATCTAAAAAGTGGGAATCAACATTGTTAAAGAACATAGGAAAATTGGAGGTCTTTTCTAAAGGGAACAGATTGTCTAAAATATGCTTTAGATTTCCTCATTCAGACACTACATAGTTGAGCAAGGGGAGGAGGATTGAGGCAATAGATTGTCATTGTTGTCTTCCCATCAAGATGTATCTTCAAATAGAAAGATGCTTTAAAAAATTGGGTTGCAGATTATATGATCCTTTTATCCACCAATAAGAAGCTTCACCAAACTCCAACATACACGGCAGATGAAATCCAAGCATTACACTCCCAATACCAGATATGTTATCATTAAGGCTAAGTTTGGTTTGGGGGAAAATGAGGAGGAAATTTTAAGGGAGTAAAGTTTTCTAAAAAATGAGATGTTATGTATAACAGGAATCAAAAGAGAATTTTATGGGAAGTAAATTTTCACTCTTTTAGTGGTTAAATTTTACCCCAGGTGAGACTAGGGTAATCTTTACCGTCTCTGCCTCCGATTTTCATTTTTATCGACATCAATTTTCATTCAGTCCATGTTATCCAACGAAGCCTGGTTTTCCACCTCATGTTCTCTGATGTCAGCCTCTAATCTCTTCGCTCCACCCTCTTCCTTAGACAATTCGACCACTGGCACCTTGAGTTTGTTCACAGGAAATAATGCCCTCATTTGGTGGCTTCCAACACTGCCTTGTTTTTTACGCTGTTGTTGACTTTGCTAGTAACAGCAGCAGTTTTGAATGCCAGCAGTTCTACATGGCACTGCATTGCTATCATGATCCTCAGGGCACGGTTGGGTATGAAGTTTGCATGGGCTAAGTCAAATCCATCCTGGGAATACCCAAAATCTATCCAGAGCTTGGAGTCTCCATGTCTATTCTTTTGCCATCACAAATAACCAATGGAAAAGTTCCTCTGATTTATTTTCGTCTTTTAAACTAAGATTTTTATTCATGTACCAATATATCTCAAATATTAAGGTGTAAGAAATTTTACTCCATCAATATTTACTCTACAAGAAGCTTCTCCCAAAAAAATTTAATCCATTGAATTTTAACTCGCCGAACACAAACTCTTTCATTTCAAACCCACCTGCACCTACTTAAAAACAATACCACAAAAGCGACGCACCAAGTTACAAAGGAACTAAATAAAGAAAACCAAAAAGTTTAAAATATCACGCAAGCCACAACACAAACAACCAACAGAGAAAAGAAATTAAAGAAACTAAATCTGATATTAAAAATAGAAAATTTACCTCCAAGATGGTCACCCCAAAACAACAATCTTGCATCATCCTCTTCCTCATCAAACTCATCCCCATATCCAAACTCAGCATCCCCACGATAACCCGGTTCACTCCCATACCCTGATTCATTCCCATTAGCATCAGTACACCCACTTACCCCAAACCCTAAACCCACATTCTCCTTCTCTCCACTCCCACCATCCCTATCCCTCTCCCTCCTCGAATTCTTGGCTTCGCTCACATCCGAAGACCAATTCGCATCACCATTTCCGAACAACTCCCCGCTCGAATCGGTTCCCATCGCCACCGGAAAATCGGAACAAGTCCCGTACGCCGCCGAAGCCCCAACGGAGCAGCAGCGGCGCGTGCCGCTCCGATCGCTGCTCCGGCCGGACACGGATCTGGATCCGCGGCGGCGCCTCTTGCGAGCGATGAGGCGGTAATTGCCGGTCCTGTTGGGCTTGTTGTCGTCGTCGGCGAGGGTGAGTTTGGACATGTCGAGAGAAAACGACGTCGTGGCACGGTCGGAGAGGCAAGGACGCTTGTTGTTGGAGGAGTAGTTGTAAGGGCAAGGCCTAGTTGTTTGGTTGATGAGGTGGGACCCATCGGAGTCATGGATTTTGGTGGGAGTCGTTTGGAGCTTGAAGGGTTTCCAGCTGCGAAGCTGCAACATGCACGAGTCCATGGAGTGGCGTGAATCGAGAGGCTTGTGCGACATCGATTGAGTCATCACATCACACGAGAAGAAGAAGAAGAAGAAAGAGGGGTTTTGTTTTGCTTAATTGTGAATTGTGAAGTGATTGGGACGTGAGATGAGAGGACTGTGAAGTGCAGGATTTTGAGCTCACGGGAACTGATACTCGTTATTTCACGAGAATCTCGAGACGAAAAATGGCCCCCACTGTCACTGCTCTTCCACACCACAGCCACTATTTTGTAATTTGAGATCTTTAACATTGGAATAACATTTAATATCTCGATTTTAGTGCTAATAATGTTTTTATCTATATTACTATACAAAATTTTCATACGCAAGTAGAGTGTTTATCATTTTAAAGTAGGTAAAGTTATGTTATTTTAAGTAAAAGAAAGAAATAGATAAAGGAGAAAGTGGACAAAAAAAATATAAAGGTATGGATCTTACTTTTTTGTGTCATTTAAAAAACACTTTTCCGAGATAAATACATCTTATTCTCTGTTAATGTTTTAAACTTTTTTAAAAAAAAAAAAATTGTACATTTTTTATTCTCAAATTATAGTTAACTTTGCGTACTTTCGATTATCCGTTTGTTAAAAATTTTACAATTACAAATGGATGTTCACATGAAGGATAAAAAAAAAATTAACCACAATTTTTACTTATTAATGCTCTTCAAAAGTGGGAAAAAGATAAATTAGGGTGGGTAAAACCTCAAGCAAACATGTTACAAACTTCTTTCTAATTAAAATTTACTCATTTTTTTCCTATTTATAATTTCATATAAGATATTAAAGATTGTGAAAAGTTGAAAAATATTTAAAAGCAACTATAATTACAAAATAAAATATATTTATAATTTAATCTTTTCTTAGGACTTTTTTTCATAAAAGTGTTTTAGGACGAACTAAATTATAATTAATGAGAAAATTTCATATCTAATAACATCAAAGATAGATAGTAAAGATATCCATCGGTATCTTATTATTATCAGTATTATTAAAATTGTAAACTATTTAATATTTTTTTGGGATATGTTATTTTACCTACTTTCTTTTCATACCTACCTTACATATCATTATCCAATACCGTTAGGTCAGAATCTTGACTAACTTTTATCATTTTTCTTTCCTCTTAAGATTTTAATCTAACGATATTGGAGAGTAATAGGTAAAGTATGCATGAAAAAAAAATTAAATATAATAATTGATCTGACCGGATACAATATGGGCTGGCCAATGTATATCGGGCCTAATCACACACGGTTGAAATAATGAGGATGTTCAGCTTCTTGGGCTTGAGGTAGCTGATGATGGAATATAGACTCTGGTCCTTTGCTAGCGCGAACGTTGAGACTAGATGGGGGTACCTGCAATGACACTTTGATTCTTAAGTCAGTATAAGTTGCAGATGTATATGTATTCTTAATGAATTAGATGATCATACATGGGCATGTACCCTCTGTTTATATAGTGGTTCTGATGCCGCCTTCAGAAGGCGGTATGGCCTCTGATTGGCCATTTCTGGGCTGCAGGTTTGGCTAGAACCTTAATAGCCTTATCTCTTACAGCCATGCTACCTTGATAGAGTAGCGGCGAGCTGGTGCTGTCCTCTGTTTATTAGTACAAAGGTGCGATGGGTTCGAATTAGTTCTTGAGATAGCTTCCTTATTTCTGAAGTTATGCAATTAGGCAGTTTCTTGCGCGATAGGTATGGTGGATATCGCGCCTAATTCTGGGCCCTCGTGGGATGGGGCTACGTTGTATGTCTTTGGGCCTCCAATGGGCCTATTATATTTTATCCAGATCAGTTTCCCCCTAGCTCGCAGTTTTGTTACGTGGCAAAGCTGTGAGGTATATATATGTATTTGTGCGCGATAGACCTTTGGGGCGCGATCTTTTGTTGCCGCAATAACCATGTTTGAAGGATCATCATGACTTAGCTGCTTAAAAAACGGTTGATTAGATGTTAACTATTAGAAGCATTAAATGCTACCGTAATTACGTGGGTGTTTAATGGCGAGCGTGGGCTGTTTTGAAGTGTAAACGTTTTACCTTCCTCCCACGTGTTTCTTTTAATCCATTTTACTTGACACGTTTTTAACCTTTTGGGTATCCGTTTAAAAAAGGCTTTCATATTCGTACTGAGTTATTTGGTTTGGAGGGAAAACACTCTCTGTGATCGCAAGAGTTCGTTCCTTCCTCTGCCTTCGTTTGCTTCCTTTTCTCTTCCGGTGTTGACACGTCCTGTTCGTTGTTGGTCCAACTGAAGTATAAATCTTAGGTATACCCTTCATCTAGTTTTACTGCTCGTTTTTTACTACTTCATATGTTTCCATTTGTTGCTTTGGGCCTGGGACATGTCTTATAATTGCAAATTTGTGCATTTTATTAGATTATCTGAGCGGACTAGTTCATCCAGTCCCCCACCTAGGTCGTTACCTAGGTCGAGGTCTTTTGGGACCGGGGAGGCATGGCTTTCTGACAAGTGTGCTGCTCCCTGGAAAAAAGTATTTGTAAATGATAACTGTATGCCTTCTGTTCGACGGTTTGAATTTGGTTCGTCTTCGCGAAGACCTAATCGCGATAGCTCAAAATCTCTTTCTCAACAAATTTCATCTCATTTTCCCAAATTTTCATTTAAAATGACTAATTCCATTTTGATTTCGAGTGACTCTACTTCGAGTTCTGTTTGCAATCATAGGTCTGTTAATACCATAAATCCAGAGTCTTCCCCTTCAACCTCTGCACGCGATACTTCGTCTGCTATCGCGCGAGGTCATCCTGGTCAAAGAAGTCCAAGTCTTTTTCCCTTAAACATGATATACCCAGCGGGGTATCCCTTTAAGAAAAGGAATTTTGACAATTATAAATCTGCATTTGTTGTCTTTTCTTCTTCTGACTCATCTTCTTCTACTAATTCTTCTTCTGAATTAGATTTCGTTTCACCTAAAATCAAGGAAATCATGACGAGGCGTGATGCAGGTGACAAGAAAAAGCAAAAGCTAAATCCCTATACAAAGAAAAAAGCTCTACAGATTAATCCTGAGGCAAAGAAGAAAGCGCTACAAATTGGTCCTAATGAATCCCCGGTCAAACGTAAGCGTAATCTTCGGAATGAAGAGTCCCTGAGCTGGGTAGCGGATACTGTTCTGGATACTGCCTTAATATATTGCTCTCCAGAAGAATTGGCACAATTGAAGGTTGCCGTCCACATCACCCCTGACAAAGCTTTTGATGACCAGTGGGAGATAGATGTCGTCCCCTAAATGAACGTGTTTGTTCAACGCGCACTGAGGGATCTTCTAGGCATTACATAATGATGTATGCCCATTTTTTTCTATCACCCGGAGTTCGTCTGCCGTTCTCCTCATTTGTTTGTAGGTTGTTGGCGCATATAAATGTGGCGTCTTCTCAATTAACGCCCAACGCCTGGGGTTTTATACGAGTGTACGAGATAGTGTGTCAGGCGTGCAATTTGTTTCAATCTCCAGAGTCTTTTTTGTTTCTTTTTAACGTTATGGGGCCACATTCCAGCTGGGTCTCTTTCAGAGGAAAGGATAAGTGGAAATTCTGCTCTTCCTATCAAAGGAAGGTGCACAAGTGGTCTACTGACTACTTTAAGATTTTACCCACCGCAGACTCCCAACCATTTTTCTTGAACAGAGAAGACAATTCTCTTGTTTTTCCATTATACTGGAGCCAACAACCATTAGAGGGTCGAAAATTGAGCTACAACTTTGATGACTACATTATGTAACATCGCGCGTGAAGCATCAGATGATTCGGGTTACTTAAGTACCTTTATGATTTTGAATGAATATACTGATGCAGATATTTGAGCCTTTTTGGGTAATTTGACTTTTATTTGTTGTGTATCTATCACATTTTTGTATATGTCTAACACGGACTCTTTGATTTATTGCAGATAGTTCAATGGCGGCTTCTTTGATTAGGCTACAGAAGATAGCGATAGTGCGAGGTGCGATAGATGCCAGTCTTTCTGCTCCTAACGCGGCCCACACTATGTCTACTTCAGTTGGTGCCAAATCGAGTGACGGTGCTGCCACGCGAATGAAGTCGCCAGGTCCTCCATCTTCCACCACCCATGTTGTCCCTCTTGAAAATAAAGAGGTGGAAAACTCCGCAAGGGGGCAGAAGAGGAAATTCGTTGAGGCTGACGTAGGATTTTCGGACCTAATTTATTTTGGGGAAGGCTGGGGTTTTGATAAGGACATGCATGCCAAAGGAAGAGAGATTGGT
This sequence comes from Gastrolobium bilobum, assembly GCF_033153095.1. NCBI lineage: Eukaryota > Viridiplantae > Streptophyta > Magnoliopsida > Fabales > Fabaceae > Gastrolobium > Gastrolobium bilobum. Next base: position 390,575 of record NW_026899712.1, on the reverse strand, counting down.
CCACGCATTGAAGAGTTGTCGATGGACAAATGGTTGGCGACCTCTGGGAAGCTGAGAGTGGCCAATCAGCTCATCATGTCTGTGCCTGGTAAGTTATTTCTACATGTGTTTGGTATATATAAAACTTTATGTCAATCGTTTTAATGTAACATTTCCTATATTCTAGGGTCTGTTGGCTATTTGAAGGAATGTATCGTGGACCTGAAGGGTGATATTTTCCTTCAGCGCACTGATTTTGAAGAGAAGCTGAAGAAAGCAGAAGATGAGATGGTGAAGGTAAAACAAGAATTGAAAGAAATGAAGGCAGCGAATAAAGAATTAAAGACAGAAAAGATTGACTTGAACAAGCGCGTTTTGGAGCTGGAAGGAGATGCCGATGCGTGGAAAGAGAAGGAAGCCCACTTAAATGATGAAGTAAAGAAGTTTCAAGAATTGTTTGAGAAGGAAGCTGAAGGGACTTATATTAATGTTGCCTTGCTAACAGTTGTGCAAGTAATGCGCGCAAGTATACGCGACAACAAGTAATATAGGGCTGTTATAAGTCCCAGTTATCGTTCCCACAAGGATCGTTGGCGTTTTGAAATGACTAAAATTTGTAATTGCTTAAAACTGAGTTACTATTTGAAAATAGAAGAAATAAAATTGTAAAGTAAAAAATATTCTAAAATGGACCTAAAACACTATTGTTCACTTTTCTTTTAAAATTTTCTGAATTACTTTCCTAAGTTATAAAATACGAATGAAGAATGAAGCAACTTAAATGAAAGATGTGACAAAAATATTGAAAACAGAATAGAGATTGAAATATGAAATAACAAAGGAAATTGGAAAATCTGAATTGATAAAGAGGTTTAAAAAGGTGGGTTGAGTTTTGGTTCTCCTTCCCCACAGTGCTTGAAAAATAATTTGATTAACAAAATGCTCATCCTAAGATTCTCAGTTAACAGAACTGTATTGTTAATTTTTAATCTCTTAAAAATTATTTTAGCCCAAAGTTGCCCACTTCCATATCTCTATGCCAAGTGAGATTAGGACTCTTGAGACTCAGGTCCAATATTACATGAGGACTCATTCATTTCTGAATTGAGATCCCTTAGATGATTTCTCATCTAAGTCCATGTGTCTAATGCAGAATCCAGAATTAGTTATTTCTCAACAACTAAATCCTAACCAAACCTCTGACATTTGGCCAAAATGCAGATAATTTTAAACATAAAAAACATTAAACAACTGAGATATAAAAATTAAAACCAGGAAATCAAATATTTGACAAGCACTGAGGTTTGGGTATCACCTAAACCCAACCTCTAAAAAGTTAGCCACTATCCATATGGATGAGGCTTACACACAGTAACAGAGAACTACAGAAATCACAAAATAAAAATTCTAAAAACTAAAATTACAGCACTGGCCTAACAACCGGCAATCTCAGTGCTGTAAAGACATGCATCAAGTTCATCAAATGAACCAGAATCTCATTACAAAACAGAAATTAAAAGAAAATAAAAATTGTTCAGAAAACAAAAACTAAGAAAAACGATAAATCAGAAATCAGGAGTGGGAAGAAGGGGCCTGTTTGACTCACTCCTCTTTCCCTTTTTATAGGATTCCTTTCCTTCTTTGCGCGATTTTCCTCTCCAGCTCAGCAGGTATACACGCGCTCCTTGCGCGTTACACACCGGTGGTCCCCAACAGCTCCCTCCTCAGACAATCTAAATGGATTGTTGCTCCTTCACCCCGTACGTAAACTTGTGCCCAAAAATCGCTCAGCCTTACTCTCGAAAAGTATCCAGCTCACCACTCAGTAACGGTTTTCCTTTGTCCTTTTTCTAACTCAAGATAGTGGCTAGGTTCTGGTTGTTTGCGAAATTGTGCGGTTTGGTGTGTCAATCGGGTAGAAAGGGTGCAAACGATGGAGATGGGTTGCATGAGGGTTAGGGCTCGGTCAGAGAGAAAAGGCGTTAGGGTTTGCAAGTCTCAGTTTTTCTTTCTTTTTTTACGCTGCTGATTTGTGACAAGGCTGCTTGCTTTTCTTTCAACCTCTTCCTTTTCTTCAATTTGGGCCTCTGACTTGCCTTGTAAAAGAGTGGCCCAATCTGTTTCTTTTGCTCTCTTTTTTCTATTATTTCCTTTCTCTTTCCTTTACTTTTCTTTCTTTCCTTGGGCTGTATCACAAGTGGGCCTGAAGAATGCAAATAAAAACCCATTAGCACTTAAATCAGAATCATTCATCTTAATGCAATTTGGGGTATCTATTAACACAAAGTGTATTCTTTTTTTACATTTTCATATTAAAAACCATACATTGTAAGTATTATTTCATGGACTTATCAATTAATATCATGAAGCAAGTGCATCTTTTCAATCTGACGGCCAAGTTGGATAACGTTCATTATTTCAACTATGTCAAAGATGGCCAACTGATGACTCTGAATGACAAAGATGAAGAAGTTTTGGTGGACTTAGTTAGCGCAATGGATACAGAGACCATCGCGCCGTCCATTCCGGAGCCAACCCCGCAAGGGCCAAATATTGAAGGTGATGGTGTAGCTGCTAATGAAGATCCCCAGATGTCTATCCAAACAATTTGAATTTTATTTATTGATTAATTCAGGATCTTGTTTGTAAGGGGATTGTCCCATATTTTATCAAACAATGGCTAACATGGTAGTTTTTTGACAATCTGATTGCTAATGTTGTGTAAGTCGCGATGTCTTTACCTTATGTTTGAAATATATGAATTGTCTTGTTTCTGCATAAGGATGCTTTATGTCTTTATACTATGTATGTATCGTTTCGTAGAATGATTGTGGATATTTTTCTTTTAAGATATACCTTCCCTAAATGAATATCTAATTTAAAACCAAATTCTTTCAGCGTACTTTACCGTTATAAGACTTTTGGCACAATTGAAGAGGTAGCTTTGAAAGTTGATAACCTTCGAGGGTTATTACCCTTCTCATCCTTCTTCTCTTCTTTGCTGTGAGTCTTCGTCCTGTCATAACTGGAGGAAGTTTTATTAGCTTCATTTCATAATTGGAGGAAGTTTCATTATCTTCCTTTCATAATTGAAGGTCTTCATCGCGCTTTCATTATTGGAGGAAGTTTCATTATCTTCCTTTCAATATTGGAGGAATTTTCATTAGCTTCCTTTCCTAATTGGAGGAAGTTTTATTGGCTTCCTTTCATAGTTGGAGGAAGTTTCATTAGCTTCCTTTCAAAATTGGAGGAAGTTTTATTAGCTTCCTTTCATAAGGAGGACCTTTCATAATTGGAGGAAGTTTTATTATCTTCCTTTCAAAACTGGAGGAAGTTTCATTAGCTTCCTTTCAATTTCTTTATCGCGCTTTCATTATTGGAGGAAGTTTCATTATCTTCCTTTCAATGTTGGAGGAAGTTTCATTAGCTTCCTTTCATAGTTGGAGGAAGTTTTATTGGCTTCTGTTCTGTCTGAAAGACAGAGATGTCCAGCCGATGGCTGGTATATTTTATGTAGGATCTATGTTCCCTCTCTCAGGTATATGAATGAGATACCTTTGATGGTAGGTAGATCACTGTGCACAATAATAATCGACATAGTCAAGACGTGGGGTGTGTGCACAGTGACAAGCTAAGAGAGAGGGTTTTGAGAGTCTGTACCTTATTGGTTTAACCCCTTATTTATAGATGGGTTACCTGAAGGAATGTACTTCTGGGCCTCTTAGGAATATTGGGGGCCCAAGTCCAACTGCTTAGCTGTCTGGATAGGATTGTCATTAATAGGAGATTCTCTTCCTTTTGTGTTGTCCTTTATTGGTCCTTCTAGAATATGGGCTTTTGTCAGGTCCATAACAGCTTCCTTTCATTGTTGGAGGAGATTTCATTATCTTCCTTTCAATATTTGGAGGAAATTGTAACCGTCTTCCTTTTTATTAGAAGGAAGTATGTGTTATGCGCGATGAGTATAATAATCATGTATTGTATAAATATTCGCGATGAATGCAATAATCATATATAAATCAACAGTCTTTATTTGATGAATGAGAATTACAAATGTTAATATAGAGAAAGGTTTTAACGGTAGAATATTTTAAGTTTATCTGCATTCCATGTACGTGGAATGGTAAGTCCAGATAATGTCTCAATGACGTATGCACTTTTCTCAGTCTTGCTCTGGATGCGATACGGTCCTTCCCAATTTGCGACCAGTTTACCTTGGCGCGCATTTTTATTTCCAATATCTGCTCTTCTTAGGAGTAATTCTCCTATGTTGAAACTACGTTTAATAACTTTTGAGTTATAGCGCACTGTTATCCTTTGTTTCAGAGCTGCCTCCTTGACGTGAGCAATTTCGCGTATTTCATCAATTGCATCTAAATTATGCAGTAATGCCTGCGAATTGCCATCTTCATTTGTGTACATCCTTCTCCAGGATGGTTCACCAATTTCAACTAGGATCATTGCTTCACTCCCATAAACCATGTGAAATGGAGTTTCACCAGTAGTAGAATGTGGGGTGGTTCGGTAGCCCTATAATACGTAGTCCAATTGTTCCGGCCATTCTCCTTTAGCTGCTTCTAATCTTCTTTCTAATCCTCGTTTCAAGACTCTATTTGCGGCTTCTGCCAAACCGTTCGCCTGCGGATGTTCAACAGATGTATATCGAATGGCTCTAATTTTTTAGTAATGTGAGTCATTAGATACAAGTGGATCAATGGTTAAGATTGAGTGTAAGACTTCTAACTCTTACACCGGTGTAAGAATATCGTGCCATATATATATATATATATATATATATATATATATATATATATATATAGGGATAGGATCAACTTACACCGGTGTAAGAATAATAAATCTTACACGAAATCTTAACTGTTGATTTTCGTGCATCTAACGGTTGAGATTTATTGGGAATTAAAAATTAATTAATGAGTGAGACCTAATAAATCTTAACCGTAAGATGTAAAAAAATTAATGGTTAAGATTTGATTTAAGACTTATTATTCTTATACCGGTGTACGATGATCCTCCCCCATATATATATATATATATAGGATCTTTTTACACGGGTGTAAGACTAACAAGTCTTACACTGCATCTCAACCATTGATGGAGGGAAATCATCAGTTGGTATTTTTAGTGTAATTAATGATTAATTAATATTAATTAATTCATATGACTTCCTAAATTATAATCGTTGGATGTACGGAAATCAATGGTTGAGATATGGTGTAAGACTTATTAATCTTACACCGGTGTAAAATGATTCTGATCCTATATATATGGGATAGGATCAACTTACACCGGTGTAAGAATAATAAATCTTACACCAAATCTTAACCGTTGATTTCCGTGCATCCAACGGTTGAGATTTATTTGGAATTAAAAATTAATTAATGAGTGAGACCTAATAAATCTTAACCGTTAGATGCAGAAAATCAATGGTTAAAATTTGGTGTAAGACTTATTATTCTTACACCGGTGTAAAATGATCATGCCCCTATGTATATATATATATGTGTGTGTTGTAAAACCCATATTTTTTTTCTCTGTTTTCTCGTCTACACATTTTTATGTCAATAGAAAATAATTAAGATAAAATTATCTCCTACTATACAAGAAACATTGATCCAAAGGTGAAATCATTTTGCTCGTTATGCATTATGATTTGAACATTTGGGCTGAGCATCCCCCCTCGTCTATGATTTCGTTGATAAATGCTATTTCGCAAGTTAATCGAATTACCTTTTCAGATCGAATTCTTTTTAAACATGTAATAAAAAAGAGATTATTTTTTAAGAAATTAATTCAACTCCAAGTTACCATAATGTTATAGTGGTAGCGATCGGTAGATGGCGGCAGTGGACCGTGGATGCTTGTGCATGGAAGAAAGATAAGAGCGAGCAACGAATGCGTTACGTGATTTACCACATACGATAATAATAATCAATGGTGCACCACTGCACCTCAAGTCAAAGGATGCACCATAGATTTTCCTATCGTTTTAATTAGGCAAAACTAAGCAGAAACCAATGGAAGCTTTACTACAGAATTTCAAGAAGTTAGTGTCAAGAAAGCATTATATACGCATACAATATGTACTATCAACATAAAATTAAAACTATATATTACCTACAACTGAATTCCTAAGCCTCCAGATAAGCTCAAACTTATACACCATAAGCCCATTATTAGTTTTTCTGAATTTTATACACCATAAGCCTCCGTCATATGATACAGATGCTTTTTAATAGTAGCAGCATAGTCACCGAAAAGTTTGGCAGCCGGAGGATGCAGGCCAAAAACATATGAGAAAGGCCTTGATATCAACATTGGCTTCTTAGAGGGAGCTGCGTCATATAATGCCCCAAAGCTTGTTTCGTCAAAAGCAAACGACTCTTCAAGGATAAAGAAACAGTCTCTTCCCAAGTTTTCTACCTGAAACCACGACATAGCAATCAGTGAGATAACATATCACTATTGCCACCATCATAATGATTGGTTGCATGAGGAGTTCCGCATATATTCATTGACATCTACTTTCTCAGCACATATATATCAATTAAGTGACTATAATAGTCTCTAACGTGATAAATAACGCTATTATTTTGTGATCATTCAATAGTAAGAGCACAAGCAATCACCTGAAGTTGGGAAAATCTGATATTGTTCATGGTTATGATAACTTGCACCTCATACAGATCATCAGCCAAAATTCGAATGGCTAGATACTCAAAAAAGTTCCGCAAAGCCTGCTTTTGACCATCCAAATCTTCACCATAGCTATCAAGGCAAGGATACCACAGCACACATTGAACTTCATTCCAAGGAATAAGGGTCTGCCCTGCTTTGGAAATGATTGTTTGGTATGGGTGATATAGACCCCATAAAATTCTAACTCCTGCAAGTGATGATTCCGATATGGTTGTTTCTGCCAAACGTGAAGTTGAAATTATTTTGGATGGATCATAGCAGGAAGCAAGGCATGAAGAGAAATGCAAATCAGTGTCATCCAATATAAGAATTGATCTGTTGGTAGATTTGGGAAATAGACTTAGAAGAGATGCAGCATTCACGTCATTATCTTCTGGCAGGCAGACGTTTGAACTGAATGACACTGCTGATCGATCCATATCATGTGAATATAAACAAGACTCTCCATTTCGGCAACCCTGTTACGATGAATAATAGTCATAATCATATTAAAGTTAGCATCTTAATGAAGTCAAACTAACAAATTAATTACCTGCAAGGAAAAGAAGAATTTGCACTGGGGTCTCTTAGCTTGAAATGAGTGAGAAAATGAACATTTACTGCCTCTATTGCAGGATCCACGGATGAAATATACACAAGTAGAAGCCTCCCTATTGACAAGAAAATTATCAACGTCAACACCTTCAGGTCGATGAGCATCCTCTTGGTATTGAGCTCTTATCTGTTTCATACAATAAAGAAAAATCCGACCATTTTCAGAGAATGGAAAACCTTTTACAATAAATTGTATGGAGAAGAGATCCAAAGGACACTACCTCTTTTATAATTGCAGCAAACACTTTTGCCACATCGTAACTGTGAAAGTGATTTGATGTGACATATGGTACCGTAACACATTTTTTTGTTTCACTTGATGGTTCAAGGCCTTCCTCATCTCCAGCAACTACATCTATATGTCTATTTGGCTGACTTCTGAACAGGCATGTGTGTTTGAATTCATAAGGATCATAATAAGGTGGTGGGCCATGAAAAGAGCTCAAAAACTTTGGCCGGTAGCGATGTACTGAATTTAGCACATCATTATCTGAGATGTCAGAACTAAGGAGCATTACAAGATTGAAAATTTTAAAAGAAAACAGTAAAACAAATTCCACTAACAAAAATGTGATACACTTTCATCAAAAGAAAATCCAAGAGTACATAATCTGACATTAATATAACATAGATACATACAAATTTCCCACAGTTGATGAAGAGATGACCGGGAGAGATTATGTAAAGAACACCAATCTTCCTCATGCTTAGGCATCAGTTGTGTGGCAGGATATACATTATTAGTCCTCAGAACGTGCTTCAAATGTTCTAGCCGGTACTCATCCTGCGTATGACAGAAAATTTTCACCATCAAACTCATACAACCTCTACAGCTTACATACCACATAAACACAAAAGGCAAATCTTATTCCCAGGAAAGATGCGGCTACTTGCACCCACTCACTTGTGGGTATTCCTCACAAAAAGAAGAATACTGTTTGGTGAGCAATAAATAAAATTCTTTCAATGAAAAAGCATCATTTCACAAATTTTTTGTCTTCCACCTTTCACTAAGAAATCCTCAAGATACTGAATAATGACAATGTATTTGGTAGTACAAACAGCAAGGGCATACAACTTTACCCTGAAAACATGCTGCCAAAACTCAAAAGCACAAAAGTTAGCCACAAATTCCATCTCCTTTCGACCAGTTAAGATTGTTCGTTCACCATAATACCAACCAATGTACTTCCAAAACTGATGAAAATAAAAAGATTCAATTAGAAGATGATTCAGAGCAGTTGGAAATGGTAAAGCTGATTCAACTCAGAAATTACCAACTCTTCCTCTCCAAACGGATGAATAATGGGTAAAGGCTGTGTATCCATCATTACACCCAGCAGGATGCCCTCACGTAGCATACCAATGTCTCCAAACTTAAGGACTAGAACAGAAGTATCAATAGACAAAGGAAAACTAGCAAGTAATCGTCCATAAAATGTAGGTTCATGACGTCCCCTCGGAGGTGTCCTTTCCAGTGCATGTATCTGAACAAGCGAATTCAATGCATCTTCAACAACTTGAGGATCTGGTGGATCTAGAGCTTTTTGCAACAGAACTGCCATCAAACCCATCAGTCAGGGCAACATACTCATAATTGGTGTGAATTGGATGACCAAATATTTTGTCGAGAGTATAGTGCAGATAGTTAACTTGTTAAAACCAATACACATAAAGTTCCCTTCACAAACTCTAATTATACTCATAAAGGTGCTGTTGTTGTTGATGTTAATAAAACCCAGGCCTTACACATTATACTTATTGTGAAGGTACTCATTAATGGGGTTCTTAGATGTAAAAAATAAGTTTAAACACGGATTTCAAGTCAAATTGACAGCCTCTTCCTATATTTTTGTAATGTCCACAATTACTAAGAGAGATCATAGTTACATTTATTATTTATACAAATAAACATTAATAGTAACATCATTTTCTACCCAAAAATAGGATCATATTAACTTACCATTGGGATCATTGATAGCCTTAGATCTAGCACAGCACATCAAAAGAACTTGCAGCCTCAATGATAATTTAAGAATAGCTGGACTCTCATGATCCTCAAGCTTGTTGAAAAACGATCCAGTAACCAACCTATAAACTTGGCCATCACAAGTTCGACCAGTTCTTCCTCTACGCTGTTCAGCCTACAAAATCATATGAAACTAAGAAAAATGTAAGAATAAAACAACATGAAGGAATAAGAAAATTTGTACCTGAGACTTGGAAACCCAAACCAGCTTTGTAAATTCCTTTTTCCGGGACTTGTCCCAATACACTTGTAATGATCGGCACGAATCAATGACAAAAGCCAATTTAGGTATTGTCACAGAAGATTCAGCAATATTGGTAGCCAATATTACCTGACAGACAGCAACATCAACCGTAGATTTTGAATAATTATAGTAGAAATTATATCTTTCAGAAATAATTTTAGATGAAAAAAATCCACTGAAAGTAAAAAATTTCTACGCTGCCAGAGGTAATTAAAAGAAACATCAAGGGACAAATACAGTAAAGACAAATTATACATACATATAAATTAAATTACATAACACAATTAATATTGGATATTTAGAAAGTGAAAACAATTGCTGTGACATTTAATTTACAATACAATAAAACTAATAAATTTCTGCAGCATATAAATGTTCACAAGATAACAGCCAAATTTGCACAATTAAAATTTACCATAAACAGAAAAGAAAAATCCAGTTAAAATCAAGTTGTGATTCATACATTAAAAATGTATAACCTTAGCAACATATAATTTTATAACAATAAGCTATACACATGTCCCTCCATAGTCTAAATAACCTCCTACTATTAACTGCACAACTGGCTGAGTTAACTAACATCTACCTTTCGATGTGACCTACAAATCTTCATAGCCATGAGAGCTTGTTCAGTATCAATGCTACGATGTAAGATATGAACTTCAAAAGTTGATTCAAGTGGCTTCAGAAGGCGCCATTGTTGCTCCAATGAATAGTAGGTTGGAAGGAAAACCAGAATGCTTTTCTCGATATCTGGCTCATTCTCATGGATATGAAACACCAGATCATGAATAAGCTGGTGCATTTCAGACTTAATGGAAACATTGGCTGTGGAAGGATCTAGATCACGAGAATATGTTGAACGCATTAATTCAGAACTTATCCCAAGAGATTGAGCTACCTGTGCAAATAACAGTAGCACTATCATCACTGTTATCATATCCATGAAATGTGTTTCAGAAATAAATAAATGTGAGGGGCATATTGAACAGCATATATCATACATAATAATCTACGACAGAAAAGACTTCTATTCTTTCACTTATACTGCAGCACTCTAAATTGTTTTCTGTAGTTTTACTTTTGTCTGAACATATTAGTATGGACATGGTCTCCAGCCTCTTTTTTAGAAAAAAGCACATCGGTCTTCCAAAGCTCCCATAGTCCCATCAACTAGCTAATAACACGCAACCAGCCAACTTATAAATGTACATCAACTAAAGCTGCTATGCACCAAACAAAGTTTAGTAACATTCCAAGGTCAAAACAATATAGAGATGCTAAAAACTTTTGGTACTTTACTTTTGCGTATACAGAAAATATTGTTGATTAAATACTAAAGAGTATAATCCTAAATAGATTCATGACAGCATGTAACTCACACAGAAACTGAATCCTCTTACTTGGTGGGTAATTTTGCAAAGAACAACTGGCTTTCATATGCAGGATATAAGGAAGTATATGGATCGTGAACGTTTCAAATGTCCATTTGTTTTGTGCCCCGAAATTTTTTTTGAAGGTGCAGCATAAATTTAAAACCATTCAATATAAGTGTGAAAATACTTGATTCACCAATGAATAGGTTACAACATATATGCACATTACATGTGGGGAAAATAAGGAAACCAAATCAATCCTAGTTAATTTAATTAAGGGTACAACGAAACGGATCCTAATTGATCATAACTGATTCCCATAAATCAGGCAATTGATGGTATCCCTAATATATGGAAATAAATATAATATTTTGATTTTCTACAATAAGTAACATATTTAAGATATACAAAACTAGTATTGAGATGGGATGCAATTAAAAAGAAGAAATTTTTTGGCTGAGTAATATGCATGCCTGCTCAATATATGAAACACTTCGCTGAAAAACAATTTTCTGATTTGAGCTAGGAATCGCAAGTACTTCAACTCGTTCGCCTCTGCCAAGATCCCTAAAGTAATCCCTGTATCTAGAAATATCAGCAGTTGCAGACATCAAAACCACCCTGCAAAATCATACAAATATTAGATCCACAGAGCAACTATTTCCCTCCTACATTAAAATGAGAGACAGTGCTTTCAACCAAGTCCAGCCTAGCAGTCAGGGATCAGAAGTAAATAGAGTTTCTCAACTTGGGTCCTCTTAATAGGTAGATAATTGGAAATATGTAGTGAAGTCTTTTAAAACTAAAGGAACCGATAGCAGTGCAATTAAACAAACAATTATATATCCTTCTCCTGATCTTGAAATATACAAATAATTTCTTTCAAATATTCATATTAAACAATGTTTGATTAACTCTTCCCAGCTTGAAGAGAATCTCAAACAAGATAAATAAATGAACGGAATGAGAATCAATCTAGAAAATGATAGGTTTGCCACATATCAGTACCATAAGAAATTCCGCTGAACACTTATGAAACCAAGATGCTAACCTTAGTTCATTGTTCTTTAACAAAAACTGCTTCACACAAACAAGGACGAGATCAGACTCCACTGATCTTTCATGTACTTCATCAAGAATAACAGCCTTGTACTTCAGTGCAGTTAAGCCCTTCTCTCGCAGTTCATCCAACAACACTCCAGCAGTTTTAAAAACAATCTTTGAACTGTAGTACGGAGATGTAAATGCATGGAGAAAAAAGTTAAGCATGAGCTTCCGATGCACAATCTAAACAAGATAATTATAAGAATCATACAAATAAAAGATAAGTGCCACATCACTTCCTTAAAAAGGTTTCCCTGCGACAAATGACAACATAGTCAACTTCTTTATATCATGTAAATCAACATTATCTTTACCCCAAAGACTCAAATTAATTGGGGTTAGCAGTTGATGAACCCAAATAAAAGCATGAACAGGTTAAGGGAAGGAATAATAAATAAGAAAAATCACACTCACACACACATATACATATATATAATATATATATATATATATATTATGTATATGTATATGTATATGTGTGTGTGTGTGCGTGCGTGAGAAATAAAAAAATAAATGTACTATTGTCGTAAGGTGAAACTTGTCTCTCAGTATGATATATCGCTATTAACACCCTTGTCAAACAAAACTTCTTTAACTTAAAAGAAATATACGTTAAGAAAAGATGAAAGCCAAATTTCTTCCTTAAAATACTTCTCTGAGACAAATGACAATGAATTCAACTGTTAACTTTGTTATATCAAGAAAATGTTAATAATTAGTATACTATTTTAATAAACATGCATGTTAGTAATGATATTGGATAATAATATTCTATTATTTTCAAACAAGGTGTCCTCCACAGTAAATAGTGATGACTGACAAGGCCTCTTACAAATTCGATCAAAATTTAATCTCAGTAAAATATATATATGTATATGTATATGTGTGCGTGTGCGTGCGCGCGTGAGAAATAAAAAAATAAATGTACTATTGTTGTAAGGTGAAACTTGTCTCTCAGTATGATATATCGCTATTAACACCCTTGTCAAACAAAACTTCTTTAACTTAAAAGAAATATACATTAAGAAAAGATGAAAGCCAAATTTCTTCCTTAAAATGACTTCTCTGAGACAAATGACAACGAATTCAACTGTTAACTTTGTTATATCAAGAAAATGTTAATAATTAGTATAATATTTTAATAAACATGCATGTTAGTAATGATATTGGATAATAATATTCTATTATTTTCAAACAAGGTGTCCTCCACAGTAAATAGTGATGACTGACAAGGCCTCTTACAAATTCGATCAAAATTTAATCTCAGTAAAATATATATATGTATATGTATGTGTGTGTGTGTGCGTGCGTGCGCGAGAAATAAAAAAATAAATGTACTATTGTTGTAAGGTGAAACTTGTCTCTCAGTATGATATATCGCTATTAACACCCTTGTCAAACAAAACTTCTTTTAACTTAAAAGAAATATACATTAAGAAAAGATGAAAGCCAAATTTCTTCCTTAAAATGACTTCTCTGAGACAAATGACAATGAATTCAACTGTTAACTTTGTTATATCAAGAAAATGTTAATAATTAGTATACTATTTTAATAAACATGCATGTTAGTAATGATATTGGATAATAATATTCTATTATTTTCAAACAAGGTGTCCTCCACAGTAAATAGTGATGACTGACAAGGCCTCTTACAAATTCGATCAAAATTTAATCTCAGTAAAATATATATATATGTATATGTATATGTGTGTGTGCGTGTGCGTGTGCGTGCGTGCGAAATAAAAAAATAAATGTACTATTGTTTTAAGGTGAAACTTGTCTCTCAGTATGATATATCACTATTAACACCCTTGTCAAACAAAACTTCTTTAACTTAAAAGAAATATACATTAAGAAAAGATGAAAGCCAAATTTCTTCCTTAAAATGACTTCTCTGAGACAAATGACAATGAATTCAACTGTTAACTTTGTTATATCAAGAAAATGTTAATAATTAGTATACTATTTTAATAAACATGCATGTTAGTAATGATATTGGATAATAATATTCTATTTATTTTCAAACAAGGTGTCCTCCACAGTAAATAGTGATGACTGACAAGGCCTCTTACAAATTCGACCAAAATTTAATCTCAGTAAAATATATATATGTATATGTATATGTGTGCGTGTGCGTGTGCGTGTGCGTGCGGGCGCGCGAGAAATAAAAAAATAAATGTACTATTGTTGTAAGGTGAAACTTGTCTCTCAGTATGATATATCGCTATTAACACCCTTGTCAAACAAAACTTCTTTAACTTAAAAGAAATATACATTAAGAAAAGATGAAAGCCAAATTTCTTCCTTAAAATGACTTCTCTGAGACAAATGACAATGCATTCAACTGTTAACTTTGTTATATCAAGAAAATGTTAATAATTAGTATACTATTTTAATAAACATGCATGTTAGTAATGATATTGGATAATAATATTCTATTTATTTTCAAACAAGGTGTCCTCCACAGTAAATAGTGATGACTGACAAGGCCTCTTACAAATTCGACCAAAATTTAATCTCAGTAAAATATATATATGTATATGTATATGTGTGCGTGTGCGTGCGGGCGCGCGAGAAATAAAAAAATAAATGTACTATTGTTGTAAGGTGAAACTTGTCTCTCAGTATGATATATCGCTATTAACACCCTTGTCAAACAAAACTTCTTTAACTTAAAAGAAATATACATTAAGAAAAGATGAAAGCCAAATTTCTTCCTTAAAATGACTTCTCTGAGACAAATGACAATGAATTCAACTGTTAACTTTGTTATATCAAGAAAATGTTAATAATTAGTATACTATTTTAATAAACATGCATGTTAGTAATGATATTGGATAATAATATTCTATTTATTTTCAAACAAGGTGTCCTCCACAGTAAATAGTGATGACTGACAAGGCCTCTTACAAATTAGATCAAAATTTAATCTCAGTAAAATATAAGCCTTTGCATCTACAATAGAAATGAAGAAACAAGACCAAAGATGGAAGAAGTGATCAAATAACTATCACACACAAAAATATTGTTAAGGAAATAAATATGAACAGGTTTAAGTTAATGTGTGTCTGGAATACCCTGCTGAGAAGTGCCTTGAATGTCCAATATGATATCCAACTTCTTCTCCCAATTCACAATTTCGAGCTTTTGCAACCATTTTCGCAACAGCAACGACAGCAAATCTCCTAGGCTGTGTGCACAGAATGGGTGACATGTTTTCTTCCAGAAGAAACTGTGGAACTTGTGAACTTTTTCCTTGAGAAGAAAGGAAGCAGATCCATCAGCAACATGGTAAGAATAAATCAACAACTAATGCATGAAGTGGACCTATTCCTTATAATTGGCAATTCTAACATACCATAAATGTTAGCCAAAATTAAGACAGGTAATTTTCATTATATAATGCATGGAAGTGTACAAGAGGGACAACTAACAATCCTGCACAACCATTTAGCTGAACTTGGCCAAGATAGATGGAGGATGAAGGCATAGAGCATAGTTCATAAAGGTTGTAAAAGGTCCACTATCTTCCAAGTTTTTATATTGCTCTCATATAAAAAAAAACCCACTCTCCGTTAAACCCGACTAGCGAGTGTGAGTGGAGGCAATCCTTGTACGCAGTTTTACCCTTGCATAATTACAAAGAGGTTGTTTTCTAGATTCAAACCCATGACCTTTCAGTCATGAAAGAACAACTTTACTACTGCTCCGGTTCGCCCCTTTTTTATATTGCTCTCATATATTCAAGTAATTTTCCTTTTTCTTTTATTTTAAATTTTTAATGTTTATGTCTACAGATCTAAAGAGGGCAAGCCCACAGTAGTGATAAAACTGCTTCGTTGTGACTTAAAGGTCACGAGTTTTAGGAAATATCCTCTTTTGATATATACAAAGGTAATGCTGTGTATAAAGATTGTCCTCACACTTACCATAGCTCATCTGAATTTAATGAGGAGTGATTTTTTATTTTTATTTTACATCGATTTCAAAGGTTTTAGGTAACTTCTTGGTTGACATGACATCATATCCAATAATTTATAGCAATAATAATCATGTTCATGGTAACTGCAAATATTTGGTTTTATCCACAGTATTTGAAGAGTAGATAACAAGTCTATGGAAGCTACCAAATTAGTATATGTTAAGACCAAAGTACTAAAATTTAGCATAATTATTGTTTATAAATACAATGATAAAATGCAGAATGAAAATCCAATAATTATCATTTTTTAATGTAATTTAGTGAAAATATGTATAGTTGAATTGGTAATAAAAAAAAAAAAAATACAAGAATGGTTGGACTTGTAGTTGATTTTTCTTGCAAATAGAAAACTTATACACTAGCAAAAGTAACAACAATTCGAAAGTGATTTTCCGAGTTCTTTGATGAGTTAAGCTGAATTTTCATTTCATAAATGCCTAAAATTCTCTCTTCAATAAAGCTAGCGTTTGGCTCAGCTTCATTTTTATTTTTTTGGTTTACTCCTCAGTTTATTGGCTTACAAAAATCAACGATCGCAAGTGAGATTATTCAAAACTAATCAACACCAAAAGGATACGAGACATTAGATTACATGAACACGAAAAATACATAAGAATAGCAAGTACTAAATTTTCAGGCAGTACTTTTCGGTGATGTCATCGTCCAGACAAGGTAAAAGATCCAGCAATATACTCAATGCAGGTAGAACGTAAAATCAAATATAGTCATGCAATAAAAAGGAGTTAAGAAATCAAACCAAAAACCAAAATAAATTAATTAATTAAAAAAAATGCACAGTTAAGAATGCTTTACCGCAGCCGGTCTCGCCGACGATGAGCGTGACGCGATTTTCTTGAATCTTCTCGACGATCTTCTTCCTGAGAGACATCACAGGTAGGTGGGAGAAATTCGACTGCGAAAATGAGGAAGAGCTGGACGAGATACGTGAATGAGGTGAATTAGATGGAGACGACGACGACGACGCCATTCTCAGAATTCAGTAACCGTCACACACTCTGCGTTTTTGATTTGGTGAAGAAGACGTATGCACTGACTCTGTGAGAAGCACGGAGGGTGTAGTGACTGTGGTACAGTTACACGTCACAGCCCTGACATTTTAAAAGAGGAGAGAGGTGATGGTTCAGGTGAGCTCGATTGAGGGGTTGACTGCAAGTCAATGAATTTTCTTTTTTAGGCTCCTCTTTTAACCAATCATTGCGCTGGTTTGGGAGTAGATACAATGTGCGCGAAGTACGCGGAAGCTCTCCATAATACTTACCTAGCAAGTTTTATGGAAAATAAGGAGAAAAGAAATAAAAAGGTGATTGTTTCTCCTTGCTCGGCAAGTTGGCAACTGCAAAATCGAATCGGGTCGTGGGTTCGGATCACAGCACATTTTCGGGTGAATCAGCATTTCGCTGGGCCAATAACTAGAAAACTTTCTCTGTAAATATTCCATTTTTGATTTATCAAATTAATATTTTAAATTTAATTCAATAGTATATATAATTACGTTGTTTTTTTATTTTCAATTTTAATAGACTGAGAGTTTCAATAGCACAACTAACAATAAATTGATAAATAAATGTCACAAATTGAGTTTTTCATACACATGGTAATAATCATATCATTGAGGTTGTCTTGTTGGACCAATGAAATTAGAACTCATCTTAACGTCTTATATATCTTGTTAATCTTTGAGATTCTTATTATGCAAATGGATATACAAATTTATTTATATATTTTAATGGGAAATATTTTCTGCATTTGTGGTATAAATTTGGTATCTGTCATATAGAGAAAAAAAAATAGGGTTCATTAATTACCATATTCTTTTTTTTATGAGTTTCTCTTTCTCTTTTTTTTTTTTCTCCATGTGGCAGATAAAAAATTTCTCCTACAATGCAGAAAACATTTTTTCATATTTTAAATATTGTTTTTTAATTTTGACATTTACATTAGGTTTCACATCAAGTTTAATTTCTCGCGTTTTATCTCGTTCAACTATGAGTAAAATACGGAGAAATCTCAATAAAGTAGAGAAAAAATTTGAATTGGCATCTATTATTCTATGATGATATCAATCGAAATATAAATGCAGGATGATACTTACATATACATATATTTTTTTATCACACGTGCATCTTGGACTGAGTGCAAAGAGAGGTTAAGTCTTGATATTTTCTTGTCCGTACAATCATTAATCTCCGATACATAATCTTGGACCGAAAAGAAATAAATTATGTTCAAAAAAAAAAAATTCACTTTAAAACAAATTCTATATACCGAAGTAAAGTATCCCTTAAAGTTAGATACATATTGTTAATTTTCTATTCTTGGAAAGATAAAATGTTATTGTTTTCATACATATGTAATGAAACCAAGGTGTGCTGGTGACTATATATAATTATGTTTGGGAGGGGTTATTGACTTTTACACCAAAAGCTTTTAAACGGAGGTTATATATTGTAATTACTTTTGAATTTTTCAATCTAACTCGGATACAACACTTTGACATTATTCAATATTCTTTTAAGTTAACATTTTTCCCTGATTATAATTAGTAATAAAAAAGAGGTATGCCATTTTTGTAATTGGAGTTGAAGCTGGCCGGTTTAAGCCGGGAAATCAGTGATCGGATCCATCTTGGTGCGATCAACACTAAGTATTGAAATTTGAAAGTGTGTAATGGAGAGAGATCAGAGATGGCTTTAGGGTGGGGAATAACAAGGAACAAAGGTAGGTGCTACGATTTCTGGATAGACTTCAGGGAGTGCAAGTCACGCTGCCGTGAGCCCAACG
Source organism: Gastrolobium bilobum (assembly GCF_033153095.1). Taxonomy (NCBI): domain Eukaryota; kingdom Viridiplantae; phylum Streptophyta; class Magnoliopsida; order Fabales; family Fabaceae; genus Gastrolobium; species Gastrolobium bilobum. The sequence goes on along the minus strand of NW_026899712.1, from coordinate 371,748 downwards.
GCTGTTCTCTTCTCCGTGAAGACTACCTCGAGTGCCTCCACCATTCCAAAGAGGTCAACCCCTTCCTCCAATCCCACACTCTCTCTTTTTTTCTTTTTTTTAACATCTTGAAATAGAGTATATCAGGTTCTTGAGATATATAGTCTAACATTGGTGGTATGAGTAACTAATGTTTTATAAGGACTTAGACACTCTCATCCTTTGAGCTAGTTTTGGGGTGGTATATTCCAAGGTTCTTTACATGGTATCAGAGCTTGAGTGACTACAAGGTCACAAGTTCGATCCTCACCACCTCCCACTTTAAAGTGGAATTAAAAATAAAAAAAAAGCACAAAAGGTAAACCAAACCAAAAAATTGGGCCTGTGCAATTTCCACGCTTCTATAGCCTAAAGGGCTCTTGCGTGAGGGGGGCATGTTGAGATATATAGTCTCACATTGGTTGTATGAACAACTAATGTGGAGTTTATAAGAACTTGGGCACTCTCACCCTATCCCATATAGATTGTGACTTGAATCAGATCAATTCTTTTTTGAATCTTTATTCGTGCAATTCCCTCGACGCCGGAAGAAATTCTTGTATTTTTTTCTATAAAATTCGTGATACAATCTCGTATTTTTTTACCTTATTGTAGATTCTCCATCATCTTTCTTTGGCTTAGTGGCATGTATTTCCACTGTGCTCGTTTTTCCAATTATGAAGCGTGGCTAAGCGATCCTACTCATATTCGACCTAGTGCCCAGGTGGTTTGGCCAATAGTGGACCAAGAAATATTGAATGGTGATGTAGGTGAGGGTTTCCGAGGAATACAAATAACCTCCGGAGGGTCAATCTACGTCTGGTCCGAGGAAACCTTTAGCTTTTGGAGTGGTGTATCTCAAGGTTCTTTACGAACATCGCTAAATAAATATCACTATCTTCCTTTGATTCATTATAGCCTTAACATTCCATTGAAATTGTTTATAAATCTATCTTTTTTTTTGTGGTCTTGGGATATTTGAGCTGCAAATGTTCTCTACATTACAATTTAATTAATCAACCTACTGATTTTGTGCTTTTTTGAAACGTATGGAATTTGTTATCACCTGCTTGTTGATATCTTTGTAGTTGATTGCTACACACACATTAAAGAACTTAAGCTATATATTTCTCTAACACGCCACCTCACACAAAAATTCATTGGACTTGAAGGGTAGATAATGCATTAGGTCCAACTTAAGAAACTCCCAAAAACTTAATTAATTATTAATTAAAATAGAGACGGTGAGGATCGAACTCGTGACACCAAAACTCTAATATCATATAAAAAATCAATTCAACCCAAAAACTTAATTATTAATTGAGGCTACATTAATGATTGATATTATTCTCTATCACACAAATTAGTTCATGGCATGTTTGGACTTTGAATTGTTGATAGAAAGGAATAGAGAACTCTATATCAAAATTGCTCAAGCTAGGAATATCACTTCTTAGATATAATTTGCTTGCAGTTACTCAAAGTAGCATAAATAATGTGAATTGTTCATTTAATTCTTATCCTGGGAACTCACAATATCCGCACCGCTTTTTAAAATGTGCACACTTCCCTTCCTTGTTAGTATCCACCTCATAAAGTGAAGACAAATGCAGTGTTGTGGAAATATAACTGAAAGGGGAAAAATTCCTCTTAACTGAGTTTGTCTCTAAAGTGTCTATTCACCCTTGATTTAATTTAAAGTACATCTTGATCTTAACCCATTAAAATTCAAAGTTAGGTTTACCTTTACCTGTGTACTTTGGAGACAGTAGGAGCTTTATCTAACTGAAACCTCTGTTATCTGATTTGTTATGGGGAATTTCTTATACATAAACCCTTATTATTGTATGCTAAATGATATATGATTGCATTAAAACACGGTTATCTTAAAACCTCTGTTGTGGAATATCATTTTAGAATTTTTTTTTAAAGAAACGGACAGAAATTAATCTAAAATTAATCAATTTTTTTTTTTTAAAGAAACAGACAGAAATTAATCTAAAATTAATCATGTTTGATTTTTTATTATTAATTTATTATCGTTCAAACCCATTTTGATGCATTCCTAAAGGTGCAAAGAAACATTTTGTGTTCAGGTATAAGCTTTTCTCTCTGTCTGTGACACTAAAAAATATTTATATTTTGAAAATATATGTGCATTTAATTACATTTGAATAACACATATCCATTCTGTTAATTGGAGACTAGAAACAAAACAAATTTTGTAGTTATCTTTACTTTGAATTTGTTTTTTTTAATATAGTCTAGGTATGTATATTGTCTAATAGCAGTTTAATAAAGGTGCGAAGTGGTACAGTGGGACAGGTAATTTGTAAAATGGGAGGGTATGTAACATTTTCTTTTCCAAGTGAAATCTCCAAATATATAAAAGAGTGAAAAAGTTCTTTCATTGTTCTCCATTCAAACAATTTTTGTATTTTTTTTAATATCACAATAAATAATAATACAAATAATCTAATAATAAATATAGAATAATATACAACATATAGTTATGCATATGCTATCTTTATGTATTACTAATTTCTTTGCATAAAAATGAATTTTTTCCCCTCCACCCACTATTTGTCCTACTTTTTCCTCTCTCAAAAAGATGAGAAGATATACTGAGTAAAGCCCATCTAGTGATATTGTACCTTTAGGTGCTGTTTGGCTCGCGGCTTTTTACAGTTTTTCTATGCAAATGTAATAAGGAATCTTGAAATGTCTTGTTTGGTTTAGGGTGATTTACTCAGAAAGTCATCCATCCAATTTGCATTGGTTTTTAAATTTTGGAACGGGATGACAACTTTCTTTACTATTTCGAAAGCGTTTTGGAAGGTGGGTTTTTGTTAAAAGCTGGGTAAACAACTGTTCACTCAAATTTTTCACACCCATTATACCCTCTGAAAAGGCAAGAGAGTGATAGGATTTTTGCTTGCTTGTGTGGTCAGCAGCTTAGGGCGTGAGTAGATTCTGATCAATTTTTATACAGCCATGGTTCTCATTGTTCATCCGCTTTCTTTCGTTACGCTCCCAGGTCGGTTCTGATCACTAACGTCTATTGGTTGCTCGTGTCTTCTTTGTATGCTTTAATCTCACTGTTGAACACGGCCTCGACGTTCCCCTTGCTTGCAGAGCGGAACCCTTGACGAAGAACAAGCCCACACACATAGATATTTTTTCCCCTTTCTTTTTTATGGTCGCTGGATAGAGTCAATTTTTTCACATTGAGGACATTGGGATTTGACAGCTGTGGGGTACCATGCCACCGAAATAAAACATTTAAAATCAGGGTTATTTTTGTAATTTAAGATTGTTTTCTCATCTATATATTACCTCCAACCAAACATACATTTCTTAAAAGTTACCTAATTTTCCCAGTAAAGTTTTTCCCCACCAAACTACTTTTTTTAACATTTTCCTATCTATCTCACTTTATCTCACTTTCTTATCATTCTCCTATCAATTCTATTTCTCTAATATTCAAAAAATTTATCCTCGACCAAACGCCCCCTTATAGTACTTGTTTCCCTTGCGTCATGAGCCATATTTTGGCCTTTTGACCCATCTCCAAATTCATGTTATGTTATTATGTTGGTTTCAGTATTAGACTTTAAATGGGTGTTTCAAGACTTTAACAAATTTTGTTTCCATTAAATCTTAAAACTATTGTGTATTACTTTGTTTCTATATTCATTTTGTGTATTACTTTGCTCCAGATGGCCAGAATCATGAAAAAATATATGTATTGTTTCACACTGCGTATGTAAATTTTGTGATATGGTGATAATTTGAGTAGAAAATATTAACCCCTTTTATTTTCACGAATTATTGATATTGATAGCTATAACCGCTTTTGGTCTCAAATCTTTGGGGTTTCTTTTTCCAATAAACGTTGGTTACATTTCTTTGCCCGACTTATCAATTTATCTGGTAAACTACTAGGTGCCCATGTAGCCCATGCCGGATTAATAGTATTCTGGGCTGGGGCAATGAACCTATTTGAAGTGGCTCATTTCGTACCCGAGAAGCCCATGTATGAACAGGGCTTAATTTTACTTCCCCATCTAGCTACTCTAGGTTGGGGGGTAGGTCCCGGGGGGGAAGTTATAGACACCTTTCCATACTTTGTGTCTGGAGTACTTCACTTAATTTCTTCTGCAGTATTGGGCTTTGGCTTTTCCATTCTTCGGTTATGTATGGAAAGATAGAAATAAAATGACTACCATTTTGGGTATTCACTTAATCTTATTAGGTATAGGTGCTTTTCTTCTAGTATTCAAGGCTCTGTATTTTGGGGGTATATATGATACCTGGGCTCCAGGGGGGGGAGATGTAAGAAAAATTACCAACTTAACCCTTACTCCAAGTATTATATTTGGTTATTTATTAAAATCACCTTTTGGAGGCGAGGGTTGGATTGTTAGTGTGGACGATTTGGAAGATATAATTGGAGGGCATGTATGGTTGGGTTCCATTTGTATACTTGGTGGAATCTGGCATATCTTAACCAAACCCTTTGCATGGGCTCGGCGTGCACTTGTATGGTCTGGAGAAGCTTACTTGTCTTATAGTTTAGGTGCTTTATCTGTTTTTGGTTTTATTGCTTGTTGCTTTGTCTGGTTTAATAATACCGCGTATCCTAGTGAGTTTTACGGACCCACCGGACCTGAAGCTTCTCAAGCTCAAGCATTTACTTTTCTAGTTAGAGACCAACGTCTTGGGGCTAACGTAGGATCTGCTCAGGGACCTACCGGTTTAGGTAAATATCTAATGCGTTCCCCGACCGGAGAGGTTATTTTTGGTGGAGAAACTATGCGGTTTTGGGATTTGCGTGCTCCCTGGTTAGAACCTCTAAGGGGTCCGAATGGTTTGGACTTGAGTAGACTAAAAAGGGACATACAGCCTTGGCAAGAACGACGTTCCGCGGAATATATGACTCACGCTCCTTTAGGTTCTTTAAATTCCGTGGGTGGCGTAGCTACAGAGATCAATGCAGTCAATTATGTCTCTCCCAGAAGTTGGTTAGCTACTTCTCATTTTGTTCTAGGATTCTTCCTATTCGTAGGTCATTTATGGCACGCGGGAAGAGCCCGCGCAGCTGCGGCAGGATTTGAAAAAGGAATTGATCGAGATTTTGAACCCGTTCTTTCCATGACACCTCTTAATTGAAACATGAAATCTAGTGTTGGAACTAGGAATTTTTTGAATTTCACCATACGCATTGAATTGAGTCAAGAAGGTAGGTCATATTGAAAAAGTCTTTTCTTTTCTCTTTTTTCAACTCATTTATATCTATTATCTAATCTTTTTGGGGGCTCGGCTAAATGGTGGTATGTATAGCCGAGCCCCCAAAAACCGAGCTAACCAAAAAAAAAAAAAAGAATAAAAAATACATTCGCCGAGTAAAAGGAGAGAGAGGGATTCGAACCCTCGATAGTTCTTTGTTTTGAACTATACCGGTTTTCAAGACCGGAGCTATCAACCACTCAGCCACCTCTCCAAAAGATAATTTCTATTTTATCTTTATTCCACTGAATAGAACATGACCATATCTATGATATCTCTATTCTCTATCTATGGTAAAGATATCAGATGTGAATTTTTTGGTCTAGTTTTCTATCTGTATATCTATATATACATACATCTAGATGCGGTATCTAGCATGCGAGTAAAAAAAACCCTTGATCCATGCCCCCAAAGACCAAAGAAAGAAAGGGGTAGTAATAAGTCATATAAAACAAGTGGATTCATGATAAAACCCCACAATGTTCGGTTTTTTATTACCCATTTTTTTTTAGGGGATACAGGGTTTTTTTTGGGGGGGGGTCAAATGGTATAGTTCTTTTGTTGGTAAATTAGAGGATTAGAAACATGACTATTGCTTTCCAATTGGCTGTTTTTGCATTAATTGCTACTTCATTCATTTTATTGATTAGTGTACCTGTTGTATTTGCTTCTCCCGATGGTTGGTCGAGTAACAAAAATGTTCTATTTTCCGGTACATCATTATGGATTGGATTAGTCTTTTTAGTGGGTATTCTTAATTCTCTCATCTCTTGAAGATATTTGTTCTAGATCAAAAAAGAAATGACCTAGATATTTGTTCTAGATCAAAAAAGAAATGACCCCCCGAATTCTTTCGGATTTTGAGGCACATTAAATTGGAATATAAGTCCCCAAAAATAAAGAAAACGAAAATAGTATTCGGGGGGTCAAACTTCTTCTATTGGAAGAATGTTATCTCATATAGTTAATAGGGTATATCGTAAAACCAAAAAAAACAATCCAAAATGGAATAAAAATAAAATAAATAGAATCAAAATAGAAAATTTGGAATATGGAATTCGAATATTCTCTGAATATTCTAAATATTCGATAAATACTATTAATAGCAGAATATTCTTAATATAAATAGAGTTACTATTTATGAAGCATTAATAGATTATATAGACTATATATCTATAATAGAAAGAATACATATAAGTTTAATTTAGAAAGAATATATAAATATAGAATTAAAATAGAATATTAATAAGAATTCTTAATATTCATTAATATTAATAGAAAAATAGACATATAGAATTGCAATTTAATAGAAACTAATATGAATCTAAAATATTCTATTTAGAATAGAAAAATTTAGATTATAAATATATATGGATATCTATATATCTTTCAACTTTATTTTGAATTTTATATAGTAAAGGAAGGATTTCTTCACCCATGTTCTCGGAAAAAGCAGCCAAAGCATAGTATGACTTTTCCTGAATAAATTTAAATGTAATGCTCAGATAACATGCAAACAATCCAATTAACTTTTTAATTTTAATTTTTTTTTGCACTAGCACATAATCTAGCAATCTATTGTATTGAGCAAACCGCTCTCTTCTCCAACGTGTACCTTTGCTTCATCAGATGCATCCTCAAGAGCATTTAAAAAGCAGGGAAAAACACTCTCATAATGGGATACAATTTCAGACTGCAAGTGCTCACAGTAGAAGATCGACCAGCTGTCAAAAAGGAAGGATATAACTGTCCAAAAATATCAGATTACAAATCCTTACATTGGGTATTTCACAAATACCACCTTTTTTGTGGTAATTTCATAAGGTAAAGTACAACACATTTTGCTCATAAAAGCAATTCCAGGGCAAATTGAATACCCATGCAACTAATGTGAAAACTCCTACCAAATTTGGCCTTTTATGATACCCATTATAACTTTCCTGGTATTTTTCTAAACATACCTCTACCAAACAGTAATGGATCACCGATCACAACTATATTAAATGTGTAGTCTTATTCTTATTTTGATATTTGTTCTGATTTTTTAAATTGTTTTGGTACACACTCCAAAGAATATTTTCTTTTTTTGCAAGACTTAAACTTCTGACCTCCGATTAAGAGGTATAAATATCTTATCACTTGAATTAATAGAATTAAGTATGTATCATTTGAATCAATTTCACTACTCAAAATTCTTTTTCAATTGCTAAAGAAAATGACAAGCAACAATAGTCATAATTTACAAGTGGACTGGGTTAAAGCACGGGCTAAGGACAAAAGAACTGCAAGGTCTTATTTAAACAGAATTAAGCATGTATCATTTGAACAAACTCCTTTACTCAAAATTCTTTTTCAATTGCTAAAGAAAATGACAATTCTTGTTTGCAACAATAGTCATAATTTACAAGTCGACTGGGTTCGAACACGGGCTAAGGACAAAAAAACCAGCGGCCTCAGAGTTATTGAACAAAAGCGATAACAACTAGAATTTTTTTAAATTTTTTAAAGAAGAGATCACTACCTGATAAATGTAACTTAGTTTACAACACATGTGGAGGAGAGTGGGAAAAAAATTGGGTTGAATTTTTACCTAGTATATCTTTGGGGAGGAGTCAAAAATTTTAACTGTAACTATGTCCGACTCGGAATTAATTATGCCTAAAACTCAAAATTAATTCAAATTAATTTCATAACCGATTCAAATAGTCGAAGTTTATATAAATATCAAGAGACAACACACCTAAAAAAAAATAATTAGAGTCAATATATAAAAATAAAAAAGAGATCACTGGTTAAAATTATTGTGAAGAAGAAACCACCCGTTGAAATTTTTAATTTTTAATCTAAGTCCAGATAGAACCTATCTAATTTTTAAATTGTTTATGTCCATTTTCATTCTCTCTTCATGACTTTGTTCACTCTGCACTGCTCCCAGGAGGAAAGTAGGTCTGCTGCTATTGGAAGGCAGCAGATAGTTACAGAGAAGGATGGAAATCTGATTCAGACACTTGGTGGGGGATCTGTTCGAAATGAAGAGAAAACTCGCAGATTACTTGCTGGAAGTGAAGGGTTGGATAAAAAATAAAGAAGAAGAGGTGAGGGTGAAATCTTGTAGTCATCCAACTTAACATAATGATGGAGAGGCAGAGGGTGGAGTTTTGCATTGAGGCCATAATGAGTGAACTGTAATGAACATGGATGGTGTTGGTGGGGACCTATATTGGAGAGAAGAAGAAGAAAAAAAAAGTAAGGTAGCAAATGACGTCGTTTGCTATCCAGGTGGATTCTTCCATGGTGACTTAGCTGTTTAAAGGTACACGTCAGAGACGTTAGTAACGGCGTTAGAGCCCCACTAACGGAAGGACTAACATGGGCCTAATTTGTAAAATTTAGGGACTACAATGTCTCTTTTTTATTGCTAGGGACCAAAAAGGGCTTTGTGGATATTTCCAGGACCGAAAAGAGTATTTACTCTATATTTTTTTAAATCCGATTGAACTTCTTATGATCAGTAGGTCTTCTAAATTCCCGGTAGTATATGGTTAGGCCCAAAAAAATGTTCACAGTGAATTTGACATTTTGACCTGCATTTTTATTTTTCTATGGTGCGTTATGAGGTTTAAATGATGGGAAAATTATTTTAATATTATATGAGATAAGTTTTTTTTCTCACACATCTTTTCATAACTGTATAATCTTTTTTTTTTTTTTTTTTTTTATTTTTTTATTTTTGAGGTGGTAAACTCCACTACTATATATATAACATAAAATTCATTCCAAGATGAGACTAGATAAGCTTTTACAAAATTTTAATTAGAAAAATGATACATATGTAATTCCCGTGTCAGACACGAGAGGTGCACGAGGCATGATGGGGCGCGGCGCACTCTATAGTAACTCCAATAATTCGTCATAGTTAACCTTGTTCCATTTCCGTTCCTTTCTACCAATTTCTCGATTTCCCTCTCTAAAACCCTAAACTTCGTAGCTTTCGCTGCAGCACCTGATATCCCACAGTTAATCAAAGGTAATCTTACATTTATATCTCTTTAATTCAAGAAGAGAATTAGAAACGTCAAATTTTGAATTGATATGCTTTTTCTTTTCCTCATGAATAATTGAGATTGAAATTCCCCGCCGAATGAGTTAATTGCGATTTTTAGCTAGGCGAAGAAAAAATTATTGTACCCTTCCATTTTCATGTTTTTCTGTTTTCTTGAATGATATTGAGGATTCTTAGATTTCTATTGGAATTTGCTCTTGCTTATTTTCGATTTTTTTTCTTGTCGCAGGGAAAATGAGAAGACGTTCGAGCAGAACTATCTATGTTGGGAATCTACCTGGCGATATTCGTGAAAAAGAAGTGGAAGATTTGTTTTACAAGGTACTTTGGTTTATTTTTTCTTCAGAAACATTTCTGTGGGGCGTTTAATGGAGGAGAAATTTTTTTGTTCCCGGGAATTTCCGATATGCTAAGAAAGTGAATTTACAGGAATGTTACCAAAAAGTTATTTGATAGGCCAAAATATGACTAGAATTGTTGGCTCAAGTTTTCTAATTCTATATTTGGTTGATTGTCAAATATTGTCGGGGATGTGAGGTCATTTTACGAACTAACCTCTATGAAGCAAGAGACAACCCACCTTCCTGACTTATCAAGCACGATAAAATTATCCCCCCATTTGTTCTTGTCTCTTTCTTTTGCATGCTTTTTTCATCCAAATCGAGTTTCGGGTCTGCGTTACAATGTGGTCTGGGTCTATCTTCCGTCGGACCCACTCCTTGCTTCATGCCAGTCGTATGGCCATGTTGTCTTCCCCACCGCGATATTCGCCGAAGAACCTCTTGAGAGCTTCAATGTCTTGCTGGACGTCGAGGAGGCTGCTGGAGTTGCTCCGGCAGACGATTTCGTTGAGGGAATAGGATTCAGAGGAATCAAAACCGGCGTTGAAGGGGACATACTTAGCAGTGAAGTTGTGGGCGGTGGAGCGATGGCAGCGAGCCTCGTCCTTGATGTTATCGGTGGTTCGACGGTGGTAATCATTGGGTGGCAGAGGAGAGTGGTTGTTGGTGATGGAAGAAGACGAGGTACATCTTACTATAACGAAGACAGAGCGTTTATTTGTGTGGGTTGAATCGATGGGTTTTGTTTTTGTTTTTGTTTTTGGAGTGAGGGTGGAGAAAGACAGGTTCAACAGAGAAGACAACATTTTTCTGTTTTTCCTTTTGATGGAGGATTACGAAAGAGAATGGGGTGTGGAAAAGTGTTATTGTTATTTATCCAGAAAGGGGTTTCATGGAGAATCAAACTCAGATCAAGGGGTAACACAAAGGCAGTGAGTGTAACAAGACAGGGTAATTTTGTCCCAAAAAATTTGAAAAAATATTCCCACCGGGTGGAAATCCGAAAATACCACTCACTTGGTGGTATTCTAACTTGGGATTTTGCTTCACAATTTCGAATCCTGGGAATCTGATTTTTCCAGGTAAATTTTCACAATCTTTATACCAAACTTGGGTAAATAGAATTCGTCAGTTTTCCGGGAATTTTAAATTTATCCCTCTACCAAACACCCTTAAATTGTTTTAACAAGTAGCTGAATTTCCCTGTATACAATTAAAAAAATGTACAGAGAACTGTTGGACTCCTAGTGGTTTTATTTTATTTTCCAGATTGATGCTTATGATTTTAGTTGGTTTTTGTGGAATCATTAGTTGTTTTATCATTCTGCAATTTTGAGGTTACTTCTTGTTTGTTTCTCAGTACGGACACATAACTCACATTGACCTTAAGGTTCCACCAAGGCCCCCAGGTTATGCATTTGTGGAGGTGAGCTTGCTGTCACACACTTCTATATGAATTTCTTGTTATTTTTTTTCTCCTAATTGATGACTGGCTATTGCAGTTTGAAGATGCTCAAGATGCTGAAGATGCAATTCGTGGGCGTGATGGCTATGATTTTGATGGGCACCGGTTACGGGTTAGTTATATCTTACAATTGCATGCTCCAGTGATATGATAACCACAGTGTTTTCTATGAGCTAAAGAAAAGAACATAGCTGCAGTGCATTGCCGATACTGTTTGAACTTTTATGTTATATGCCCCCCCAAAACGTTTTAACCTGTATCTTTATAGGTGGAGCTTGCACATGGGGGGCGCGGTCCTTCATCTTCAAGAGACCGATATAGTAGTCGTAGCAATGGCCGGGCTGGACATGGGGTATCTAAGCGTTCTGAATTTCGTGGTGTGTAAGCTGTTGAAACACTTTTAAGGTGATTTTGAGGATGCTTTTAATAAGAGTCTAAAATTTTAATCCTTCCATATGCAGTTCTAGTCACTGGGTTGCCCTCTTCTGCTTCCTGGCAGGACCTTAAAGTGAGCTATTGTGTTTGTTTCTGTTTTATATGACAATTTTCTGGGAAGTATATGAGTAACGCCTCTAAACATTGTTTTACTGAAATTCAGGATCACATGCGAAAGGCGGGGGATGTTTGCTTCTCCCAAGTTTTTCATGATGGAAGAGGTGCACCTCAAATATAATTTCTGGTCTTAAAAATTGTACCCAATGATTTGGATATGTTAGCAATTGAGAATTTTTAGGTTGTTGCCTTGATGGTTTTTACCTTTTTTCTTTTTATTTTTTCTTCATCGCTCTTTTCTTAATTCCCTCTGTATGAGGGTAGCGTTGAACCTGTCAAAAGAATGGTAGTTGGAGTTGCATGCAACTTGATTCTTGAGATTAAGTGCTAGTCTTCAGCTAATAGATACAGATCGCAAAGTTTTGTTACCAGAATCGCATGTTGGAATTGCTGGAATCTTGATTTTGCTGCGATACTGATGATACAGACCTCTAAGGGACAGGGAGCCAAATGGCAACTGTGGGGGCAATGAACTGAGGCAGTGATGGCTGGATCTGGAATCTTGACAGCAGAGAGGTTTGCGAAGGCAGCATCATCACCCGCTACTCAGATGGATAGATGCAGCAAACCAGTGATCAGCACATGGTGGCAAGTGGCTACTCCTGTGATGGCAGGCCTCTGGTTGTAGGATAGCCTTCTGGCAGTGGCAGTGAGGGTGGTGAGGGAGGTGGGAGGTGGAATGCATCTCGGAGGTGTAGACCCGAGATGTGGAGGGGAAAAGGAGAGAGAAACAAATGAGACGGCTGAAATAAATAGTGTTTTTCTTGCTAGGTTTAGATATCATTTTTAGAGATAAGATCATGGAAAAAACCCAATGATTACTGTGCACGAAAGTAAATTAGAAAATTATTCTATTTCTATACTTTTACAGTTATATTTTGTCAAAAATAATTTAGTATTATTTTTAGTAATGAGTCGTGAAGGGTAACATTTCAATTAAGGATTAAGAAAAAATCCCTCTGATCTGTAATTCGATTAGCAATTTGATAATCATGGTCAAATGAGGGATTTTCTTATTAGTTTCTTGCTTTAATGCTATTTGTGGGATTCTTTGTTGTACTGTTGTTGGTTTGTAGGTACAACAGGTATTGTGGATTTCACAAACTATGATGACATGAAATATGCTGTAAGTTGCTTCTTTACTTTATTTTATTTGTCCCGAAGGAACATTGTTCATCTCTAATCAATACCTAATTATGCTTGAGGCATTAATTTTTTCCTCCACAGATCAAGAAGCTTGATGACTCAGAGTTCAAGAATGCATTTTCTAGGGGTTATGTTCGTGTATGGACTAAATTTGATATTTAGAAAAATTATATTTGTTCTCGTGTATCTGTGTGCTACTTATTATTTATCCCCCCTGTAGGTAAGGGAATATGATTCGAGAAGGGACTCCTCTAGAAGTCCTAGTCGTGACCGATCTCATTCTAGGGGAAGAAGCTATAGTCGCAGTCGTAGCCAGAGTCACAGTCGGGGCCGGAGCCAAAGGTTTGTACATCATATATTTACTTTCCAGGTTGTTCTTTTTGGGAGATTCATTCTTATTTGCACATTTTAATCTTCGTTCAGTAAATCTCCAAAGGGTAAATCTTCGCAGCGTTCACCAGTTAAATCTCCTTTAATATCTCCTCCTCGTTCACATTCGAGATCAAAGTCCCGTTCTTTATCAGGGTATGAAACTATCTTTTGAATGTGTATCATTTGTTTGTACATTATTATGCCTACTATCATTTGCTTTTTTAAGTATTATTTTTATAATTGATGCTGTTATTTGGTATTATGCTAATGGCTGGTCCACCATTTACCAATCTGTTTAGAGCTTCTTAGGAATATGCAGGGACCAACCAAAAGAGCCCACCTAGAAAAGGCATATGGAATTGGGGGAACATAGAGAACCCTTGGTACCAATAATGAACGTAATATAAATAAATGGAGTTTTAATTCGCTAATCAATTGAGTTATTGTGTATCTTGTCTTAGCAAACTTCATTTCAACTACTCAAAATTTCAACTTCAACACCCTGTTGAAATCAGTCATGTGTACCTTCCTTGTTTGATAAATATTAAAGACTTTAACTTCTTTCTTTTAACACCCTTCCCCTATCAAAAGTAAAAGATATAGAGAATCTTGTATGTAAATACAACATTGTTAATCCGTTTTCTCTATGAACTACAGATTTATTAATTTTTTTCTAGACACAAACTGTTGCTCTCTTCTCTTTCCCTCCTCTGTCAACTGTTTCCCTTTTTTCCTCATGCTTTTATTCATGGGGTTCCTGAGAAAACATGACTCCCTGTCACAATTTTCACTTTCATTTTCCTTTGGTTTTTGTGAAAATTCCTTTATTTGTTTTTTCCCCTTAGATATGGATACTTGAAGCAAACTTGGAATTGGAAATTAGAAACTTGGTGGGATTTGGTTCAGTTGCCTGGAACTCAATTTGTTATAGAGGTATGGTATTTTTTAGATGGGTGGCTTTGGATACCTTCAAAGTACATCTGTTCTAATGCTTTTAGCACGTAAATGTCCATGGGTGCTAGATTGGGAACAATGGAGATCACAGATTGCTATTTTAGAGCTGCATGTCTTGTGTGTGCATAATGGCAATTGGGATTTGGAAATCACCTCCAGTGAGCAATAGAGACAATTTCAGTACAATTGTTGACTTCAAGATTTGCCAAGCCATAGGTTGCACTATATGGATTCTCTGGATTTTGTGGTGCATTAGGGAAGATTTCTTCTCTCCTGTCCACTGGTGTCTTGATATATTACTTAGTGATCCTCTATTTTGATTCACTTCTCATAACATATTATGTATAAAATGTCTACAAAATCCCCCCCCCCCTCTCTATCCCTTGGGCAGTTATATATTTTACAATGTTTGTTTGTTAACGTCCTTTGATATGATAACTGTGCCTTGGGAGAGGCATCAAAGCTGCTGGAAATTTGATAAAGGAAATTGTAGATTTTTAAATTCTTTTTGTGAAACTTTTGCAGATCAAGATCAAGATCCAGGTCTCCTGTGCCATTGGTGAGTGTTTTACTGATCAAACATTATTTTGCTTCATGTGTTGGCTGAATTAGATATTGTGATTTGCAACATACAATGGGTAGCTTGGCCTTTTGGGTCAAACCATGCCCTGAGGAAAAGCATGTGGATGTTGTTGAACTACACGAAGTCTCATTTTTCTTTGTAAATCCCTACGACTTCTAAGAAATTGTTTTCTACTGAAGTGTGTTGCAAAGCACATTTGAAGTTTCTAATGCATTGATCGGGTTTCCCCATTAATGATATTTTTTGCCAGCGTAATAAAAGCCCAAAAAGGCACAGTCCTAGCAGAAGCCCAAGTAGGAGCAGAAGCAGAAGCAAGAGTTTGTCCCGGTCTCTCTCGTTAATTCTATTATTTCTTTCTTATTGATTTTGCCTTGCATTCCTAACTTTCCTCAATTCGTATGGTGTCTATGTTATACTCAAATCCGTTTTTCAGTTTGGATCTGATTGGATATTGGTCTGTCAGGTGAGCTCCCGATTATTGTCAATCTTTTCAATTCATGAAGTTGTGGATGAGAGTGGGTGCTGCAAAGTTTGCTTTGTAAATTGACTTTAGCCGAGAAAAACACCTATTATTTGGCTTGAAGCTGATTGACCTCCTTTGCATTAAACTCGTAGACTATACCTTATTTGCGTTAGTATGTATGATAATTTAATGGATAATAACTCTGATAGACTGTTGAATGTCAAATTTATGCTGTTTGGTTCCTTCATCTGGTTTATTTGGCATTGCCACATCTGATACTATTGTATTTTTTTTTTTTTTTTTTTTTTGTTTATCGTTATTGCCTTACTATTGCTCACATAACGAGATATTTTGGGTTTAATTGGGTCGTCGTTGCATGAGATTTGCCTGCTAGGTGAGTTCTTAAGAGTTTATTTACTTGGGAGACTGTTTTCCTTGATTTTTATAATTTCTTTCTTACCAGGAGCCATAAGTTTGCATTAGCCTTCACAGTTTTGTTTTAAATTTAAAGGAATCAGGACTTGCTTTTTCATTGGATATTCTTATTCATTATTGAATCTGTGCTTGCCGCAACATTTATAGTACTGCTCCATTCCGTACGAATTGCGTGAGAGGAGATTACATTATAGTTCTTAGCGCGGTTATTGGGTTTTTAATTTGTAAAGTTCAATCTGTACGGGAATTCGATCCATATTCATGCACTTTATCCATTGTTTTGTTGGACTAAATTTTGCAAAAGGTCAGTTTCAATTGTCTTTTGCCAATGAAATGCATGTATTCAGTTCAGACACACTTGGTGAAGACTAGGAAGAGGTGAGATGCTATTGAAAATAATTGGGAGTTTTGTATGTGACTCGTGATTGTAGTTATAGTCATGTTTTTTGAAGTTAATAATTAGTGATTTGTAATCCTTCTTGAATTTGATTTTATTGGTTTGTGTGACATAATTGGGCTGTGCTTTCATTTTATTTTCTCAGTGTCAATAGAGGCTATCAGTACTAAAAGTTTATTTTTTTCAAAATCACATTTTATATCTTTCCTTGATCAAGGTAGTTTACTTATTGGGTTTGGTATAAAATTTAATCATTTATTTATTTTTGGGAGAGGCTTATTGCTAATCGGATGACAAAATTGTCACAATATGATAAAATTTAATAGTGTTATTTAAAGTTAATAGGGGAGTATGAGTGTTTTAGATGACGGGAATATTTTTGATTTTATAAAGGAAATGTTAGGTATTTATAAAGTTTTTTCAATTTATTACACCTGCCACTATTATCCATTATCCGGGAAATAACAAATACTGCTCTTTTTGAAATTTACATAAAGTAAGAGGGGTTTTTAAAGCAAAGATAAAGCAAAGAAAGGGTGCAATTATATAAATAAGGTGGACATGCTTATATCGGGGTTAATTTGTAATTTGCTTGACAAAATAATTATGTAATGGTATTCCTTCTCATTCCCACTCATTCCATTGGAAGAGTGGTGTGTTCCAAAAGTATTTTGCTTTTAAGCCCACGGTATTGTTTTCTGTGGACGGCTTACCCGAAGAGGATCGTGCATATCCTTTCATATCTTCAAGCTGTTTTAACTCTGAAAAGAAAAAAAAAAAATTGTCGAAGATGAATGTAATTTTTTTTTAAAAGCGATGCTTGAAAATTGATTTTTCCTAACTTCCTTTATGCCTTTCGCAGATTTTTTTAACGATGGGTCAGTTTTCGTTCGTAACTTGGTAAAGTTGCTTTGGAAAAAGTTTACAAGAGGACATTCCCATTTTAAAGGTTATGCAACCGTTCCAAATCATCAATAATTTTTTAACATACGTTTATGGAGCAATGGGTTCATGAGGATATTTTAAACTCCCACACGCTTTAGTAAAGTCATCTAAGCACACGTATCCTCTACAAGAGATAATATTGTTTCCGCCACTGCTGGGAACATCCATAGCATCCACAAACTTAATTTTTATTTCAAGACTTTCTCACTCTCAAGCATCCTGACTCACTTAATTATAATCTTCATGGAGAGTGGCAACGTGCGCAAGTGTTAGGAGTGGAAAGATGCATTTATTATGACTTAGCCGATTTCTTCGGCTGTGGCGTAAAAATGATATTCACAAATCACGATGATGAATTCATGCTGCCAACTAATCCTATTTTTGTTATTTCTAACTACAATGCACAGTTTAGAGTAGCCATAAGGACATATCATAAGCATAATTTGATGTAGTGCACAAAATATTATTTGATATAGTGTCTGGCAATGCGTTTCAAAATGCAGGATATGCATATGATACCAGGAGAAATGCCGTCATAACAAAAATTTATCCTATCCATGTGACTAGCGCTGAAGAAAAAGTTAGTTAATATGACACTCATATCTATTGTTATTTGTTAATGATGTCCATTCTCTTTAGAATAATATTAATGAAATGTGAAAGAGAACAAATTGTAGTTGGTAACTAATTTTGATTAGTTCACGAGCTGCCACCAAATATTATTAAATTGGATTTATTCATTTTTAAGGGGTCCGTTCACACGGTGGTTTTTTAACTTTACGTTTGGGCATTAGTTTTTTTTTTTTTATATTTTTTATTTGTTTTTTTTGGTGTCATCAACTAATTTCTACTATTTTTTGAGCCATCAGCTATTATTATAAAGCATCATTATTTAGGTCGCATGAGATACAGTGTTGCCGAAGACTCTCGAGCCAAGTTCACCTAACTTACTTTGCAAATGAAGAAAATAATGTTCACCTAACTTACTTTAATTACAATCTGTCTAATTTTAATATGATTATGTTATATAATGAATCTAAATCACTTAATGCCAATGAGTATGTATGAGATACATGACAACAATTTAATTACTAGAATACGAGAGGGAATGTGTTTAGGATATATATATAAAAAAACACTGTAATTATTAGAATATGGAAAAAAATATGCTTATAAAGACGCCACCGTTATTTAACATTTTTACCTAATTAATTCTTTTTTTTGCCTGGAAAATGGAAATAACAGCTGTAGAAAACGTGTGCACACCGCACCTCCTTGTATTCAATATTGGGGGCGGAGAGAGAGAGAGAGAGTAAGAGAAAAAAGCAAAATAAAGAAAACTGCACAGTGCATAAGGCATTAACCGGAGGAGCAAGTTGTATCTCTCCGTCTGGAACGAATAACGAAAGAGCATGGGTGAAGGTGAAAGCGTTTTCTGGTTGCTCACCGACGATATCGTCCTCAACATTCTAACCAACCTTGAAGACGATCCACGTCATTGGGCTCGCCTCGCTTGCGTCAGCACCAGATTCTCTTCCCTCGTTCGCAATTTCTGCTGGAAGAACAAGTGCTCTCACTCCCTCCCTTCCGATCTCCTATCCGATTCTCCGTCATGGTCCTCTCTCAACAAGCTCGCCCTCTGCTGCCCTGGCCTCCTCCACGCCGGCTTCCTCCATCGACCTCCTTCCCTCTCCGATGATCTCCATTACGACGCTTTCGTTTGGAGGCCGCATTTGGCTTCTGAGAATTGGAATCTTCGGAGGGAACAAGGGAGCAAGCTCCTCGCGAGGAAGTTCCGCGATGACTGTTTGTATATTTGTGATTGGCCTGGCTGTGTCCACTTCGTGGAGAATAGGAACTACATGCTCTTCAGAGGGGTTTTCAAGAATTTCAAAGGAACGCGTGTTTGGAGAACCATCAATGATGGTAAACGGATGAAGGTTAATATTGGCTGTGCGTTTTGCACGTGTGCACAGACTTGGGACCTGCGCTCTTCGTTCTGTCTCAGGCGTGGTTTTGGGTACCATCACGATGGGGAGCCAGTTGTTCGAGCTTATGTTTGTGAAAATGGTCATGTCTCTGGGGCTTGGACCAATGTTACCATGTTCTCTTGATCCGGTAAACTCGCCCTCCCCCCTTTTTTTTCTTCCTTTAACTTTCTAATGATGCTTGATGTGCTCTTTGCTTTAATTACTGACAATTCATAGCATAACTTGTGCTTTTATGGTTTTTACATTCGTTCTTTCTTTCTATGTCTATGCGTGTTACTGTCCAAAGAAGGATCCTAGACATGTTGAAACTTGAATTGAATTGTTGTAAAAATCTTTCACAGATAGTGAAATATAATATAAACTTATTAACTTGGCCTGTTACTTAATCGTTTAAGATCTTGAGTTGTAATGATATTTTATATGATATTAGTGCTCACCAACTGGTTATGAATTTGATTCTCACCTAAATAATTAAATATTGTGTGATTTCTTACTATACTTAGACATATTTGTATATTGTTCATCTTTCAAGTTCAACTGACTCTTGTGTTAGGGAATACAGAGAAATATAATATAAAACCTATTAATGTAACTACCACTTAATACCTTAAATTTTTAGGCTGAATTAATTCTTTGGTTGGAGGCAATAACACTTCATGTAAGAGATGTCTAAGAAGTTGTTATAGCATTTAATTCTTCATGAAAGTATGGAGGATCTCTTGCTATGTTTTTCATTCAGGTTAACCGTGTTGTGATTTCGTAACTTTCTTGTGGTTTCTTACTTTATTGTCCTTCATTTAGATGGTTGTGCATTTCGTTTTATTTTGTTTTATTTTTTTCTATGGAAGAGGGTGTCTTAACATTTTCCAGTAGTCAGTGTAGAGGTTAATAAAAAGAAGATGATTGGGTCCATATCATATTGCAAATCATGCTTATGCAATTGGAATTGGCTACGGCCTTCTGTTTGCAGGGGTTTAGGGCCTTCAATATTTCAATCTTATATGTTGCGAAATATGTACTTGTAAGTGGGGTGTTAAATCATCATGCACTTTGTAGTTCTTGGATTATATTATTGTTGCTAATTTTGTTACTTATTCTAGTTTCTCTAGTTGGAGAATTGGAGAGGAAAAGGATTTGAGTATGTTGTAATATGTTCTGGGTTGGCATTTTGGTTGCTTTTTTTCTGGACTCATATATTGGGCTTCACATGCTCTTGGAGGTTATGGGCCTTATCCATTATGGGGTAAACTCTTCTATAAATAAAGAATTAAACTTCACACTAATTATGGCCATTGTGCACACAGCCTTTCCTTTTGTGCACAGTAACAGTGATTTGCTACAACCTGTGACTACCTCCTTCACAGATACCATAAGCTATCATATCCTGCATTAACGACAATCCTCTTGTATCGAACACTTTTATATAAATCTCATTGATTTTTGTCTGCGATCTTATGTAGTTCAAAATCGGTCTTTCGACTTATTTTGTCATTGTCGCCAAGTAGTATAAAATGGAGTGGGACTTCCAACTTTTTCTATTCATATTCACCAAAAGAAAGAAATTTTTAAAAAGAAAAGGAAAAATGGGGTGAATTTCAGTATTGCTCTCTCTTGATACCAGAAATATGATGAATTGTGTTTGAAAGTCTATGTAGGCATTTGTATGCAGTGCCAACTTCAAATATATAATCTAGGAGTATATTTTCTATACAACTGGAGTAGGTATTCCCTTACCAAAAAGGAGATATGAAAGGAAATAAGCATAAAGGTAATAATAATGTAAATGGATTACTTTTTCCACATTTGGTAAAAAATGTAGTGAGTGCTGCTTAGTATATCCATATTATTGAAAATATTTTCCTAATCTAGATAGGTTTTCGATGGAATATGGGACATCTAATGCTGATGCGGATCTTCAATCTTTGGCATAAGTTGCGCATGCATTGTTTTACACTGGCTATACAATTTGGGATTGATTTTTTTTTTTTTGTGAATTCAAAGATTAACGTTAGTCTATGTCAAACGCCCGGTTTTGTGTGATACATTGGATGATTTTGATAGTCTTCAGACCTCGGATTTATAACTATGATGCTTGAGAATCAGTGTCATACTTGGTTTTGAATCATCTTCGAAGCTAATTTTTGAAATGGATGTGTGAAGAAGAGTAAGGTCGTTAGGCAAATATGCTGTTTCAGTTTAACCATGTTGCAATTTGAGCTAGAAGACGTGGGTAGAGACTAGAAATACTGGAAAATACTTGCTTGGATATGAGGGACATCTAATGCTGATGCGGATCTTCAATCTTTGGCATAAGATGCGCATAGCATTGTTTTACCCTGGCTATACAATTTGGGAGTGAATTTTTATATTTTTGAAATACCGGATATAAGGATTTCTTTTCAAAAATTTTCGGACAGTTGTACCCTTCTTTTGCAGTTGGTCTTCACAACGTGGTCTCTATTTCTTCATTAGAAAATATCCTTAGAAAGGATAGAGTGCACCTTATTTGTGCAAGTACTACAACCTTAGCAACTCAAAAAATATAATAAATAAATAAAGGAAATAATGTAAATCATCCAATACCGGTAATATTTTATCATCGACCAAACATAGACTCAGGCAAATTATTCAATATTCCCGGTATTTTTTTTTACCTACCAAATAATTTTTTGATCACATTTTTAAAAAACTCATTTTTCTACTATATTTCTAGGAATCATGATTTTCGGATAATTTTTTTTTCTCTTATACCAAACACCCCTGATAATCTTCAGACCTCGGATTTATAACTATGATGCCTGAGAATCAGTGTCATACTTGGTTTTGAATCATCTTTGAAGCTAATTTTTGAAATGGATGTGTGAAGAAGAGTAAGGTCGTTAGGCAAATATGCAGTTTCAGTTTAACCATGTTGCAATTTGAGCTAGAAGATATAACACCTCGGAATTTTAAATTTTATATTAAAATATTAAACATTAATTAAAGGAAAGGATTAGTGAAAATTCTGAGAATTAGGTCAAAATACAAAGAAATGGCAAAACAGTAATTAGCTAACACGCAACCCTATGAAGATAAAAGTTGAGTAGAAGGTCTCAGATGATGAAAATAACCCTAGAAATGAATTCAGAACGAAAAATTGAATGGATAGACAAATTTCAGAAAATTCAGTGAATAGTATTTTTACCAGGTAAAAATATCGCGGTACGATTACACCGTAAAACGTGCCGATTGAGTTTTGAGATCTAGGTCTTAAATACAAGTTATAAATGGTTTATAGAACTAGGAAATAAGATTTCTGATGAAACTTGACGAAAATTAGTAAGTTTGGAGAAGCGTGCCTACAACGCGCGCAACAGCTTAAAGCAGCATTTTCTCCGACCGACCGGAAAACTCTGGATTCATCTGATCAAGTGTAATTAAAGGACAATGGTTAATGTTAAAAATTAGAATTTCTAAATAGGTTGTGAAATTATGGACGTTTAGTGGAATCGTAGGGAAATTCAAATAAGTTTGAAATGCGTGAGGTGGCGGTGGGACCCACCCGACTTAAGTAGGACATGCCACATGTGCATAGCCTCACTATTCATCATCACTTCTCTCTCTCTCCCTCCCTTTGAAACCCGCGGCTGCCCCTCCCCCATGGACACACATTTGATTTTCTTTCTCTCTAAATCCACCAAATCCTAATCAAATCCTAACCAAATTCATTGATTTTTGTGTTGAAATTCATTGGAAATCATGTTCTAAAGCCATTGGTGGTACCTTTGAACTTTGAAAACCACTAGAAATTGAGATATTTCCTCCCCAAGGCCGCGGCTCATAGTGTTAGATTTGTGTTCATTGAGTTGTTTGGAGCTCCAATAGTTTAGTATGTTTTGGAGGAGCCTTGTCTAGCTTTTGAGTAAGTTCCTACACATTTTCAATGGTTTAATCTTTGGATTTAATTCATGAACCCTAAAGGGGGTTTTGTTGATTTGTGTTGTTAGAGAGCTCAAATGGAAAATATATATTAGATGTTATTTTATGTTATTTATATGCATCGAAGTGAGCCATTGGACGGAGTTTTCTCTGGAACCTCTGGGTTACTGAGATATATTCGTATATCTCACCTCGTCTTGAGGGCTTTATTTCAGAAGGTAGCAGTGGTGCAAGCGCGGCGGGCAAGAAGCCCTTAGGATGACTAGATGGAGCATTTTATATTTTGCATTTTGATAACCACTGGGCCTAAGCTAGACTTAGAGCATGAACATTTCATATGTATGTAGGAGGAGGTTCATAGTTATATTTGTTCATGTCATTTTTGCTTAAGTCTAGTTGTATTTGAATTATGTCATTTTGAGGTTTCTTTATCATGTATTATTTGGAGATTAAAGTTGTAATTGTAATATGTCATGGGAAGCCTTGTAAATTATACATGAGTTGATGTAATTACGAAGGATATGTAATATGATGGAAGCTATTTTAGGATTATGATTATGTGTATGATTAGCAAATGCATGCAATTGGACTTGGATGATTGAAACCTGTTAAGTATTAATAAATAAAGGAATGTGATACGAATTGTATAATTAATATAAACTGTGATGAGTTGTAAGTGCCCCAAGGCATTGTTGGTCCTTGTGTGTGACATCCAATGATTATTAGGTACATTTGAGCTTCTTGATCACAATGACAACTTTGCGGATTTTTGTAAAAACAAAGGAAATTCTGGCAAATTTTCTAGAAATTGGCATAATTTAGGCGAACTTCAGGAGACCATATCTCCATCTACAGAGGTTCGATAGGGACGTGCCATACGCCATTTTGAAGCTTGAGATGTCCTCTATCTTTTGTAAAATTTGGTAAAAATCTGGGTTGGACGTCGGCCTGTAGAAAGCAGAGAGTGCAGACTGCCCATTTGCTCACTGCACATGTGGTAGTTCTGGACTAGTTTTGGGAAATTTATTCCCGCTTCGTTTCTTGGTCAAATTAGGTGTATTATATATCAAATTGAAGCTTGAGGTGTCTAGTTTGTTGTATAAAAATTTTAGTGCAATTGGTTGAGTGAATTTTCTGCAGTAATTCGTGGAGTGAGGGATGTTTGGAGCCGTTTTGGGGTTGGTTGGCAGTTTTGCTTGTCCAACTTCAAACGGCGATATCCGGAGCAAACGAGCTCTAAATAACTCGTGTGATAGCTTCCTAAAAATTTAATTGAGTGTAGAATAACATATCAGAAGATGGGAGGCTTGTAGAATGTGGTTTATCCGCAGAAAATTAATGACCGAACCATGTTCGGATAGGTAGAAAAAGTAAAAGTGAGAAATATGCTAAGTGGATTTATGGGAACCCCTTAGTGACTTGTGGTAAGTAAAATAAGTTTTAAAAGTAACCTAATTAAGCATTCCGCAAAGAGTTTACAGTTAAGGTCACAACTTTTAATTATTACACTTTTATTGTTTTAAATGTTTGGGTAATAAATGGAAAAAGTTTACTTGCATTTTTATAAATGAATTGTTGTGATTGTAACTGCGCTTAATATCATAATTAATGTTAGCAATACCGATGTAAACGTTACGAATAGGACACATATACACCAAACCTTTGAAGGATGAGGTTCCAGTTTGCCATTCCTATTATTTATAGGCTGCAGTCTCCTCAGAAGTCCGCTCATCTTCGCAGAATTCACCTGGCTCTCTTACTCACCTTCGCGTCTAGGGCATGATGTCTTTATTTATTTTAAGATGATTCAATTGGTCAATCGTCTTGTTATTCTCAATCCATTCTTCCGGGCCTCTCTACGGGATTGGAAGAAGGAGTTTTCACCCAAATGAGTTAGAGTTCCTCCGAACCGTGTCATTCTCGAAGTATGGTCGAAAACACGAGGCGGGAGTGCGTCGAAGCATGAATTGACCTAGCGACGTGAACCTTGGGTGAGGTGCACTACGTGGTTAGAGACTAGAAATACTGGAAAATACTTGCTTGGATATGAGGGTTGATATGAATGCGCTTTATTTAATAAGTAATTTCGACGGCTATAGAACTCTAATGGAAGGGAGTTGAAATTTGTTAATTATTGGTTCAAAAATTACTGCTGAAATCTTAAAATGTATCTTATGATAAGCAAATTTAAACTCTTGACATGAGAGTATAACGAATTAACCAAATATGGAATCAGGTAAATAATGCCAGTTATACGGTATCGTAGTGTCTAATTTAAGTAAATACGCGGTTCATATCTTAAGCTTCGCCTTGTCTTACTCTTCGTTAAGAAACTATTCTCTCTTTAAAATAGGTTATCTGGAACAACAGAGTTGGCATTATTTCAAAAATGGGGGTCGTGTACAACAAGGCATAAATTCATTGATGATTATAATAAAACGCCACTAAAGTGTATTTTAAGAGGTTACTAAATTCTAAGCAAGGTATCAGAAAAGAAAATGCTCATATCTGAATATTAAACTGAATTAGGGAAATTGAAATTATAAGTTGATTACAAAGTGCTACCAATATATATAGGAGCTGAAATACACACTCCAAGAGAAAGAGATACAATCAGAGAGTTAAAACTGAATCTAACTAAGTGTCCGTTTGGATGGACTTTTATTCATAAGAAGTTACTTTTTTTTTTAAAATAAAAGTCATTTTGAGAATCTTTAGATGTTTGGATAACAACTTTTTAAAAAAGCAAAATTTAAATTAAAAGTTAAAATGCTGCTTTTTTTATAGCGAGTAGTTGGTTGCTTTTGGAAAAAACAGAAATTAAAAGATAATATAAATTTTTAAAATACAATTTTAACCTTATCCTATCATACCTGTTTTATCTCTCCTTTATTGTAATTTTATATATAAAAAATACTTTTTTATTTTAACATCCAAACAATTTTTTTTATGTAAAAGTGATTTTCAGATCATACATCCAAACATAAAATAATTTTACCTTTTAAAAAAATTTATTTTAAAAAAAGCAATGCATAAAAAGTCATTTTTTAAAAGCTCATCCAAACGGGCCCTAACTCTAACAACTTAACAACTCAACTAATTAGTTAACTGCATAATAACAGAACTTCCATGCTTTATTCTTTCATGGTTTGTGGCACATGCATAGACTGAGGAGAGTCTATGAGATGAAACTGATGCTGCTACATTTTGAACGGACTTTGAATCGTTGAGCTTGGGCTGATGATCAGATTTGGGCCATTGATCATTATACTGTATTACCCCCCCACAAGATGGGCGTAGAATATTGACAATGCCCAGCTTGCCTATCATGTCTCGAAAAGTAGAAGCTGGTAAAGGTTTGGTAAAAACATCAACAAGTTGAGCTGATGAAGAAACTGGTAACAAATGAATTAAACCAGAGCCAATCTTTTCGCATGTAACGTGACAATCCAGATCAATATGCTTGGATCTTTCGTGAAATGTGGCATTATGGGCTAAGTTGATTACAGATCTGTTATCACAAAATACAGAAGCTGGACGATGCCATGGAATTTGAAGGTCATGAAATAGATACTGCAGCCATTGCAGTTCACAAGATAAAGCAGCGAGAGCTCTGTACTCTGCCTCCGAGGATGACCGTGACACCGTGGATTGCTTTTTTGATCTCCATGCAATTATAGAAGAACCAAGGAACACACAAAAGCCTGTAATGGATCGACGTGTGTCGGGATAACACGCCCAGTCTGCATCAGCGAATGCACACACATGAAGATTATCTGTGGAAGCAAAAAATAAACCAGCTCTAGGAGTAAGCTTTAGATATCTCAAAATACGATGAGCATCAGCCAAATGGATATCTGTATGATTGGAAACAAATTGAGATATCTGATGGACTGCGAAGGAAATATATGGTCATGTTGTGGTCAAGTACAATAGACGACGGTAAGGAGCTGCATCAGAAAGAGGAGTGCCCTGAGATCGACTGAGCTTGATGGAAGGATCCATTGGAGAATTTGATGATTTAGCTCCCAATATATCAGCATCAGAAATCAATTCAAGGACATATTTTCGTTGATTAAGGATTATTCCAGCCTTGGAGCGAGCTACTTCAAGTCCCAAAAAGTATCTCAAGCTACCAAGATCCTTGATTTTCAATTGGTTGTCAAGATGACGTTTAACACGATTGATTTCAGTGAGAGAGTTGCCAGAAAGAATAACATCGTCAACATACATCAATAGAACCGTGAAAGAATCATCAGAAGAAAAAGTAAACATGGAATGGTCAGTAGTAGCTTGCTTGTAACCAATTGAAAGGAGAAAAGATGAGAGCTTGGCATACCATTTCAAATCGTATAGTGATTTTCGTAGTTTGCAAACAAGATTGGATGAATCAGAAGAAACAATGAGACCTTGAGGAAGCTTCATGTAAACTTCTTCATGAAAGTCACCGTGTAAAAATGCATTGTTGACATCCAACTGCTCAAGATGCCATCTTTTAATGGCAGCAACAGCTAGTAAGGTCCGAACAGAGGTGAGCTTTGTTACTGGAGAAAATATGTCAAAGTAGTCCTTCCCTTCCATTTGGGTGAACCCTTTTGCAACTAAACATGCTTTATAGCGCTCCACTGATCCATCAACATGATATTTAATTCTGTAAACCTATTTACATCCAATGGGTTGTTTGCCAACAGGTAACTCGACCAACGACCAAGTATCATTCTTAGAAAGGGCAGATAACTCAACCTGCATTGCCTTAACCCAATGATCATGCTTAATAGCTTGTGAATAACAGGTAGGTTCAAATTGTGTGCAAGAATTGAGACAAAAGTGTTTATAAGGTGAGGAACAATTATTATATGAAATAACATAAGACAATGGATGAAAAGTAGAGATAGGTTTGATCAAACCTGGTACTGATGTGTTGTGCTGAGCAACTGAAAGGCTATGGTGATAGTCCACTAAGTATTGAGGTGTAGTACGAACACGAGAGGAACGTCGAAGCTGCTGTTCAACAGGGAGTGCAGCAAGTTGGGATGTGTCTGGTGTAGGTATTGATGTATGTGGTTCACATAATGGAGCATGTGTGGTTGTGTCAGATAATGGTATGTTGGATGATAACGGAATGTCAAATTCAGGTTGAGGATTACGGCCAAATGGTAAAATATAATGGTTGTGAAAATCAGATTGGTATGTGGTATGAAAGGGAAACTCATTTTCATAGAATATAACATGACGAGAGACAAAAATGGCATGTGATGATAGATCATATAAAATAAAACCTTTTGTGGCATCTCGATATCCAATGAATGCAGACTTTCGAGCTCTTGGGGAATACTTTGTGCGATTATTTTGGAGGGTGGTAGGATAGCATAAGCTCCCAAATACACGAAGATGAGTCAAATTAGGTTGTTGTTGGTGAATCAGTTCAAAAGGAGATTTTTTATTTGTGACAGGAGAACAAATTCTGTTGATGAGATGCACAACATACGTCACAGCATAACACCATAAGGTTAATGGAAAAAAAGCTTGGAAACATAATGCTCGTGCAACATTAAGCAGGTCGCCATGTTTTCTTTCAACCTTGGCATTTTGTTGAGGTGTGATGTATCACACCTTTTTGCAAGAAAAAGTCCTTCATAAGGAACTCAGTTCCATTATCACTTTGAAACACTTTAATGGTTGTATGAAATTGATTCTCTACATAAGCAAAGAAATGCTGAATATTTCCTCGAGTGTCTGCTTTGTTTTTCATCAAGATCACCCAAGTGAAGCATGAGAAGTCATCAACTATAGTCAGAAAAAATCGATGACCATGTATGGTTTGTATACCAAAAGGTCCCCAAATATTTGCGTGAACTAAGTCAAAAGGTTTTGTGCTTTTGGTTTGGCTAATGGGAAAGGAAAGACGTTTTTGTTTTGCTAAGTGACAAGTGTCATAAGGCTGGATTTGGTGAGATGAACTAATAAAGGAGAGTTGAGAAGACATTTTATTCATGATTGCATCAAATACATGTCCTAAGCACATATGCCATAACAGTGAGGCATCTATTACATGAGAGTAACTAATAAAATTATGTTTATTCAATCCTTGAACTACATTACTTTGGGCTGTGGTCTTTTCATGAACTATCACATATAAGCCGGTCACTTGCTCAGCAAAACCAATCGTCACCTTGTTTGAAATCTGTTTAATATGACAAAAACGACCAAAAAATGTTAGAAAACAGTTAAGAGAACTGAGTAATTTGGTTACAGATATCAGATTCACATGGAAACTTGGTACATAAAGCACATTTTGTAAAATAAGAGTAGGTGACAAAACAACAGAACCTGAGAAATGAGATATAACTTGTGAACCATTGGGCAAATTTATAGTTATAAGATGAATTTTTCGAAGGAAAGAAAAAGATGAACTATTAAAACTAATGTGATCAGTGGCACCAATGTCAATAATCCACTGAATATGTGTTATACCTGTAGAGTTTGTGTCAGTGTGAAAAACATGTTCAATATTGACTGAATGTGTAGACTGAGTTATGGCAGTGTTAGGATTTGGATTTTGAAGTAGTGAGATAATGTGTTGGTATTGTTCGTGTGAAAGCTGAGGATGGATAAGAGTGATGTCATTTTGTGGAACAAATTGTGTTGAAGCATTTTCATTGAGGTTTGTATTTGAGGCATTGTTAGCAATATGATTATCTGAATTTCTGGAACGATATCCTAGTGGATAACCGTGCAACTGATAGCAAGTCTCCACTGTGTGATTCAATCTACCATAGTGAGTGGAAACTCTGTTGCCATAATTTCCTCTTCCTCCATTATTTCTTCCACGTCCTCTACTATTTCTTCCTGGATTTTGATTGAGATTTCTGCGGCCTCCATTGGCACCTGCTTTGTTATTAAAGGCAACAAAATTCTGAACATTAGTTAAAACTTCATTGTTGGATTCTGAGCTGAACTGCCTTTCCTGCTGTACTACCATAGAGAAAGCTCGGTTGACATTTGGTAGTGGATCAATTATCATAATTTGTGATCTAACAGATGAATACTGATCATTAAGCCCCTTGAGAAATCGAATAACATGATCTCTGTCACGATAATCACGCATTTTCAACAGTGCTCCACAGTTGCAAGAAGGATCACATTCACATATAGGAAGAGGTTTCAAGTTCTCAAGCTCATCCCACATGGTTTTGAGCTGAGTAAAAAATTCACTTACAATGCGATTTCCTTGATGTATCTTATAGATCTCCTCCCGTAGATCTGACACACGAAATATATCTGACTGAGAAAAATGATCTTTTAAGTCTATCCATGCATCTCTGGCACATTCAATCCATAAAATGGATTTGGCAATTGAATCAGAGATAGATCTATGGATCCAAGCCATCACCATGGTGTTGCATCGTTGCCACTGATTGTAAATAAGATGATCAGTAGCTGGAGGTTCAATTGATCCATCAATAAGAGCAATTTTATTCTTCGAGAGTATAGCTACGGTCATTCCTCTCGCCCAAGTATGATAATTGCTTCCGGTCAAAGGTGGTGAAACTAGAATTAGAGAGGGACTTTCATTGGGATGCATGAATATCGGATGAGAAGGATTTGTGTGAAAATCCAATGTAAGATGAGGATTCGCCATTGATAACAACAAGCAAAGAAAATTTTCGAAGGCAAGTACCAAATCTCAGTGAGAGCTCGGATACCATATCAGAAAAGAAAAATGCTCATATCTGGATATTAAACTGAATTAGAGAAATTGAGATTATGAGTCGATTACAGAGTGCTACCAATATATATAGCAGCTGAAATACACACTCCAAGAGAAAGAGATACAATCAGAGAGTTAAAACTGAATCTAACTAACTCTAACAACTCAACTAATTAGTTAATTGCATAATAATAGAACTTCCATGCTTTATTCTTTCATGGTTTGTGGCGCGTGCATAGACTGGGAAGAGTCTATGAGATGAAACTGATGCTGCTACATTTGGAACGAACTTTGAATCGTTGGGCTTGGGCTGATGATCAGATTTGGGCCATTAATCATTATACTGTATTACAAGGAGAGGCTTCGATACATGCTTAAATGCACTACAGAAATAAAAGCACGTAATATGATTTGACTTTGTAGAGTGTATGTGATTATAGTATGGTCTCTTTGTATTTGGCTCCCAAAAAATAACTTTCGAATATAAAAATTGAAGGGCTTTAGCTGTTGATAAGAATAAACGAATGATATTATAATAAAAAATGTGGATATGATTACCAAAAAAAAAATGTGGATATGCACAACAAAATATGAAATTGTTATAATTTGCTCTTGATTTTTTTATCTTTAATTGAAATCATTCACTTTTTCTGTTTAAGTGAATTACTTATTTTGGATGAGTAAAAATAGGTTTGTTTATATTCTCTACTATTATCTTAACATCTTAGGAATGGATCAAATATGAGAAATGAATTGTTTGTGTGGTAGATTACGATTTGTTTCTCTTTAGGGACGTAATATGTTGATGTGACAGTGATTTAGTGAGATAGATATATAGTCATAAGCTTAATAGGGGAATCACTGTAAGTGAGTGTCATATACATATTGAGAATCAAGGGGCATATGTAGGGTTTGGTGTCTCTGTGGTTTTATTCTGACAAAGTAACAATAAGAAGAAATGGTGAATAAAATGTGTCCCTTCAAAAGTAAATGAAGGGTGTTTATGGGTGAGAAAATCCTCCAATGATGAGAGAGAGTCATGATCATTTTTGTCATTGTGGTCTCTACTAGGTGTGAGATAAACAACCTTATTTGGTGCATGTGTTAAAGGAGAAAGATTCACTATAGTGAGATAACGCTTGTTTCCCTTTAGTGATGCAAAGATGTATTATATCAAGACCTAGAATTTTTTTTTTAATGTTTGCACACTTAGCATAAAAGAATAAAGGAAAATTTTTTTAAAGAAAATTTTAAATATACTAAAATACAAAAAAATATATATAAAAAAAACTTTAACTTAATATAAAAAAGTAATCAAGAGTCAACTAAACTATTGCAACAGAACATTTTGGGTTTTTAACAAAAATTACAAGCTTCAATTTAATCTCTTAGGGGAAAAAAGTCTACTCGTGATCCCTCAGAATTCAAAAATAAACTCAGATAATCAAAATCGCGGTCCTCTGAAATTCAAAAAGATCCACATTAATCCTTCAAAAGGACTAACATGGGTCTATTTTAGATTTTAAAGTAATCACGAGTCAACTTTTTTTTAAGAGATTAAATTGGATCATTTTATTTTTGTTCATGACCCAAAATATATTTTATTTTATTTTTCTCCAAAAAATTAGTGTGTGCACTTGCACACACTAAAACATACACAAATCCACCACTAATATCAATTGAGCATTAGAGGCTAGACCAATGCGTTGGACGTGTGTGCTCCAAAAAAGAAGATATTTCATAGAAAAAATAACTCTCATGTTACAGGAGAGTTAATATTTCTCTTGCACAAATGTAAAAAATTGCACCTTTATTTTTTTTATATTTATTTCATTTTATATGAGAGAAATAATTTTTCTACACACACAAAAGAGGGGTGAGTCTCATCACTTTTTTTTTCTCTCCTCTTACTTATGAGTTCCACTTATAATTTTATTTCTATAACATAAGGTTATTATTTTCTTACAACATAAAAAAAAAATATATATTTTTTTTATATTAAATTACGGCTGGCTCCACTTTTTTGTGTCAATTGGCAAGTAAGCCCTATTTAATATACAACTGTTGTGACTTTTAAGTTTTAAAAATATTTTTAAATGCATGTATAATATAGTACCAACCTTATAAATTAGATTAAGTATCTTATTTGTAAATAATTTATTTTATAAACATCTAACGATAAAGTATACAAACATAAAAAATTATATTAATTAAGCCAAAAAAAAAATATTGTATTTTTTTATCTAGTTAATGGTATGTTGTCAATCATCTTGTATAGATATCACAATTGATATTTAATTTCTATAAATACTTAAATAGCACAACGAATATAATCATGATCAAAATATGGTTGAAATTGCTTAAAATTTTCTTCATCCTAAGTCATAGATAAAAAAACTAAATGTTAGATATCATAAAACTAGATATAATAAAAATTTAACACAGTCAATGAAACTATATTTTCTTCAAATAAGGCAAATAGTCAAAATGCTGATTCATTTCATTAAAATATTAATAATATTATTTATATTACATTAATATTATTTATATTACGATGTGATCAATATATTAAAAATAATTTTTTTATATAAAATTTTAAGTTTTTAAGTGATGATTAATTTAATAATTTTATATTAAATTTTTTTAACACACCTTTTCATACTAAAGTTTATATGAATAGAAGAGCGAATAATTCAACCTAATAACTTAATAACTTATAAGTTAGATTAATAATTTTATATTAATTTTTTTTAAAACAATCTATAAGGGCCTGTTTGTTGCGGAGATTATTTTTAAATACCTGGGAAAAAGAGGTTGGCTTTCTTAGAATGCAACGTTTGGTGGCATAAAACTTAAAATTATCAAATGAAACTTAGTTTCCCGGATTTTCATTTGTAGTGTAAAAGTGGAGACAAAATTTAACCAAAAAATACCACAAATAGGTTGGTATTCATGAAATCCTGATATTGAAAAAAATTGATATTACTTTTGGGACAATAATGCCCTTTATTAGATGCTTTCTTCCTCCACGCATCTGTCCCTATTATTGTTTCTCTTTTCCGTTTTGTTTCATAAAACAATGAGATAAAGTTGAAGTTTTTCTTTTTCTTTCGGATATTTTTAACTATCAAGAGGATGATTATAACAATGAAAACATAATAGAAATTCAATAAATTTTGCTAAGAAGTTCACCTCCAGAACCACGACTCTTGCTCATGAAGCTTCATCTTTAGAAATACATTGCACTCTCTTCTCAAAATCATCTCCACCAGATCTAAATATCACATTCCAGATTCGTGAAATAATCTCCTTGCGCTTCTTTTTTCCGTTCTTTTTATCATTGGTACTCGTCTTTCTCCATTTCGATTAGGACAAAAAAATCTTGATTTCCATTTCTGGGTTTGATGTTTAAGAAAATAAAGGGTAAATTTGTAAAATCATGTGACATTTTCAGTAATATTTAACAATCAACCAAATATAGAATCAGTAAATTTTAACCAATATTCTCGGTAATATTTTTGCCTATCAAACAATTTTTTGGTCACATTTCCATAAAATTTACATTTCTAACATATTTCAAGTAATCATGATTTATGGACACAATTTTTTTTTTCTCTTACCAAATGCCCTTAAAAATGTACGAAGATACACCACACCGGATGGATGTCTGACGATGAGACATCCAATGACAAAAGTTTCTGTGTATGGTTTAGCCTGGAGTTGTATGGGGATAAGTCATGAAAAATTACATAAGGAAACATTGGATGGGGACATCCAACGACAAAAGTTTCTTGGAGGAGACATCCAATGACAAAAGCTTTCTTGTATGGTTTGGCTTGTACTTGTTTCCGCATGAGCCAAGAAAAATACGTAAGGATGAACTCATGAACCACATTGGATCCAATGGCAAAAGCTTCCTTGTGCGGCTTTGGCAATAGCTATTCGCGACGTTTTGTTTGGATTTTTTTTTTTTTTTTTTGGTAATCTTGTTTGGATTTTAACTATGGAATGAAATTGAGTAGGATAGAATAGAATAAATGACATGCAATGAAATAAATTTGTTGTATAATTATTTAAATATTTTACATTAAAATGGAAGAAAGTTTCTATTTTATTATTTGAAAAGTAAAAGAAATAATAATAAATAGATTCTATTTTTTATTTTTAAATTGAAAAAAAGAATATTTATTAAATTATATTTCTTCAACTCAGTAAATCATATTTGTAATCCCCCTGTTTTAGCCTTAAAAAGCTTGTAAATTTAGTATATTGTTGTGACTTTGACAAGTGCACTGATCGTACAAGTAATATAGTGAAAATGAGTGGAGTTGATGTTCCCACGAGGATTGATTTATCAAGCAATAACATATTTATATAACCAAAGTTGGATCGATCTTAGGAGTAGGGTTGAAAGTGGACTGAGTTGGGCCGAGCTTTGCCCCGAAAAGCCTAAGCCTATGCTAAAAAATTTCAATTTGGCTTGACTCGAGCCTAGTACTAGTCTAACTATTAGCTTGGCTTGGCCCGTTTATAAAAAAACAAATGGTCTGGCTTGTCCCGTCAGTCTGTTAATTTTTAACTTATAAGCAAAATCATGAATCAACTTCACAAAATACTCAAATTCTGTTGCTAAAACAAAAATCACAATTTCAACGTCTAAACAGAACCATGAATCACAATAAAAATCATCACAATATGCATTTAAGTCACTTTTAAAAGCAAAATGCTCAAACTAAATAACATATATTTTATCAGATCCAATTAACAAATCTATACTACGTAAATTAAAATAACTACATAAATCCAACAAACACATCATGATGCTTGTAGTAGCCAAAAACTTCTCTTCATCTTCTCTCCCCTACAAATACAATTCCAAGATTACATAAGTTGGTAAACAATTTGTAAATGTAGAAAACAAAAAACAAGAATAAAGAATAGAAACAAAAAAAATAAGATTAAGAAAAAAAAAATCTTTTAATAGATTCATATAGGCAATATCACATGCTGAGATATTGGTTCCTTCTACATAAAAAATAAAGTCAAATTTCTATTAAAATTTAATCGAATATAATTATATTATAAAATAATTTCAATTGATTAAATTTACACTTTTTGTTTTTTTCAAGTCATACCTTTTACGTAGCCAATTTCTGCCGTATATTAAAGCTTGGATGGTATCTTCAGCCAAGCTAGAACGATAAACATTAATAACTCTTCCTCCAGCACTAAATGTTGATTTTGATGGTATTGTAGATATTGGTACAGATCTTATGCCACTCTCAAAGATAGTATTGGTGAGGGAACGAACCTAGGTCCTTCCACCACTTACTTAGCTCACACGTGTAACACCCCGTGTGCACCCAGTGTATTAAACATATAAATGGTAATAGCGCAGTTTGATATGCCTCCAGCATAGATATGATTTTAAGCCAAAAAGATAAAGAATCTTGGTCAATCTTGGATAATAAGGGCTGGAATTGTTATTAATTTGATAAATCCCAATCAGATACCTCGTAACTAATTTTCTTTTGATTTTGTAGGGAAACAGGACAAAAAAAAGCCCATTTGGAAGAACCAGGCTCAAGCCCCACGCTATTAGCGTGAAACCCGCGCTAGTAGCGCCAGAAGAATTTTTTCATCCAGAGACTCCCGCGCTATTAGCGTGGAACTGGCGATAGTAGCGCCAGCCATTCAAAACTCCCACGCTATCAGCGTGGGAACCACGCTAGTAGCGTGAACTTTCAGTATGCTGAATAAAACTCCCACGCTATTAGCGCGCGGGAGGTACGAAAAATCTTTATTCTATCTCAGGCTGAATCAGAGGAAGATTGGACCAAGATACAAGATGAAGATTTGATCAAGATTTCTAAGCACAACATAAAGTCTATAAATAGAGACTCAGACCTCAGAGCAAAGGAATCTTTTGGCTGGAGAGAATTCTTGGAGGCTCACGCTGGAGATCAGGATTCCGACGGAGTTGAAGATCGAAGACCATTGATCCTTCATCATCTTCTTCTTCTTTTTCTTTATTGTTTTCATGAATACTTTTTATTTATTTAATTTGTTTAAGCCGTCTATGTCTGGCTAGTTTGTTTTTGTAGTTGGGATCACGGACCCAATGTGAATCCTTTATATTTTCTGTAGTGATATTTTATAAGTTAATTAGTTTGTTTGTTTTATTCTACCTGTGTTAATTTTTCCATATCTTGTTTAGAATTGGCCACTCTAAATTATAGGGCTTTGAGGGTTAGAATTCACAATAGACATATTGGGGTTTTAATCTGGACAAGGGTAGAATAACAATTTGTGTATGATCTAGACATAGACTTACATAAATTGCAGACTCATAATTCATTTGCTTAATGCTTAATTCAAGAGGGATTACTAAGACATTAGAATTCTGATTGGGTTAAAGGGTTGAAATCACTAAGACATTAGGGTTCAGCTATTTTATAGGGAAATAATGAATTGTCTGAACAAACGAATTAATTAATTATAAAATATAATATAGGAATATAAGGGAGGATCGGAGGTGAAGTGTATCCTGGCTACATCCTTTTTATAAATTTTTCATCAATATTTTCTCGCGTTCTTGATCTTTTCTTGCATGCGTTGGAAATTAAATGCTTTTAATTTTCTGTTTTAAAGTTAATTATTTTTAAATTATGTTCTGAAATTCCAAAATCAATTACTTTCACAACTTAACCAATTTTATTTTTCAACTTAAGAGGAATAGTTAAACTAGTACTTGGTGCATTAATCCTCGTGAGAACGATACTCTACTTATCACTTTATTACTTGAAACGAACGATATACTTGCCGTGTTCGTAACACCACTCAATAAATGCGGAAGCTAAATTTTTCCAATTATGAACCTTATCATATTAACCAAGTGGATTTACTTATTTATTTTCAAAATATCGCTTATATGTAAATTGCAATAAATAACTACACTGAATAACCTCATAGTATAAACAAGTATCAAGTCATGGATCTACAACTCGTAGACCAGACAATATCTTGATACAATATTACAACTCGAGTCTGAAATAAACATAGATTATACCAATGTGGCATGGACAACCCCATGCTCACCAAATAAAATAACATAGTAATTCATGTCTCAAGTACAATAGCCATATAATGCTAATCAGGCATAATCATATGAAAATATGGCAATAAAGAAGCATGCATCGTATCAACTCAACTCTGGCCTCCTGCTGCCAGAGGTCTCAACCTCAGAGGTACCTGTACTTGAAAATGTACCCCACACGGGGTGAGATCTCTAAAAAGAAATCTCAGTAAGACAAGGGGTCCTCAAGGATCTTTCCACCACAAGCTCACTTACATGTGCAATATAAGTTCAAAACGATGATCACGGTATAATATCGATATCCATGCAATCCAACATATGTCTATGTCATGTGTGTATGCATCCTAATGGCCAGAGAATAAATGGTAGGGATTACATACGTCTACAACCTACAGTACAAGGCTCCTCGCTTGTACCTCACCCACAGAGTTATCATCTTGTATGTCACCACATAATCAGGGATTACCATCTAGGTGGGACACCCCACATACATAGCATATGACATTTGCACTTATAAACAGCTCAACAACATATCAAATATTCTTCACATAATTTCAGAAAACACAACATGCATATAAACCACCCCTCCATGAGGTATGGTGGAACAAACAATGGGCGAAATCGAGGACACGAAAGCTTACCTGTCAAGCTAAATCCTCCTTCACAACTCGGCGCCCAAGGGGTCACAAGTATTAACAATGTCCAGCCAGGTCACGGATCTATTTTCATAACATTCACATCATCAATATTACTAGAGTAGAATTTCATTGAGGTTCTATGTTGTATTTAAGGCTTCCCCACTTGTTTTAAGTGATTTTAGGCTCAATCTGCCAAAAATATTCGAATACTCCTTGATAAGTATTCGAATATTTCAAGTTCCCCGAAAAGTATCGTAATACTTTCACTAATGTATTCGCATACCAAAAGTATCCGAGTACTTTTACTATACTATCCGAATACTCCCCGATAAGTATTCGAATACCAAAAGTATCCCAATATTTTTACTA
The DNA here is from genome assembly GCF_033153095.1 of Gastrolobium bilobum. Lineage (NCBI taxonomy): Eukaryota > Viridiplantae > Streptophyta > Magnoliopsida > Fabales > Fabaceae > Gastrolobium > Gastrolobium bilobum. Next base: position 333,002 of record NW_026899712.1, on the reverse strand, counting down.
AGGTATTCGAATACTTCCCTTCCCAGAAAAGTATCTCAATACTTCTTGATGAGTATTCGAATACCAAGCAAGTATTCGAATACTCCATGAAAAGTATTCGAATACTTTTCAAACAGAACGCAGAAACTCGTGCAGTTTCTGCATAAACTCAATTTTAAGGGTCCCCAATGGTTCTGAGTCAAATGTCTCCACAAACATAAGTTTATTGCCACTTATCATGCATAGATTAACAACCCTTAACTTGAATAATCAAAGTTCCCTTTTTTAATGACTCAAACAAGCTATAATAATGAAATTTCAAGGGAAATGGTCAAAGGTTACCTTAAGGCTTGTGAAAACAGAAAAAATAGGTGTCTTGAATTTGTCCTCACCACCCTACAATTCTGACTCAACAAGGCCACAAATTTGGTCTACCAACAAGGTTCTTTCATCCACAAAATGGCCTCTTGAAGCATCAAAGTGAATGAAAATGGTCTTCACACTCTCCACTCAAGAAGTCAGCAGCTCCACACCTCCAAACAGACTTCACAACCTCACAAGAAGTGACTTTTCTCCCTCCCCAAGTTTGCTCTCAAGTGTTTACAAGGAATGATGATGGTTCAATGGCTTAAGAGTGAAGCAATGTGGGTAAACATGGATTCTTGGTCAAGTTCCATGCAAAAGCTCAAGTCTTGAGAAGAGGGGAAGGTGGCAGCAATGAGGGGAATCAGCCTTGGGAAAAGAAATGACCTAGGGTTGAGTGAAAAATTCTTATTTATAGTTCCACTTAATTAATCCACCGGTATTAGTTCTAATAGCTCCACTAATTATTTTAATCTCAAACTTGATATTCTGAACCTAGCCATTTTTCTAGGAATTATCATATTTTTCTTATAATTTTCGCAGCACTTTGCTGATACGCGTTTTATATGTAGCCGGTGTTAGTTCTGACATCAAAACTCATTATTCTTACTCCAAACTTGATATCCTTGAGCTAGATATTTTTCTAGGAATATTAATATTTTTATTATAATTTTTCGGGATACTTCACTGATATGCATTTATACCGTGAAGCAGAACCAGTATCTGCACTTTTTGTCAGAAAAGCGATTTAAGCATTATTTACCCTTTTCGATAATTATTCTAATCTCACTATATTTATCCAAGGTCAATTATTGAATTATTTCTTAAACTCATAATTAATTTATTTAAATTGCTAATTTATCGGTGTGGGTTCTTTTAACATGCACCAACTGAACTATCACCATTTGGTACTAGTATGAATAATATTATTTAATTTAATTTAAAATAAATAATATGATATTGGTTGGCCTATAGGCTTATAGGCCCGACATGTAAAAAAAGGCCTATCATCTACTTTTTAAATAGGCTTCTTTAAAAGCCCGAGCCTGTTCTATTTTACTATATGTAATAGGCCAAGTCCGGCCTGATATAGGCTAGGCCGTAAGCCAGCTCGGCCCACTTTCATCCCTACTTAGGAGTCTTCTTGAGAATATGATTTAAATTGTAAAAACAAATTTTTTTTAAAAAATATTTTTAGTTTTCAAGATTAACAACCAAGAACAAGAACACACATAAGAATAGAATAACAGCGAGTTGAAATCTAATATGCAAGAATGTAGCAAGAGATTCGATTTTCCCAATATTTCCCTAACAAGTCTATCTTTTCATGCAATCAATATTCAAGATTAAGTTATCGACGATTCTTTCCAAGATGATTAAATCCGTCAATCCCTTAGTGATTTAATCCTTCTAATTCCTTAGAAGTTTATCTTAGAGTAAGCATTAAAGCAAGAACCAATAAGTCGTAGAATTTGTAAGCCTATGTTTAGATCATACAAACTCTAGCAATTAATTAATCGGAATGAAGATACCAATATCCCCATTGATACACAAGACTCCATGTGTTTATATATGAGTGCACAAGTCATAAACAAAACTAATCATCAGTGAACAAATTAATTGCATAACTCAAATCATAAAATCAATTACAAGAAAGTATAAACAATGTTCAAGAATCCATTGGTTCTATCTCACCCTAACTACATAAAATAAATTAGCCTAGCATGTTCATGGAACAAAAACAATAGATGAAAAGTAAAGAGAGTTCATAATAAAGCTTGATTAAAGATGATTATAATATCCCTAACCTGATCAAATAGTAAATTACATTTAATTAAGTAATTTACCATGTGTAAGCGGGTTGAAATAAATAAAAGGCCTAATTAAATTAATTAAGATCACTTTCGAGGTAAAAAATGCAGTCAGTGAAAATTATGGGGTAAAAATTTGTGTAAGCAAAAGTACCTGAAATATAAAAGTAAAAGTAGAAATATTCCTAGAAAAATATTCCAGACCTTTGGGTAAAGTTTGAAAGAGAATGGAGTTAACTAGATAGCTAAATTTTTACCCGATTGAACTTAACTTAAGTAAGTTATGTCAAGAGATCACACAACTCCCTCATTTCTTTCTTCTTCTTCGACAGCCACCAAAGAGAGGGAGAGGAGAGAAGCTTTTCAAGCCCTAAGATCACAACTCTCTATTCTTAACCATTTTCATTGATTCCAAATCCTAAACCACTTCAAATCTTCCCCTCTTTCTTAACCCTAACTTAGCTTTGAGTGGGAACTGTAACACCCCGTATATATCCGGTTTGTTATCATGTCATCGTATTAAGCTGCGCTTAATTTAAAATGCGGAATGACTTTTTCTTTTCAATTATGACATCATTATCAATTACCAACTTGATTTACTTAATCATTTTCAAAACATTGCCTGTATGTAAATTGCAAAAGACAGCTAACTGAAATACCTCAATATATAGATAAGTGCGAGTATCTAAAATCACGGAACTACAACACTTAGCCCGTACATGATCCTGATACATTATTACAACTCAAATATAAACTAAGACATAGCCAATCAATGTGGCATGTACAATCCCCATGCTCACCAAATAAGGCAACAAAGCCATACATAGTCTCAACAACATCAACATAATAATAACAAGCTAATAGCATATCATCAGCAAATATAATCCAGCATCCAAACATATCATCATATAAACAGCAATATCAGCTAAGCTCCGGCCTCCCGCGCTAGAGGTCTCAACCCTCTGCATTACCTGAACCTGAAATATGTGCCCCAAACGTGGGGTGAGATCTCTAAACAGAAATATCAGTAAGACAAGGGGTCCTCAAGGATCTTCCACCCCAAACTCACTTACATGTGCAATATAAGTTCTAAAAGCAGTAATTCAATATCAGTTCCAAAATCAGTGCAATGCAGCAGATAATCATGTCATGCGTGTTGTAACAATTCTACTGATCAGAGAAATGCATGAATACGTCTATTACCCACATCAGTACATGCCCATGTTGTACCTGCCCACAGGATCACAACCTGTTTAGGCGAACACCACATACATATTATAAGGCATTTGCACTTAACAGCTCAATAGAATTTCAATAAAACAATACATGAAAACACATCATGCATATAACCATCCCCCCATGGGACATGGTGAAACCAACAATGGCTAAATCGAGGACACGAAGGCTTACCTTGCAAGCTAGCTATCCAAGCCAAGAGTCCACACAAGCTCAAAGCCTAAACACAGCAGGATCACAATCTGTTTGGACCAGCCATTATATCAATAATCATTCTCAACAAGTATACGATATAAAGACAACGTCTTTCCTTTACGTTTCATGTCTTTAGACTTCTCTCAAAGCCATAAACCCTTAATCACTTAGATTCTGACTTAGATTAATTATTACATAAATCTCACTTCATCAATCTAGGGTCCACAAACCCAAAACAACCTTCTGTATGAACAATGCAGCTACAGTTCTTCGAAAACCTAGAATATTCGGATATCACAGAGCCAATATCCGGATATCAATATCCGGATATTTCGCGACAGAATGTAGTTTCTGCATTTCCCGAGATATCACTTCCAAGGTTCCATTTTTAACACTTCTAAACGTTAAAACATGCTTTTTTACTCTCTTTTAAGTTCATATACTGATTGGTTACTTGTTTAACCCATTAACATGCCAAGACTCATCCTTTAAACCACTAAAATTCAAGATCAATGTAGGGAACATACCCAAAGCCTTAAAACAGAAGCTTGAAGTGCTCTTGGAGCTCTCCCTTCAGCCCCAAAGGTTCTGCCTTGCAAGTGTACGAAAATGGCACACCAATGAGGGTTCTTTCCCTTCAAAGATCACACCTTGAAGCACAAAATGCCATGACAATGGCTCCCTCAACCCACACAACAAATTCAGCACCAAGACTCTTGAAGAACAGAACCTCAACTCAGAAGAGAGGCCTCCCACTCATCCCCTATGATCTCTCTCACTCACACAAGGTATTTTGGTGAAGAGAATGGAAAAAATGTGGTTTCTTTGGTGAGAAATGGAGGAAGGAAGCCTTAGGACAAGTTGAAGAAGAAGGCAGCAACACACACACTCAGCACCCACGTATAGAGGCTGATTATGGCCTAGAGTTGTGTGTAAAATGAGTATATATAATGTTTTAAGTCTTAAACACACAGTATTAGCACTAATAGCTACGCTTAACATTTTAATCCCAAACTTAGGATTCTGAACCTACTCAATTTTCTAAGATTTGTCATACTTTTATTTTATTTTTCGTAGCACCTTTCCGGTACGCGCTTTTACATAGCCAGTATAAGTTCTGGCACCTGTTCTCATTATTTTGACCTGAAACTTGTTTTACAAGTCCTATATATTATTCTAGGAATATTCATGCACTTATTATAATTTTCTGGGATACTTCATCGATACACATTTATACCAAGTAGCAGAACCGATATCTGCACTTTTCGTCAGAAAAGCGACTTTCAGCGTTATTAATCACTTACCATAATTATTTAAGCCATCTCATAATTATTAGGGTTAATTATGGAATTATTTCCTAATTTCACACAATTAATTAATTAATTTCCTTAATTAACGGTACGGGTTCTTACAGGAACCATTGTGGAGTGAGATATTGCTTGTGGAAGGGGGGAAAATTTGACATTGGAGGAGCTTGAGGTGGAGTCTTCCATTCTTGTGGCTTGGAAGTCCTTCCTTGGACCATTGTAGTTGTGTTTGTGGTAAGAACTCTAAGTCATTTGGTTATTTTGAGTTTGAGCCATAGTTAGGGTTTAGTTTATGAAAATACATGAATAGTGGGGTATGTTGGAGAGAGATTGAGACTAAATCCCTTTGTAAAAGTTGTTAGGAATGATGATTAAACGGTGGAAATGAACTTTGATAGTCATTTGGTTATTGTTCAATATTTTGAAAAAAATCATGCTTGTAATGTTGAGTTTCTTGCATTGTTGGGTCATAGCTTGGATTGGTTGTTAATGGTGTCCATTGTGTTGGTAGGATTGAAGCAAGTGGACCATCCTTGATTGACCAACCATGGAGGAAACCATGGAGCTTGAGTAGCTCATTTGGATTGGTAAGTTCATGCCTTAATTGTGGTGTGAATTGGATTGTGTGGTTTTTGAGTGGGTTGTATGTATGTTAAATTGATGGATTTCATACTCTTGAATATGGTGTATTGGTGATGGGAAGGAATTACCAAGTTGAGATACCAAGAAAGGTTGGTTTAGAGAAGTGAGCTAGAAGAAAGCTTGCAAATGAGAGGAAACATCAAGAGGTAAATCTTCGGATCTTGGAGGTTGATCCCTCTTGTTGTTCCACCATTGCTTTTACGGAAGTAATGGTTAATGAATGGATGATTGAGTGGAAATGTTAGTATTATGGTATGTTTGCATTCATATAGTATTGTAGTGTCATTGGTGAAAAGGCCAATGGACAAGCACTAGGGGCAAGGTTGTATGCTTAGTGGAAAGAACTAAGATGCACTGAAGCTTGTGTGATAATTTGATTCTTTAATTCTTTGGCCATTTGAATGCATGAGTATGTTGTAGTTAAATAATTACTGTTATTGCCTCTAGATATATGATGTAGTTCATGCCATGTGTATACTAACCCTTCATGCAGGAAGTGAGCTCCGGGGTTGGAGGAATTCTCCAAGAACCCTGGGTTTATTGAGTTTTATCTCACCCCGTTTGGGGACTGCTATTTCAGGTGTTAGCAGAGATAATACTTGGCGAGGCAAAGGGCTAGAGTAGCTTGCATATGATAGATGATATTTGAGATATTTTGATGCATTAGTGATAAATGAATGCAAATAAGACTTAGAAGTTGATCATTGTTGTTGTATAGTCCTGGTGCACCTAATTTGGGACTTTGATCACTTGTTATTTCTAAGTATTTTGTATGTAATCATTTTGAAGCACCTTGATGTAATTTAGCCAATTTGGATATCATATAAGCCTTGAAATAGCAAAGATTTAGGTATTGGAGTTATGGTACAATGTCTATTAGGTGAAAGAAAACCTTTGGGATTGAGAATCAATGCAAATATAAGGATATTATGTCTTGTTGTCAATTTTTCATATCCTATATGATAGATTTGGACCCTTGGGCCTTAATGAAAGTTATAGATCTTTTTCTTAGCTTTCCAATGAGACCAAGATGGAGTCAATCAGATAAGTATAACTCAAGTTACGGATAAAATACCAATGTAGGGTGAAATCTTTAAACCGTGGTGCTACGAGCGCAAAAGTTGGCGCTGTCAGTGCGGGACGACGTGAGGAGGGCAATGTTCCCGCTCTACGAGCGCGGGTTTCATGCTACCAGCACGGGACCCATTGTGAAATTCAGCATATTTTCTTTAAAAATTCATAACTTGAGCTACGATGCTCCGATTTGAGCGCGGTTTGAACCTACGCGTAGCTAGTGAAGAAATCTATAACATAATAGAAAATGAAGACTATAAAAATAGTATAAAATTCCTTAAGTAAACTAAAAAGTGGAGGTGTTTAGTGTTGAATAACGATAAAAATGAGTTTTTATGCCTTGTTGGTCTAAGGGGACTACTTGGCACACTATAGTAGCAACGTATAGGCTAAATAAAATTACATTAGGTGTTACACATATAGTTTAAGTTATGATTACAGTTTTTGGAAATTGTTTTAATTACGGAATTGATTTTAAACAGAAACGTTTATAAATATAAAGGAAAAAGTTTATCCGTACTTTAATTCAATTGCTGTGATTGTAACTGCGCCTAATGTCATACGTAATGTCAACAAACCGGTTCTAGAACGGGGTGTTACAATGATCAATGGTGAAGCACTGAGTTGTTCTTCCTCCTTATCCTCTCAAAATCTCTTCCTCTTGCTTTCCCTATAAGTCTATGGCCTTAGATAATCATTGGAAAAACCCTAGGTCATCCTTTCAATAAAAAAGATCCATGGGCTTTTTTTCCGACGCTGCTCGCTCGTTCGAGCAAACTAGCGAGGTAAATTGACCATGGTGAAGCTTTAAGTAAGCAACTCCTTAACTGTTTGAAGTGTAGGGATGTCATTCCCTATTAGTAGTATGTCATCCACATAAAGCACCAAGAAAATAACATTGCTCCCACTAACCTTTTTTAAACACAAGACTCATCCTCGTTCTTGATGAAATCGTTACTCCTAACAACCTTATCAAAATGAATGTTCCAACTCCGTGATGCTTGTTTTAGCCCATATTTGAAGTTTGCATACCATATGCTCCTGGCCTTTGGATTCAAAACCTTTAGGCTGTGTCATATACACCTCATCCTTCAAGAACCCATTCAAGAAGACAGTTTTGACATCCATTTGCCAAATTTCATAATCATTATATGTTGCTATAGCTAGCATGATCCGAATAGATTGACCATGGCAACATGTGAGAAAGCCTCGTCATAGTCAACTCCTTGTCTTTGACGATATCCTTTTGCAACCAACCTAGCTTTATAGGTTTGAACATTGCTATATGCATTAGTCTTTTTCTTAAAGACCCATTTACATCCAATAGGAACCATTCCTTCTGGATGTGGAACCAAGGTCCATACCTGGTTTTGATGCATCGAGTCTATTTTAGACCTCATGGCTTCAAGTCATTTGGAGGAGTCAACATCCTTGACTGCCTCCTCATAGTTACAAGGTTCGTCATCCTTAACGGTTTGTTGATTCTCAATCACATAATCACACCTCTTAGGTGGTTGACTAACTCTAGTAGACCTACGAAGTTGTGTGTTTACTTCTCCATTGGAGAATGTCGCTTGCAGAGCAGACTTGGGTTCCTTAATCTGTTCTTGTGGGCTTTAAGCTCTTCAAGTTCACTTTTACTCCCACTAGTTCCTTGAGAAATAAGATCCTTCTCTAAGAACTCAATGTTCTTGAACACAAATACTTTGTGATCATCAAGTGAGTAAAAGTAGTATTCCTTAGTGCCTTTGGGATGCCCCACAAATAGACATTTAGTACTCTTAGCACTAAGCTTGTTTGATGTCAATGCTTTGACATATGCCGGAGATCCCCAAACCTTGAGGTAGCTCAAGTTTGGTCTCCTACCAGTCCATATATATTATGGAGTGGTCTAAACATATTTAGAAGGTATGCTGCAGTGCTTAAGGCATACCCCCAAAATGATTTTGGGAGTTCTGTCTCACTCATCATAGACCTAACCATATCCAATAAGGTTCGGTTCCTCTATTCGGATACACCATTATGGCGTGGCGTGTATGGCGCAGTAAGCTGTGAGAGAATTCCATTTCCTTTAGATAATCTTGAAACTCGTTGCTCAGATATTCTCCACCATGATCTGATCGTAATGTCTTAATCATCTTGCATCGTTATTTCTCTACTTCACTCCTATACTCCTTGAAATTTTCAAAGGCCTTAGATTTATGTCTCATCAGGTATACATACCCAAATCTTGACTTATCATCGGTAAAGATAATAAAGTAGGAAAATCCACCTCTAGCCTCGACAGACATTGGACCACATACAGTACATTGAATGAGTTCTAACAACTCACTAGCCCTATGACTCTCAAGCCTTTTGGGCTTGGTCCGAGTCATTTTCACAGCTAGACAAGACTCACAAGGTCCATAGGATTCTAAATCCATAGAATCTAGGTATCCATTTGCATGTAGCCTAGACAATCTTGTTTTGTTTATGTGTCATAGTCTACAATGCCAAAGATAAGATTGATTATCTATCCTAGGTCATTTCACATTCACATTGAGGACTTTATTTTTCATTTCTAGAACATATAAGCCATTTACCAAAGAAGCAGTAGCAAAAACAATATCATTCAAAATGATAGAAAATTCACCACTCTTAATAGTAAATATAAAACCTTCTCGTTCTAAACAAGAAATAGAAACAATGTTTCTAGAAATGTTAGGAAGATAAAGACAATTTTTCAAATGCAGCATAAGACCTGTACGCAAAATAAGGTCAACATCTCCAATAGTCAATGAGCAACTCTTGATCCATTCCCAAATTGAAGATCCACCTCGTTCTTGTCAAGCTTCCTCGAATTCCTTAGGACCTACATCATATTGCAAATGTTAGAACCACAACCGATATCCAATACCAATGAAGCCAGTTAGCACAAGAAAAATTAACCTCAATCATGTAAATACCTGAGGTAGAAGCATGACCATGCTTCTTTTCCATCACACCCTTGATGTAGTCAGGACAGTTCCTCTTCTAATGGCCTTTCTTGCCACAATGGAAGCACTCAACATCATATTTTTCTTTCCCTTACCTTTGGCCTTGCCCGTCTTCTTATTGGACTTTCCTTTGGGCTTGAGAGGATTGGGCTTCACAAGCTCTTTCTTTTTACCCTTATCCTTGGTCTTGGATGACCCACCAATAAGAAGAGCTCGTGTCTTATTCTTTTTGATAGACACCTCAATAGTAGTTAACATGCTTAACAACTGAGGCAGTGTAACATTCATCGAATGCATTTTATGGTTAATAATGAACCCACTGAAAGAAGGAGGAAGCGATGATATAATTAAGTCATTAATTAATTATGCGTCCATTATGAAGCCTAGACCCTCTAGCTTCTCAATGAGCATTATCATCTTTAGGACAGTTCCTCTTCCATAGGCGCAACAGGTAAAGCAAAAAATTTATGGCCCGCAGAACAATTATGATGTTCCGATACTAGTCCATGAAATTAGGACCAGTCAAATTGATCATTTTGAGAATAGTACGCAGAGACAGATGATCCGACATATTAAGCTGAAAAGGATGTAAAGATTAATACTGTTATAAATTAGACCATATTATTAAAGACTTCAAATAAATTGTCTTTCCCACTATTTTATCTAAGTCAATGACCCTTATCCTTATTGACGTAGGGCTATTCTTCTTAAGAATTCTTGTAGTGGATTAAGAGAACGACCGTTTCCTTTAATCCCCGTCTTAGACCACAAGATCAAATTAAGCGATGGATTTATCATTATCAACAGTATCTCATACCTTATCTTAACATCGGGTTAATAACTCCTTGTCACTTAGTCGTGCATCTCATGCAATCAACCTGGCACTATTGCCCCAAGTACATCAGCTTGGCTGAGCCTGCAACTTATGCACCCGGTCAAGCACAAACCACCATCCTAAGTGTCTCTACACTTCAAGCACTCATCTTACCCAACGAAACAGCGGGTCCCAACTGAGTTGTAGAGCACCACCATGTCGAAGGAATTTAATTTGTACCGACGATGGAAGGCAATCATGCACTTAATAATTTTTCCTTTTAAGGGTTCATTTTATTTTTATTAGGGATTTACCAAGTCTCATCAAACACGCATATTGTACTATCATGCTAGTTGTTGTCCTATGTCATACATCTACAACAAACTATACTAGCCGCTAAGGAAGCATGGACACTTGTAAAAACAGGAAGAGTCAGGTCCGACACGCTCCGACACGGCGACACGCTCCGACACGGTGTCGGACACGCGGTTGACTTTTTCCGACACGTTGACTATTCCGACACGCGAATTTGTCCGTGTCCGACACGGTCAAATGGCATTTTCGTAATTTTTTTTTATTTTATTTTTAAAATTTAGTTTTTTTAAAAGTTAAAATATATTAATAAAGCTTCCACCTGATCATATCAATTTTATCTTTTTGTCTTTTTTCCCCTTAAGTAGATAAGAGATCATCTCAGCATCATTGTTGTCAATTCTTATCACGCTCTTGTTGTATCTTCTTCTCTCTGATCTCTCTCTAATATGATTTGATCTCTCTATCTGATATTATATCTCTCTCTCTCATCCCAGTTCTTATTTTTTTTATTAAAGCTTCCATCTTTATAACGTGTTGATGGATATTATTAATTTAGTTTCATTTTTTTGTTAAATTATTAAATATTAAATGAAATATACACTATATAAAATAAAAATATTATTTAATATTAAAATGTGTCCCAACGTGTCGAAATCCATAATTTTTTAGGATTGACGTGTCGGAGTGTTGTGTCGTGTCACGTGTCGCGTGTCGTATCGGTGCTACATAGCTAGCCGCTTTTGGACATGCAAAATAGAAACATACATACGCTATTTTATGACATGCATACTAGTCGCTTTGACATATACACATACATTCATAGGCATAAAAAATCACATTTATTTTGGGTTAGTCACGATACTCATGCCATCTCCCATCATGCTCCTTAAGCCGCGGCTCCTCCGTGAACTCCTCCATGCCTAAAACGTCACTAGCCTAATTTCTAATTACATATTAATTCAAGAAACCCCAAGTTATATTTGGGGGGAGTAAGGTGAGAAAAGAATTTACATAAGAGTAAAAGAAAGACAAGACATACAAGCCTTATTTACCAAAATTAAATTGCAACGATTAAAATTTAATTTTGGGCACCATGACCATCCTCTTCCTTTATTTTCACCTAAAAAGTTAGTAACCAAACAAGCGCAAAAATATACAAAATATGTTCTATGCTTTTACATGGACATATTAACATTTAATATATCCAAAAATTCAAAATTTTATACAAAGATCATATTTTATACCGAATAAAAAATTAAAGATCAAATCTTTATTCGATCAAAATATCAAATATCATATCTTTAACCAACAAAATGCAAAGTTCACATTTTTAATTGATTAAAACGTCAAAGATCAAATCTTTAACCAATCAAAACATAAAGGTCACATTTTAACCGATTAAAACGTCAAAGATCAGATCTTTAACCAACCAAAACATAAATGTCACATTTTTAACCGATTAAAAAATCAAAGATCAAATCTTTAATGAACCAAAATGTAAAAATCGCTTTTTTAACCGAACAAAAGTACTCTAATTTGCCGATAATAAAGCAACAAGCTCTAATACCAATTGAAAATAGCCTTTTGTAGGCCATGAACATAAAAGAGGGAAAAATTAAAACTTTTATGCGGAAGAGGCAACCTTTGCCCACCCTCAATCATGTTCAACCCATGAATTATGCAATAGACATGTTAGAGGTTTAAAGTTGATACCTTTATTCGGATAACTATTTCTGATCAGATGTGTTCTTGATCAATTCTTCAGACTTGAAGAACATAAGTCCTCCGATGGAAATCCACACCACCTTGTTGTCTTGTAAGAGAAGAACGCTTCTTCGAATGCCCAATATCCTTCAATGAAGGTTGCTAGACTCAAGAGAAGAATATAGATTGGGTGGTGCTTTTGGTTATTCCAAGAGAGATAGCCGCCACACTGATGTGTGTGTTGGCTAAGGTTTCAATGGAGAAAATTAAAGATGAAGAGTTACATAAACTAAGGAAGAAGAAGGGCTATACATATGTGTGGCGCCTCATTAACCTAAAACTAGGTCAAATCAGCGCCCTCATCAAATTCTAATCTTATTAGGTAATTTTCTTAATTTTATCCAATCAATCCAATTGATTGGTTTCCTCAATTTCAGCTAATTAATTTAATTAATTGGTTTCCTTGACTTTATCCAATCAATCCAATTGATTGGTTTTCCAAATTTTAGCCAATTAATTTAATTAATTGATTTCCTTAATTTTGGTCAATCAATCTAATTGATTGGTTTCCAATTTGTCTAACTGATTGGTTTCCTTTATTTTCTCCATCTTCATTAAATCTAATTTAATGACTATATTTAAATTCAAATTTCAAATTTCAAATTCAAAATTAGAATTTAAATTAATTTTATTTAAATTTAAATTTCAAATTCGAAATTAGAATTCAAATTATTTTTATTTATTTAACATTTAAATTAATTAGGTTACATCATGAATCAAGTCCAACTTGACCCATCATGCCACATACTATCTCTTGGCCCAATATGTAGGCTTTTCCAACTTAGGCCCATTATGCCTTATTGGGCCCAAACCACACATGCTAGAATTCAAGACAACTTAAGGTGTTTGTGTGCGACCCATCAGACCCAACATAGTCACTGACATAAATGGATTTGGGCCCATTAGGCCCAATCCATCTAATGACAACACAGAGCACTAGCAATGCTTTTTTGTCCCAGAGCTAGTTGAGTTCATCGAATGATCAACCTATTATACCTATTTGGTTACCGTGTGAATTGTCCTTTCGCCTCGGTTATCCGTCCCATTGACCTAGGTCAAGGAAAACGTATCAACCCCTGCAGTCTAGGGTTAACTTTTATCGAAACAGGGAATCTTCATTTACGGACTCTAGAGAGCGGGTCGTCTCATGATTCCTTTACTATGCATAGATTCCGAGTCCCGTAAATGTCATTCCGGTTTCACCGGTCTACGAATAACTTAATCTCTCACAGAGATTAACGAATTCCTTCAGCTTGTCATTCTAGCCCTGAGTCCTTATGGCATGACCAGGAGTATACCTACGAGTCTCCATGTTTCAGGCAGACAAGGTATACAATCAAAGTAAGCCTTCCAGAGCACAGGTCTATATGACAACGTTAGGTCTAAGGAAAGACACACCCAAATAATAAGAGACATTACCTATTGATACTATATGTGGGGTTTCCTTGTAGTGTCTCTTTGTGGGTCAATTCAGTACGAGCTATTCTCCAATAGGTCCACCCACGAGTCAGCTAAGACATCTCCATGTCTGTAGCTCACGAGGACTCTACCTTGCATCTCTATGCAAGTAGTTGGGTCGTGCTAGTCTTACCCGAGATAACCTGTAACGTTTGGCAACTTGCAAGGATCAACGACTGTCCCCACACTCTAACACGAGACTTTTCAGCGTGCTTTGTCCTCACTCGCACACTTTCCGGGAAAACTTCCCAGGAGGTCACCCATCCAAGAATTGCTCTAAGTCAAGAACGCTTAACTATGGAGTTCTTCTGTTCTGGGCTACCGAAAAGTAGATGCATCTTGTTAGTATAGGTAGTACCAATTAATTCTTATAAGCTATTCCCAACTGTACCGTCCCATACCAGCACAATCTCTGGAATCCCTCTCTTTCGGGTGTTGATTCGATTCATTCATGTACCCCGTCCCTAGAAGCCTGCTAGGAGCCGCACCTTGTTTGTGCCCTTTCGCACCATGCCTTTTCACACCGGCACTCACTCCCCGCCCTCGTCAGCGCCCGAGATGTTACATACCCACCAGCTTCCGCCTGGTTCGTCTTCGAACCACATCGTAATGGAAGAGAAGCCCTGCTTTAATACCACTTGTAACGTCTGGCAACTTGCAAGGATCAACGACTATCCCCACACACTAACACAAGACTTTTCATCGTGCTTTGTCCTCACTCGCACACTTCCCGGGAAAACTTCCTAAGAGGTCACTCATCCCAGAATTGCTCCAAGTCAAGTAAGCTTAACTAAGGAGTTCTTCCGTTCTGGGCTACCGAAAAGTAGATGCATCTTGTTAGTATAGGTAGTACCAATTAATTCTTATAAGCTATTCCTAACTGTACCGTGCCATACCAGCACAATATCTGAAATCCCTCTCTTTTGGGTGTTGATTTGATTCATTTATGTACCCTCGTCCCTAAAATCCTGCCAGGAGCCGCTCCTTGTTTGTGCCCTTTCGCACCGGCGATCACTCCCTGCCCTCGTCAGCGCTCGGGATGTTACATAACCAATGCCCATTATCGATATCTCTAGACTAGGAACATATTTCTGGCAATGGACATGTGGTGTCATTGAGCCCTTATAATCGTGATCCATATCACAAATCCTCAATGTGACACTCGTCGTTCCATTCCAAGGGCTTATCCAGTTACTCATATTCAATATTTGAGACATGCAATATGAAACAAGATAAATAATTCTTTTATTCATAAAATTTATTGATAACAAATAAAGAAGTACATGGATCCATTTGACTCAGATTATCTCTAGGAAACCTATGTACTAACAACATAAGTATAAATGGAAGTGGTAGCAGAAGCCTGAGAACGTAACTGATCCTTATGTGTTGAAACTTGGAGAAAATAGAGTTTGCCATGTCTAACACTAGGGCTGGCAATATGGGCTGGCCCGCCCCGGCCCGCCATTGGCCTGCCGAAAATGGGTTGGCCCGCCCCGGCCCGTTTTGATAAAATGGACTGAATTGAGCAACCGACATGTTTTATGAGTGGGCTGACGGGCTACGGGCCAACCCGCCTAAAATAAAAAAATTCATAAAAATAAAATATAAAATATAAAATATAAAATTATGTATAAAAAATTCTTAAAAATATAAAAAAATTCATAAAATTTTTTTGCATAAAATCCTAACGTGCATATGAAAGTCCAAAAAAAAAAAATAGTATATATGAGAAAGTATATAATAAGCAAGACCCGTTACTTATAAGATTATGTCTCTTATAATTAAGTTCTCAAAAATATATTAAAAAATCTGGTCTTTAGCGAAGTACAATTTGCTTTTTATCATCAGTTGGAAACAATATAGAATTTGCTTTTTATTCATATATATTAACAAATAAATAAAAGAAATAAAAAATGTCGTAATTATATAGCATCTTCCAAGATTGAAATAAAGTAACGATTGTGGGCATAGAGACAAGACAAATACCCATCACATACATGAAAAAAACCCATAACATATTGTCAATTAACTCAATCATGATACCAAATTGAAAAAGGGGTGGCTAGAGAAAGAGAAGCTGAATAGATTATACCAAATTTAACTGGGTATCATCATGATATGTGAAGCAAGACTCCCACTGTTTTTTCTAAAAAATTATAAGAAGCAACCACTCAACTCAACCATTGAAAACGCGTCCTCACTTTGGATAATTTGATCTTATTTGATTTGGGTAATATAAAAAATAAAAAAAACGGGTTTGGCGGGCTAGCCAGTCCCGTGGCGGGCTGATGGGTTTGGCGGGGCGGGTTAGGCGGGCTGGTGGGTTGATAAACTCAACCCACTCCGCCCCGTTTGGCAGGCGGGGCGGGCCAGCCCGACGGGCTCAGCCCATTTTGCCAGCCCTATCTAACACCCTAACCGAGGATCACCTGTGTCTGGACGTTTTGAAAGAGACAAAATGTAGGCCAAAAAAAGATTGTGCAATTCAAATTGGAGGTAAGTTGACTAACAGAAAGTAAATTAAATTCAAGGGAAGGAACTACATGTATAGAAGAAGGTTTAGGGAAGGGGAAAGTTGAAGAGAACCTTGACCAGTGATTACGGCAGACCCATCATTTGGGGTAGTAATGGTTAATTTTGGGGAGGAAGTAAAGTTAGATAAAAGAGAGGAATTATGAATCATATGGTCAGAAACACCAGTATCAATTATCCATATATCATTCCCAAAATGAGTAGAGAGAGCAAAAGACTTACCAAGAATGCCTTCATAAATAACATTAGCCTGAGGGGAGGGAGGAAGAACATCATCAGCCGTGACATGAAGTGCTTTAAAGGCTAGGTTCCGGTAGGGCCTTTTGGTGAAGTCCCATCATTCTGGATAGCCAATGATCTCATAACACCAAGTTTTGGTATGACCCAAATCGCCATAATGGGTACAGATAAGCGTCTTGTTAGGAGGATCATTTTTTCGAGGCTTGGGAGGAAGAACTGCCGGAGAAGGACACGGTGCGTGAGTCAATAAGGCAGAGGAATCCGACGAAGATAGGGGACGATTCATGGAGATTCGTTGCTAGAATTCACGACGCACATATGCATACGTGCCCTCTAGGTCCACCTTTGGGTCTTTGCGAAGGATTTCCCCGAACCTGGTCAAAGTAAGGATCTAAGCCATTGAGGAAGATGTAAACCCGAAGACTAGTAAAGGCAAAGTGCGATTGGACGACCCCATCATCAGTGGTTGCTTGGGAGGACATGTGGTGATCGATTTCTTGAAAAATAGAGAGAAGTTCATTATAGTAGGTAGGGAGAGGCCGACCATTTTGCTTGGTGTTGAAGGACCTCTGATTCAATTCGAAGAGGCAAGATTCGTCCGAGCCATCGTAGAACGTGCGTCAAGCAGCCTCCCAGATGTCATGAGCAGATGAAGCGTTGCATCAACTTTGGAGTCATGGAGTCAATAAGCCAACTCTTGACTCGCTGATTTTCGGTGACCCACTCGGCATAGGTGGGATCAGTGGCCGATGGCTTTGCCGTCATGCCAGTGAGGTGACCAGAGTTATTTCGGGCACCGATACATATTTCCATCAATTGGGACCAAAGAGGGTAGTTGGATTCATCAAGAATGATGGTGATGGGAAAAGAGGAAGTGTCTTGGTGGATGACGATGTTGGAAGATGGGGCATTGGAAGAATTGGGAGGAGGGCCAGTGGAATTCAAGGGTGGGTCGGTAATGTCCATGGAAGGATTGGGAAATTAGGGATTTGAGAACAAATTAAGTGTGGGGTCCAGGAGGAAGGAAAAGTAAGAGGGAGGAAAAAAAGAAAAAAAGAAAGGGAAATTTTGATTTAGGATCGTAACGTAACTGATACCATATTAAAAGTAATAACTCTAATGATGAGAGTTACTTTCTTTTCATTCATATTGATTTCTTCTAATGAGGTACATTTATGCAGATGGAATAAACAAACAGTATAAGGAAAAATAGGTAACATCCTATCAGTCTGTTTGCAATTTTAAACTATCTAACAAACTTTGATCTTATATGCAGTAACATTTTAAATTCAAATTTCTTTTCAACAAGTAGATATATAGACATAAATTCAACAAAAAGGCATCGTTAATTAGTGAGTTTTAGGTACATATATGTTGAGAATCAAGGGGAATATGCAGGGTAAGTTGGCTCGGTGGCTATAATCTGACAAAGTAACAACAAGAAGAAATGATGAATAAGAGGTGTCCCTTCAACAAGCAATAGTAAATGAGAGGTATTTAAATAGTTGGAGAAAATTTCCAAAGAGTCATAATTAATGTTTCTGTCATCGTGAGCATTGCTAGGACATGCATACTTAGCTGGTGCATGAAGAGCCCGACACGCTTAAATGCACTTGTTTTACTTTAGGTAGTGTTTGTTTCAGGAGTTTTGTGGATATTCCCAGGGAAGTGATTCTGACTTTATCATTTCTCCACGTTTGGTTCACGATATCATGATTTTTGCCCATGAATATCAGGTGCATAGCAATCAATAATTGCACGTCAAAAAGGAAGAAAAGAACTGTTCAAGAATCCAACAAATCATGTGGAATTGCATCTAAAAATCGGATAAGTCAACACGGTACAAAATAGTGACAATACTACCCCTTAATGCAGTGGGACAATTGGTTGTATAAAGGGTTATTTTTAAAAGGATAATTTTGTAATTTCAATAAGTTTTTCCATCAATATTTTATATTCAACCAAATACACATTCAGGAATTTCACTTAATTTTCTTGGTAAAATTTTATCCAACCAAACAACTTTTTTAAAACTTTCCTATCTAACTCATTTTCCCTACAGATCCCTAGTAATTACATTTCAATAGTAAAAAATAATTTCACCTGAACCAAACACCCCCTTAGGGATGCATGTGTGTAACACTCAAATGGGTATAACAAGAAGATATTTCATATACAACTGTTGTGACTTAAAAGTTTTAAAAACAATTTTAAGTGCATGAATAATATAGTACCAAACCAATAAATTATATAAACACAATTTTTTTTATTAATTAAGAAAAAAATCAAAATTTATATATTTTTTAGATTAATATTTCTCTTGCAACAGGAGATAAATAAAGCGACATCATTTTGGGATTTTAAGGAAAAAATATAGAGTGTTTTAGTAAAATTTATGATACAAAGGAAAATAAAATTCTAAAAAAACCCTGCACTTTTTTTCCTAAACCCTAAAACAACGTTGTTTTGGAATTGTAGGAGGTAACTTTATTTCTTGTTGCAGGAAAAATAATTTCCCCCCTTTTTTATACTAGTTAATGGTAATTTGTCAATCATCAATCGTATTCTTGTATAGATATCACTAGGAGTGAAACTGGGCCGGACCGCTTACAGGGGCCTACGGCTCGGCCTACGTTAGGTCAGACCTGACCTAGTATATTTCGTAAACTAGGCCGAGTTTGGACCTTGAAAAAATTTGTTTAATAAAAAGGCTGTAGGCCCACTTTCACAAGGACTAGCCTATAAGCCTACAAGGCGGCTTATATTGTATTATTTATTTTAAATAAAATAAAATAGAGTAAGTATGTCTTGAAGAAAAAACAACAGATATAAATTTAATCAATTGCAATTATTTATAACTTAATTATATTTGATTATATTTTAATAGAATTCTGACTTTATTTCTTATATAGGAGGAACCAACATCTCAACATGTTAGATTGTGTATATGAATATATTAAAAAGTTTTTGGGAGAGGTTATACTTAGTACAAGCATCTTGATGTGTTTGTTGGATTCATGTAGTTATTTTAATTTACATCTTATGGATTTTTTTGTTGGATATGATGAAATATATGTTATTTAGTTTGAGCATTTTGCTTTTGAAAATGACTTAAATGCAGATTGTATGAGTTTTGTTGTGATTCATGATTCTGTTTGGATGTTAAAATTATGATTTTTGATTTAGCAACATAATTTGAGTATTTTATAAAGTTGATTTGAGTATTTTATAAAGTTGAATCATGGTTCTGCTTGGAAGTTAAAAATTAAAGGGCTAGGCCAGACTATTTTTTTTTTATAAACGGGCGAAATCAGGCTAACAGTTAGACTCGTACTAGGCTTGGACCAGACAAAATTGAAATTTTTTGGCGTAGACTTGGACTTTTCGGAGCAAAGTTTGGCGCAACCCAACTCACTTTCACCCCTAGATATCACAATTGATATCTAATTACTATAAGTACTTAAATAGCACAACGAATTTAAATCATGATCAAAATATGGTTGAAATTGTTTAAAAATTTCTTCATACTAAGTCATAGATAAAAAAACTAAATGTTAGATATCATAAAACTAGATATAATAAAAATTTAACACAGTCAATGAAACTATATTTTCTTCAAATAAGGCAAATAGTCAAAATGCTGATTCATTTCATTAAAATATCAATAATATTATTTATTGTAAGTTATCAATATATTAAATAATTATTTTATTTATAAACTCAATCTTTACTAGACCAATTTAATAGTTTTATATTAGACTTTTTTAACATACTTTTTCATACTAGAGTCTATTGAAATCGTAGAGCAAATAATGCAACAAATTTAACCTAATAATTTAAATTTATAAGTAATCGTCTGATTTTATATTACTTTTTTTGAAATAATCTTTAAAAATATACATAGATGCGTGGATTTTCTAATTACGTTGAAAGTTCACATGATTAGTTATTGGAATTATCAAGTATCATGTTATAGGATTTTTAGCTTCCTTCCAGCTGACCCTTCGATTAGTGTGAAGTTGTTGTTTCAGTTTTTATTTTATTAAAAAAATAATTGATCTTATAATTGATGTCTCTGTGACATGATGGACCGAGACACTAGTAAATCCCTTAGTTATTATGAAATATTTGTGTTTATCTCTCAGTAGGTGGAATCCAATTATAAGAAAAAATAGATACAAATTTCAGGTCAAATGAAATTTTAACAGAGAGAATCTATTCCCCACCGCACTATATCTCACGATGACGCATCGAATGACAAAAACTTCTTTGTATGGTTTGGCTTGGAGTTGTCAGGCGACAAGTCATGAAAAATATCTAAGGATGAACCTCACTGGGTGGGGACATCCAACGACAAAAGGAGACATCCAATGTCAAAAGCTTCCTTGTATGGTTTGGCTTGGACTTGTTTACACATGAGCCAATACGTAAGGATGAGCCACATTGCATCCAATATCAAAAGCTTCGCGACGTTTTGTTTGGAATTTAACTATGGAATGAAATTTGAGTAGGATACAACAAAATAAATGACATGCAATGAAATAATGTTGTTGTATAATTATTTGAATATTTTACATTAAAATGGAAGAAATTTTCTATTTTATTATTTGAAAAGTAAACGAAATAATAATAAATAGGTTCTATTTTTATTTTTAAATTGAAAAAAAGAATATTTATTAAAATGGGATAAAATAAATTTTATTATATTTTATTTCTTCAACTCATATTAAATTATACAGAAAAATATTTCTGCAGTTAATGCAGATAAGTTATCTGCATTTACTTCCAAAATGACGTCATTCTAGGATTGAAAGATTAGAAAATTATAATTATAAAGACTATAACAACTCTGAAATAAATTAAAATTACAAAAATACCATGATTTCTGTCCAAAAATAACGTTGTATTGGGTTTACTGCAGATAACTTATCTACAGTAATTACAGAAAAACGAACCCATTATTATATTTGTAATCCCTCTATTTTAGCCTTAAAATGCTTGTAAATTTATTATGTGTTTGTAAATGAATCTTAGTTGGACTTCTCTGTTATCCATGAATCAAATATAGATTTATTTGAGGATGTATCAATATAATAAATAATTATTGAGTCATATAATAGAGGTAAGTCTTATATATAATTGTGAATTGTTCTTTTTTTTAGTACATTTTGTGAAGTGTTCTTTACCCCATGCAAAATTAAATTGATCAATATAATTATCAAAGTACCCATAATTATCGTAATCATATTAATGTATAATCTGATTGACTTATTTTATATTAAAAATAAATTAAAATTAAAATTTTATTGAGAGTTGCTTAATTTTTTTTTTAAAATAAACCATATATAAGTATACTCCACATGTACAGGAGACAATTCGGGAATTTGACCTTGATTAAGTGGAATCAATAATGTACTACTTGAACCAACCCTTTGATAGTTGCTTAAAATTTTTAATTCAAGTCAAAGATACTCTTAACTAAAAACTGTATTATACACCCAAGTGTGGTGGCTCAGATGGTACCATGGGGACTGAGTGGTGGGAGAGGATCTCGGTTCGAATCCCACCATCTGGGGAGGGGCATAAGTACCGTAATCGTTGAACTCGCACCCGAACTCTGGATTAGTCCCATAGACGGCTCAAAGAGACGAACCTGTGAGGATACTGAGGGGTTATGATTCGCCTCAAAGAGGTAATTAGGATTAATTTCCAAAAAAAAAAAAAACTGTATTATACATTAACTAAGGAGGAAAGTTATATTTACAATTCATATATCATTTACAACCTCTTACAATTATATCTCATTAATTGACGGACTTAAATATAAGTCGTAAATATAACCTTGTTTCGTAACTAGAATATTTCAATGGAATACAAATTTTAAATTCTCGAAAACGACGCCGATAATGGACTTTTGTGGTCTCAAACGAGTAGCATCTTCATTTTCTGTATCACATTTGGAATTTAGATAGCTAGGAGTACGTAGGAGCATCCGTGACGGCGAGTACAATAATGAAATGTAGTAGTAGTACTACCGTAGTATTCCTTCTCATTGATGTTTGCCCTCTTGACCCAACTGCCGCTGTGCAGTGCACTATAGTTTCAATGAGTGAAGCCAAAGTCCAATCCATATTGTCGCTTATTTATTATAAAGTTAACGTTGTATATAAAATGTTTTATTTTAACTTGTTTTTGTTAAAATACTCGTAAGTGGAAGAGCCGTGAACGTTATTGGCGCCATAAAAATTCAACAACAGCATTTACCCGAACATGGGTCACGCCTTTTTGGAACACACTGGATACTGGATGGATGTTGACTTCCCCCGCCTTTGCTTGAATAATAAAAAGCGGGGATAGTTGAGGTAATACCTCACACATAGGATCGTCATTGATCGATGATCGATGGAACCAGAAACATATTCGAGCATTGCTCTCATTTTGATTCTCTTACTTGTGAACTTTGTTGTGGGAGTTCTGAGTGCTGATAAGTATAGCAGAGATGATTTTCCAAGTGATTTTGTTTTTGGTTCAGGCACCTCTGCTTATCAGGTTGGTCTTTCTTTCTTTCTTCCATTATAAATGAATCATTCTCTTTTATCCTAAAGCTATTATTTTACTTTAGCGGATTAGCAAATTTGGTGCAAAGATGAATTTATAATTGTTATATTATTTTTATTATATATTATTATTAATGAACAGGTGGAAGGAGCCGCTAACGAAGATGGAAGAACTCCTAGCATCTGGGATACCTTTGCCCATGCTGGTTCCTTCTTTTTCTCTTTTTTCTTCTTGTCATTTATCGATTTTGATAATTTTGGAAGCTTACTAAATTTCACGAAAGAAATGGGTCTTTAACATAGCATAGGCAGGGAGATTCTTAGGTGTTGATGCTATCTATAACTACTTACGTCATTATTATCTACACCAATGTCAGTAGACCCGAACCAATCATCGATTTAGTTGGAATATTGGATAAGTGACTCATTCGTTGAATATAAGGTTGGCAAAAATTAGCCATCCGGTTGATTTGTAATTCGTAAAAAATGAGTCAGATTCATTTGACAAAAATAAGTTGCCAACCCGATCCGAGCTAATTCAGAAAAGAGCGAGCCAACTTGTGGGTCAAACGGACTAACTTGCGGATTGAATTTTTTTTTATTATAAAAAAATACAAAATATAATATACAAAAATAGACAAAAACCTACACAGCTGTCATCGTCTTTCTTCCTTCTATATACTTAAGCCTCTAATCTTCTCACATCACTGTCATTTTTATATTGGTAGGTTGTGCTAGGATCTGGATCCTATAATGTGAAAATTCACATGACCATGTAATGTGGGGAATCATAACTATACAAAGGTGGATCAATGGTTAAAAAGGATGAGAGAGAAAAAATGATAAAATATGTAGTTACGAAATCATAACCGTTGATTTACCTTTGTATGGTTGTGATCTTCCCACATGACCATATCATATTTTTTTTGGCACATTAGAGGATCCATTTCCGGTTGTGTTAGCTCTGTTTGGTTCAAATATCTTACCCACTTGGTAGCAAGTGGTTCTGATTGTTTCTCGACGTTGGTGCAAATTTGTTACGAAGAAAATTTGAAACTAGAACATTTTGCTTTTACTTCTCATTCTGTAACTTTCTATTTTGCTCTTTTTATAAACTATTCTATAAGACAATTGTATTGTTTAAGCTGATGGAAGTCGCATAGCTGATGCATTAATACTACAGGTTCCTTAAAATAGGCTAAAAATGAGTCAACCCGCGAGCCATTTTTGAACCAACTCACAAGCCAATTTTTGAGCCAACCCGCGAGCCATTTTTTCGAGCCAACCCACGAGTCATATTTTTGAGTCAACCCGCGTATGAACCAACTCTAACCCGGCCCGGGTCGAGTGGGTTCAATTTTCTGGCTCATTTTTTTTTCGAGCCAACCCTAACCCGACTAGTTTTTTTCGAGTTGCATGCGGGTTGAGTCGGATTGGCCCGTTTTGCCAACCCTAGTTGAACCGCATGACCTAAATAAATGTGTAGAAATTTATATTTTCTTTTATGTTGTCTTGCAAAATACATATTTATGTTAATCCAAATTTATCCAAAATTACATCCGGCAACAAATGTAAGGATAGATTTACTAGACAAGGTCTTGATATGGAAAAGGATATTATCATTTTCAATTAGCCTCTTCCTAATATGATTAGTTTATTAGATGGAGGTTTTTTTGTTTTTCATAACTATAGAACTCTTGTATCTTTGTAATTTATTTTTTTTGGGCTTTAGCCCTCCTTAATTACATAAAAAAAAGAAGAATTATCTATAAGATTATTAGTAAAAAATAAAATTAATATCATTTTTCAAATTTTAAATTAGCTGTCCATGTGTCTTTTATACTTTCAAATTTCAATCCAACTTATATAGGGTTCATTTAAATTTCATTTTTCTTAACTTAAATATTTAATTGTGTTTTATTTTTTCTGTGATTGATATATGTATTTGTGATTCGAAAATAATCCATTGTAATTTAGAGATTTTGTATTTGGTCGTTGCTTTAAAATTAATGTTGTTTCACTTTATTTTTTTTAAAAAAAATATGCATAACCAAATCGAGTTAACAAAAATCGACAGGATCACTAGTTTTGACAAAAACCAACCGAGTCAAACTGGTTTTCATATGGTCAATTGCATGACCAGTCCGTTGGCTAACTTGAACCAGTTAAGTCATCGATTCACTAGTTTTCACCAGCTAACTCGAGCCAAAAATAATTTCTAGCAATTATATTCTATACAAATTTTCTGAAAATGAGAGTCAATTAATGATTTAAAACTGGGACTAACATGCAGAGTTTAATTATCCACTTTTGCTTTTTCATGATCATTCCCTCACAAGATGGCGGATTCTCATGCTAGCATTTTTTTAATAAACAGGTTATGTGCATGGAGAAAATGGAGATGTAGCCTGTGATGAGTACCACAAATATAAGGTGAATACATTATAACGCATTCCTTGTGATTCACCTATTTGTAGAAAGTTGCAAACGATTTAGGCATAAGATGGTCAAACAATACAAGCTGCAGTCACTGTTGTAATTGTTAATGTTCAAGTGTCAGTGTGGCACTGTTGAGAAGTACTATAACGAGTTTAATTGTTTTCCTTGAAAATATATAATGCAGGAAGATGTGCGGCTCATGGTGGAAACAGGCCTTGATGCCTATAGATTTTCCATTTCTTGGTCGAGACTTATACCAAGTATTTTACCGTTCTTAAACTCGTGCACATAACTCGAAGCATTGAATTTTAATGTTTTTTAATTCTTTCACCAATAAAGCCTTTCTGAATTCCTTTGAGAATGCTTTTCTTTCTCCACAGATGGTAGAGGACCCGTCAATCCCAAAGGGTTACAGTACTACAACAATCTCATCAATGAACTCATCAGCAATGGTTGTTAAACTTAATTACAAGTTGCTTTATTTGCAAAATAAACCATTGAAATTCAATCCAAAAGAACACCTTTAAACCAGTTCTGCTTTGTCAACTGATAAAGACAGCTATTTCCCTTGAGCAGGAATCCAACCACATGTCACGCTACACAACTTTGATCTTCCACAGGCACTTGAAGATGAATATGGAGGATGGGTCAGTCGTAACATCATGTATGTTCCTAATTTTTTGCACCATAATACTGTTGAAATTAATTCATGAAACTTCTATTTTTATGAATTATTATCCAAAATTAAGGTATTACACCCTTAAATCTAGGCACTAGATCCAAGTAAGAATGAATAAAGGCACTTGTTGTTAGAAAAAAACGAATTACATCCCTAAAATAAAGAACTTTTGTGAAATTTAGTCTAGCTATTGGTTCCTTGGTTAATATTTTTCAGGTACAACATGCATTCTGGAGAGTTACTAAGAACTAAATTCTAGTTTTATAGGTTGCAGATAACCAAAAGGCTTTCAGAAGATTAGAAGATCCTTTCAATCCTCTTGTTCTTTATTATTATTCTCATCTTGCTTCTTCATATGATCCTAGGCCTACCACACTTTCGTGTGGTTCAAAATTTTAGCTACTAATAAATGAGGGGGTAAATCGAAAAATGTTAATGAACAAATCACTTGGATGTGAATGCAGAAGAGATTTCACAGACTATGCAGAAGTGTGTTTCAGAGAGTTTGGTGACAGAGTATTGTATTGGACTACTGTGAACGAGCCCAATGTGTTCGCCATAGGCGGTTATGATCAAGGAAATTCCCCACCTCAAAGATGTTCTCCACCATTTTGTGTTACAAAAAGCACTAGGGGCAACTCAACAACTGAACCCTACTTGGCAGTTCATCATATTTTGTTATCGCATTCTTCAGCTGTGAGATTGTACAGAAGAAAGTACAGGGTATATCACCTAATCTTTTTTCTTTTTCTTTTCCGTATTATGTATTTCTCTCCTGTTTATTTTTGCATTACTACTTTCTCTATGTTTAAATGGCGAAAGCTTGAACTTATACTTAAAAAACCTTATCTGGTTCTCAATCATTTTATATCGGTTTTTAATCTTCTTTCTCATATGGGATACTTTGTTTGCAAAGAGTGTTCAAGATTTCATAGACACCTATGTTGCATTGCAGGAAAAACAACATGGATTTGTTGGTATCTCTGTCTACACATTTGGGTTCTTTCCTCAAACAAATACAGAAAAAGACAGGGCAGCATGTCAAAGAGTCCGTGATTTTGTTATTGGTTGGTAAGTTACAGACCCTACAATTAGTTGGTTATACTTCTTTCTTCCTCGTGTTCTGTATTTGTTCTCTTTACTTAAAGAGAGGCGAATATAAATAACTGAAGTTTTCATTTATGATAAAGATAAACCTTTGCTATTCTTGTTGGGAAATTCGTTCCCTCAAACTCCAATGTCAAGCGGGTCCAGGGGAAGCCCGTGGCGGGGAGCCACCACCAATGAGCTAAGGCTACACCAACCGTAGCAAATGGATCCGACACCATATCTCAACCCAAAACCTTAAGGCATTGGGTTCATGGGTCCTTTCACTTATATACTCTTCACTTAGCTCATTATCAACCAATGTGGGACTCATCACACTTGAATATCTCAACAATCTCCCCCTCAAGTGTGAAACCCACCATTGGTATGCTCCCCCTCAACCGAGTACCCGAAGCGCAAAGTACTCGACCCGTCTCCTACCCGTCTCCTAGCCAATCACCTAGCTCGAGCCCAATCCGGCTCTGATACCACTGTTGGGAAATTCGTTCCCTCAAACTCCAATGTCAAGCAGGTCTAGGGGAAGTCCGTGGCGGGAGCCACCACCAATGAGCTAAGGCTACACCAACCGTAGCAAGTGGATCCGACACCAGGTTTCAACCCAAAACCTTAAGGCATTGGGTTCATGGGTCCTTTCACTTATATACTCTTCACTTAGCTCATTATCAACCAATGTGGGACTCATCACACTTGAATATCTCAACAATTCTCACGTCAGTTACTTAATGGACTAAAACTTGTTTTCGTTCATTGGACATACTAATATTTTTCGGTTGATATGAACTCTGAGCCTATACTTCCATTTTCAGTAAGATATTAGTGTTTATACTTCAAGACCTTTACTGTCAAGTTTTGGTGGTGATATCCACGAAACGTTAATGGTGAAGAATATAGCAGTTTTATGTGTCTACTTTATTACAGGATTTTGGAACCCTTGATGCATGGAGACTATCCCATTTCCATGAAGACAACTGCAGGTGCAAGAATTCCAGCCTTCACAAGTCATGAATCGGAACAAGTTAAGGGTTCATGTGACTTTATAGGTGTCATTCACTACACCAATTCTAATGTCAGTGACTATTCTGACGCCCTGAAGAACAAACTAAGAGATTACAGCACAGATATGGCTGCAATTTTATGTAAGTGCTTCGAGAAGTTTAAGCATAGTAAATTTAGTAAAAGATTGAAGTTAGTCATATAAGCTTACTTCAGTAATTGCATTTTCCGCATCTTTTTCATTATCATTCTGAAATTTCCAACTAGGTGAACTTTCACAGCATTTAGCATCTAATACTTAAATAATTTCCATTAATGAGCTCAACCATGTGCATCACTCATTCCTGAGTAATTGGTGAAGCAAGGTGAATAACTTATCGCTTTCCTGGTTTTGGCAGATGGACCGGGTCTGTTTACAAATGAAGAGGTAACAGTAAAAATAAATAAAATGTTTCTCATAATTAATTGGTTTAATTCTTTAGATTTAACTGGCTTTACTGTATGACTAACTGGCTTTACTTGATTCAGTATCCTGTCACACCATGGGGTTTACGGGAAGAACTGAATAATTTCAAGCTCCATTATGGCAATCCTCCTATATTCATTCTTGAAAATGGTCTCTCTCTCTCTCTCTCTCTCTCTCTCTCCCCATGATAAAGTAACATTAATAACGAAAATGATTAGCAAAAGCTGAAGAAGATTACATATATTTTGAACGAATATTTTTGAGGAAAATCAGCTCTTGATGTTATAAGAGTTAAATATTAAACTGCGGGTGAAAGCTTTGTTGTAATAGACAAAGCAACTTGATAGCATCAGACATTGAATGTTTCAATCACGTTCATTCTTGCTCATATCTGTTTTCCTAATACATGTAGCCAAAAATGTCATTAGCTTATGGCATATTGTGATTATCCTGTATTTTCAGTTGCATGGAATTTAAAACTGAAGCTTCCTGGGATTTATAATTTATTTACTGAACAAATTTTGGCTTGCATTGTCTTGTCAGGTCAAAGGACAGCTAGCAATTCGTCGCTTCAAGATATGTCAAGGGTGAAATACATGCATGGATACATTGGTGGCGTGCTTGATGCCTTAAGGTATATATGCAGTTGCTGCTCCATTTTTTGCATGATGCCCAACAGATTATGAACTAACTTTTATTTATAACTCAATTTTTTTTTTTTTGGAAATATTCCATCGGACATTAGTCCGATTCGGGCCGAGTCCAGGATTAAGGTTTTAAACCCCTCCCAAAGGTAATACTGGGGAGGTTCGAACACATGCCCTCACCCCTCCTGCTCAGCTCCCATGCGCCAACTGAGCTACCACCATTTGGTTATAACTCAATTTTGAATTATGAATCCATTGAACTTTATTGTTATATTGGGTTATTAATTCATCTAATCATGTTGAGAGTAAGTTACTTTTCTAATGAGTCAAACATGTTCAAAACACACAGAGACACAAAATGAAACAGAACAGAAATAAGTCCTTCAAAATAGAAAGAATAAAAAGGTTATCATTTAACCTACTATAGCAGTTTCTTATTCTGAAAGTGCCCACAAAAACATTTAGAGTGTGTTCTTTAATTTTCTATATCATCTTAAATTTTCTCAGAAATGGATCAAATATAAAGGGGTATGTCGCGTGGTCTTTCCTGGATCTGTTCGAGTTGCTGGATGGATACAAATCAAGCTTTGGTCTATACTATGTTGATCGTGATGATCCAGAGTTAAAGAGATACCCAAAGCTCTCTGCAAAATGGTACAGCCGGTTTTTGAGGGGTAGAAGCACATCCATAGTTGAAGCTATTGAACTTGAGATAGATCCATCTCTTGTTTCTGTTGACCACTTATTTGAGTAGTTTCTCTAATATTGTTTTCATCCCTAAATAATTACATAGTGATGTTCCTAGCTATGCTTATTTTCCCACTTTTGTACATATATAAAATAAGAATTTATTTGGGGGAAGCCTATCTGCCTGGTAAAATTTCCACTGAGTTTTAGAGAAAGGAGAGAGCTGGTTGAACATATATTACAGTCTACAGATACGTTTATGTCATATCAAACGTATAAGAAAAATGAAATTTAAAATAAGAGTATATAAATTAATGCTGACGATATACATGTAAAAGTAAAACACATATTTGTCAATTGTCACGGTATTTCATTTACTAACTTCCCACTGCCGTAAACACCTTTTTTTGACACATTTTTTTAATATAACTTTTATCATTGAATACATTTTTACATAATTTTTGACACAATATAACTTTAGTAATATTTACATAAAAAAATATGCAATGATAAAAGTTATATTTAAAAAACTCTTATAATAAATTATTTTTTTAAAATGAAAAAAAAAGTCAAAAATTTATAGGAGATTTTATTTTTTAAATTGTATCAGCTTATTTTTAATTTGAAGATAAATTTTTTATATAATTATCAAATAATTTTTAACTTTATTTGTAAAGCTGTTTCTTTTAGCCGTAGCATAAAAAATAACTTTCAACTAAAAAAAAAATTGCTAAACGGGCTCGTAATTAAAACATATGGCCTATTCCTATAAGAGTGTAAGATGATTTGCTCTATTATTAAGTTAACGGCATATATAAAATAGTATATTTATAAAATTTATTTTGCTTTATATAAGAGGGCGTAGTGGTAAAACTGATACTGAGGTTATATTTGGTGTGATGTATAAGGTTTGATAATATAAACTTATATTATACGTTATGATATTTTTAGTTATTTGGTGTGACTATCGTATAGTATAAACTTATACACCAAGATCCCTTAATACATCAAAATGAAGTATAACTTAATTAGGCCTAAGGGCATGTTTGGTACTAGGGTTGGCAAAACGGGCCAACCCGGCCCGGCCCAGCTCAACCTGCATTCAACTCGAAAAAAACGAGCCGGGTTAGGGTTGGCTTGAAAAAAAAAAAACGAGGCAGAAAATCCAACCCAACCTGACCCGAGTCGGGTTAGGGTTGGCTCACGGGTTGGCTAAAAAATGTGGCTCGTGGGTTGGCCAGAAAAAATAGCTCACGAGTTGGCTAGAAAATTGCTCGCGGGTTGACTCGTTTTCAGCCTATTTAAATGACCATCGAGTATTAATATACCAGCTATGTGGCTTCCATTAGCTTAAACAAAGGGTTACAAAATGAGAAATAAAAGCAAAATATTTTAGTTTCAAATTTCTTCACAACAAATTTGCATCAACATCAAGAAACAATCAGAATCATTTGCTACCAAGTGAGGAAGATATTTGAACCAAACAAAACCAGCACAGCCTAACAATATAAAAATGGCAGAGATGTGAGAAGATTAGGGACATAGATTTAGAGAAGAAAGAAAAATGACGACAACATGTGTGGTTTTGTCCATTTTTGTATATAATATTTTGTATTTTGTATTTAAAAAAAAACCTGAACCCCCGAGCTGGCTCGTTTGACTCGCAGGTTGGCTAATTTTTTCACGAGCTGGTCGAGGCGGGTTGACAGCTCATTTTTACCAACCCAACCCGGTTCATTTTTGGCGGGTTACGATCATTTTTGCCAACCCTATTTGGTACATAGTATAAGATAAGGTCTGATAGTATAAGACCTGATAGTATAAGGCATGATTGTATAAGATTTGATTAAATTTTAATACTATCCAGCGTTTAATATGATATTGTATAAGATAATATATTATATAAGATAATATCATCTAATGTTTGGTAATACACTGTATAATACTATATAGATTAAAAATAAATATTTTTGTCAAAAATACCTTTTAATAATGAATTTACATAATTCTTCCAAATATATCAGATGATATTATTTTTTATAGAAATATGTTGATTAGTGTGTCCAAAAAATATTTTAATTTTTATAAAAATAAAAATCTCCAATATTTTAAAAAAATTATATATTGAAAAATTATTTTTATTTTAATATACTAATATTAAAATAATATATTAATTCTTGAGAATTGCATTGGTTAATACATCAACATTTTATCAGGCCTAATCCTATCCTCATAGGCCTGATTAAGTTATACATCATTTTGATGTATAAAGTGATCCTACTGTATAAGCTTATACTATACGACGGTTATACCAAACAACTAAAAATATTGTAACGTATAATATAAACTTATGCTATAATAACCCTCACATGTAGTGTGAATTTAATTATGAATTAATGATTTTAATCATGATATTGAAGAATATTTATAAGAAAAGTAGAAGAAAAAGAAATAAAGTCACATTTAGTGAAAAAAGTGTTA
The DNA here is from genome assembly GCF_033153095.1 of Gastrolobium bilobum. NCBI lineage: Eukaryota > Viridiplantae > Streptophyta > Magnoliopsida > Fabales > Fabaceae > Gastrolobium > Gastrolobium bilobum. The sequence continues at coordinate 300,238 of NW_026899712.1, read as the reverse complement.
AAATGACAGTTAAAGGGTAGAAATGCGGGTAAATAAAGTTACCATAAAGTGAAAAGTAAAATTATAAATATTACTATAAAAATATTCTGGACTAGTGTGCAAAGTTAGAATGAGAGTTAAGTGAGCGGGGTAGATAAGTGTGTACACACATGATAAGTACATGTCACTTAGGTACAAAAAACCACCTTATTTCTCCTTCTCCTCGCGCTGTAACGAGACGACAGAAACGCTTTTTTTCTTTCTTTTCTTTTTCTTTTTTCCTTCAATCTTCATCCTTTGATGATGAAATCAATCCATTCCAAAGCCTAAAGTGTCTCAAATTTCATCCTCTACAAAACCCATAGCATAGTTTTAGTTGAGAGTCATTATATTGAGAGATTTCTACATCTCTAGGTCGCGGGTACTGTTCACAAGAGGAGAAAAATGATGTTTTTCTTGGCTTGAAGGCTTGGATTGTCTTCCTCTTAGTGATTTAAAGCTTCCAAGGTAAATGCCCTAACTCCCATCTTGTGTTTTAGGAGAAAATGCATGATATAAGATTGTATAAATTGAGATTAAATGGTATGAGTAGTTGGAGGGTGATTTGTAGGTGATTCCCTTTGTTAAACATGTTTGGGATTTGTTTCCGTAAAAGGAAAAATTATGAAATGGCCGTTTAGGACACTTTGATAAATTGGACTAAAAATCAAGTGTAGGTTTCTTGTATGTGTAGTCTTGAAAATTTTAACGTGATAGACTGGTATATAGGATTACTAATTGTCTTCACATCTTGGAACTAGGTTGTGGCTTTGTGAGAGATCGTGACTCTGTGGACACGAGAATTAGTGAAGGACACAGCTTGCCAGGTAAGCTTTCAGTCTTTGAGGTTAATCCCCTGTTTGTTCCACCAGACTCCGAGGGAGGATGGTACTTTTATATGGTATACAGATATGAACTGTTATATGTTGCATGTATATGTTGTATGTTTGTGTGCAACACAAGAAAGTGTTTCCTTGTGTGAGGCATAAGACAGTGTTTCCTTATACATAGTATGAGACAGTGTTTCCTCATACGGTATGTTGCAAGACGGTGTTTCCTTGCGTAATGCATACTTACTATATTCTCTGGCCAATAGGATTATATTATTGCACACTGCATTGTCATACATATATTCTGATGCATGGATGGATTTTTATACTATGTTTATACCAGAAGTGATCTTAGGGGTGGAGGCGCCCTCCAAGGGTCCCTAGCTTACTGAGGTAATTATATTATCTCACCTCGCGTTATGGGGATTACCATTTTAGGTACAGGAGTTGATGGTGCTGAGGCATCACGTGGCAAGAGGCCAGATGAGAGATACTACTTGACATGATTGTCAGGGCCTTACAGATATTTAGATTTGTACCTGACATACTTTATTTTGGGTTGTATGTGCCATGTATTTTTTTGAGAGCATAGGAGATGTCTATGCCAAGCTGATAGTCTGTATATGTTGTTAGTGATGCATGCTCAGGTCTATGTTACTTATTTAATTGCATATCTTTTGTTTATTTGATGTAATTATTTAAGTAACATCATAGACATTATTTTGAGACAACATGATTATGAGATAGCCCATGTCATGATGGTTGGGCAATATGTTTTATCTATGCTGTGGTATGCCTGAACTATATTAAACTGTCAATCAGGTTGAAATTATCATAGTGGGAATTATCCCGAGTGGTCCAAAATACAGAAGAAATGTTGTCCGTTTTATTTTGGCCATGGAAGTGAAAAGGTTTGCAATACATAAGGAAAAAGAGAAAATTTATTTAGTTAGCTTCCGCATTAATTAAGTTGAGCATGCTGCGCTTACTATCATAAGAATGTTAATTAATCGACTGCAGACGGGGCGTTATATATACTATCAGGCCTTATACATCACACCAAACATGCCCTAAATGAGTGGATTAGGCCTAATAAGGGGTTAATGTATTAACATCGCTGATCAGTGCAATTCTCAAGAATTGATATATTATTTTAATTTTAATACATTAAAATAAAATAAATTTTCAATATAGTAATTTTAAATTATTGGAGATTTTTATTTTTGTAAAAAATAATATATTTTTGGACACACTGATCAATAGTTTTTTATAAAAATTAATATCATGATATATTTGGAAAAATATATTTTTTTTTATTAAAGAGTACTTTTATAAAAAAATATTTATTTTTATCCTATCTAGTATTTTACAGTGCATTACCAAATATTACATAATAATATCTTATAAAATATATTATCATATATAATAGGGTTTATTTTTTCTGCAGTCAATGTAGATAACTTATCTACATTGACCATAAAATGATGTTGTTTTGCGGCAAAAATCAAGGTATTTTTGTATTTATAATTTATTTAAGGATTATAATAGTCTTTCTACTTATATTTTTTAATCTTTTAATCCAAAACGACATCATTTTAAGAGTAAATATAAATAACTTATTTACGTTCAGTAACGTTAAACCCTATATAATATCATACCAAATGTTAAATAGTGTTAGAATTATACTTATGCAGCAAATATGCTCTGAAAGCAACATAAAAAGGTAACTTCATCAATTACATCTACTAAGAAATGGAAAGACAAATTGGTGGCCCAACCCCGTTTTGTGAAATGGATAGTTGGATACTGGTTGTTCACTTCCTCTGTCTCTCCATGTATAATGACTATTAAAGGGATGGATAAGGTGCCCTCTGCATCACAAACTGTAACATTGATGATGGAACCGGAAACATCTTTGAGCCATGCTTTCATGCTCACTCTCTTACTTCTGAACTTCGCTCTCGGAGTTCTGAGTGCTGATAATTATAGCAGAGATGACTTCCCACTTGATTTTGTCTTTGGCGCAGGAACCTCTGCTTATCAGGTTTGTCTTTCTTCAGTCTCATTTATCATTCTCATTATCAGCATCATCATCATCATTATTATTATTATTATTTTATTTATGAACAGGTGGAAGGAGCCGCTAGCAAAGATGGAAGAACTCCTAGCATCTGGGATACCTTTGCGCATGCCGGTTCCTTCTTTTGCTCTCTCTCTCTCTCTCTCTCTCTCTCTCTCTTTTCTTCTTCTTATACTGGTCTTTAACGTACTATATGTAGAGAGATTCTCAGGTGTTGATGCTATCCACCACCACTAACGACGCATTTGCTATCCGACTTATTTCTGAAATCACGGGAAAACATGGTTGGGATAAAAAGTATGCAACGTTTGCTAGCTATAATCGCAAAACTTCGCAGGCCAAATTTGTTTCCGGGAAAATATTTTTGTGTGATAACTTTTGTTAAGTCTGATAAATGAGAGTTCCATAAAATAGGTGAAAATGTTCACCTGGGAAGCAAAAATTAAAACATGAAAACGTGGACAACCTTACATTCTCATTAATATTTTATTTTGATAAAAGTGAGGTTATTTTGATAAAATAACCTTACATTCTCACTAATATTTCATAATCAATCAAATATAAATTCAGTAAAATTAACTTAATTTTTTCAGAAAAAATATGGGTCTACCAAATAACTTTTTAGTAATATTCCAATAAAATATATTTTTCACTATATTCCGATAATAATTATTTTTCGGATAAAAAAAAAATTTCCTCTACAAAATGTAGCCTAAGTTCATTGCTCATTATTGTCTCTAGCTAGAACCAAAACCAGTGATATACACTAAGAAATTTTTCTTGTTCCGTTCACACTTCACACCAAATAATTTCTTACACACACACATATATATATATAAAGTTTAAAATATATTTGTCTTCAATATAAAATTTATCGTGATCTTAATTTACTAAATCATTTGAAAATGAATATATTTTTATTTACGTACTTTAAAATTACATTTACTTTAAAGAAGTTTTTTCAATAATATAATACTAATTCTGATAATAACGTATTTTTAATGAGTATTGAAATTAAATTGTCAGATATTTGGTTAATTATATTAAGTCGACTTTTAAACATTTAGTTTGAATTAGTGCTATAAAATCACATTGAAATATATATTACCTCAGCTAAAGTATAACATTGAAAATGTAGTTAAAATGATATTATATTTATCTACATATATGAGGTGGTACATATTTAATAACATATTGTTGTAAATAATAATTATTTAGTTATTATTTAGTTATTATTTAGTCATTTATTTGTTGTATTGGGCCAAGCCCATTAGGTTAAAATTAGGTCAAGTATTCTCTATAAATAGAGAACCCTTTGTACAGATCAAGTTGGTATCAGAGCTCTCGATCTGAGGGCTTTGCTTCCGCACATATTATCTTCTTTTTTAACAAAACCCTAATTTCTTTGCCTCTTGCCGCCATCAGCCGCCACCAGAAAATTTTTCCGGGGACCTTTTGGACCAAGGGGACCATTGTTGACCTTATTTTTCCTCCGATCTATCATTCTACGCACTGTTCCTCCGCCACAAACGACCGAAACACCTCTCACCGCCTCCAATCAGATCTGTCTTCACCGTTTGGACCACTTTCCGGCGACTTTTCAACCGCGACCACCCACAGACAGGTGCGCGCTCACCGAACGACCACACCAGAAAAATCTCAGCTGGCGAAGCCCCTCCACGCGCTCTCACGCGCCGCCCCTTTCCCGGCGAGTGAATCCCACGCGCAGCTCCTTTCTCCGGCGAGTGGAGGCGCGTGCGGCCGTGTTTTTGGACCGGACCACCACCATTCTTCTCGTCTTCTGTCTGGATCTGTAATTATTTTTCTGATCAGAGGTCATTTGATATTCTGTTTGGTTGATTTTATCGCTGGTTGTTAACTTTTTTTGTTAAAGAATGGCCGAGCATGATAGTTCTTCGATCTTATCTGGTAAGAGCACACGTTCTATATCTCTTCTTGCTTCTTGCACTGATTTTAAAACCTCATGGATTTTGGATTCTGGTGCAACTGATCATATGGCTTGTCGTACTGAGTTGTTTTGTTTTTATCATCCTACTGTGGGTAGTCATACTATATCCGTAGCTGATGGATCCCATAAATCAGTTATTGGTTCTGGTAACATTCAAATTCAACCTTCCTTGTTTCTTAAAAATGTTCTTTATGTTCCTCAGCTTTCTACTAATCTTATCTCCACTCAAAAACTTACAACTGATTTGAATTGTTCTATCACATTTTTTCCTTCTCATTGTCTTATTCAGGATCTTACCACGAAGAAGACAATTGGAGTTGCTAATGAACATGATGGGTTGTATCATCTCCTTCCAGACCATGCTAGCAAAAATCAGTTATTAATGACACATCATCCTTCTACTGCAGAGTCTATGATTTGGCTCCATCACAAGCGTCTGGGGCATCCACCATTTAGTCTTTTGAAGTCTATGTTCCCCTCTCTGTTTCTCAATAAGTCGGTTGAGACCTTTCATTGTGATGTTTGTGAATTTGCAAAACATCATCGAGTGTCATTTCCTTCTAGCACTATTAAAAGCAGGGAACCTTTTTCTCTTATCCATTCTGATGTTTGGGGCCCTTCTAAAGTGCACAGTGTTTCAGGTGCAAGGTGATTTGTTTCTTTTATTGACGATTGTACTCGGATAACATGGATATACTTGATAAAAGACAAGTCTGAAGTACCAGAGATATTTATTCGGTTTCATCACATGGTTGAGACTCAGTTTGGTAAGGGTATTAAAAGACTCAGATCTGATAATGGTAATGAGTACGTCAATCAATGCCTGTCACAATTCATTTCAGACATAGGTATGATTCATGAGCTCACATGTGTTGATACCCCTCAACAAAACGGGGTTGCTGAAAGGAAAAATCGTCACCTTCTTGAAGTTGCTAGAGCACTACTTTTCCAGACATCTGTTCCTAGTTCTTATTGGGGAGAAGCAGTATTAACTGCAACTTTTTTGATCAACCGTTTACCTTCACGGGTCCTAACAATATCAGTCTTATTCATTCCATGACTTCCTTCTTTCCTTCTGTTCCCATATTGCAGAGCCTTCCACCAAGAGTGTTTGGATGTGTTGCCTTTGTCCGTGTTCATAAACAACATCGGAGTAAGTTGGATCCTAGGGCTCTTAAGTGTGTCTTCCTTGGTTATAACCCTTATAAAAAAGGGTACAAGTGTTATCATCCACCAAGTCGGAAATTTTTTGTTTCTATGGATGTCACCTTTCAAGAATCTGAATCTTATTTCCTTGGTCCTCATCGTCAGGGGGAGAATAGTTCTTCAGAAGACTCGTCCCCTTCCTTCTTTGAGCCTGGATCAATCTTCTCTCTTCCTAGTGTGTCTGCTCCTGGTGTGTCAGAATCTTCAAATACACCTGAGATACAACCCATACTGTCTCACCAGCAACCTCAATCGTCTGAACCACTGGTAAGTCCTGAATCTCCTATTTCTTCTGAGTCTCTTGAATCTCCTGTTTCTGATTCTAATATTATTTCCTCTCATGATTTGTCTATTTCTTCTGATATCTCTAATGACTTACCAATTGCTTCTACTTCTGATGACTTACCTATTGCTCTTAGAAAAGGAAAAAGATCTTGTCACAAGAAAACTTGTTCCTCCTGTCCCTCTTGTACTCAATACCCTATCTCCCACTTTGTTTCCTCTGCTAATCTTTCTGTGCAGCACAAAAACTTTGTTTCAGCACTAGATTCTATTGCAATCCCAAAATCAGTACATGAAGCCTTGAAAGATAGGAATTGGGCTCAAGCCATGCAAGAGGAGATGAATGCTTTGAAGAAAAATAAAACATGGGAGGTTATTGATAGACCCAACGGAAAGAAAGCAGTAGGGTGCAGATGGGTTTATGCCCTGAAATATAATTCTGATGGCACTCTTGAGAGATATAAGGCTCGATTAGTGGCCAAAGGTTAGACCCAAACCTATGGCATTGATTATGAAGAAACCTTTGCTCCAGTTGCAAAGATGAATACAGTGAGAATCTTGTTATCCCTTGCTGCCCATTACAATTGGGATATAAATCAATTTGATGTGAAAAATGTTTTCCTCAATGGTGAGTTAGAAGAAGAAGTCTACATGGAAATCCCGCCTGGTTTTGATTCTGTGAAGGGGAAAATAAAGTTTGTAGATTAAAAAAGGCCTTGTATGGATTGAAGCAGTCACCTCGTGCTTGGTTTGGGAGATTTACTAAGGTTATGATGACCTTAGGATACAGACAGAGCCAAGGAGATCACACTCTTTTCTTCAAGCACTCCCAAAATGGGAAGCTTACTGTGCTCCTTGTATATGTTGATGATATTATTATCACAAGTGATGATTTTATGGAGAGACAGATTCTGCAAACACGGCTTGCCTCTGAGTTTGAAATCAAAGACCTTGGGAAACTGAGATATTTCCTAGGGATAGAAGTAGCTCATTCAAGCAAAGGAATTTTTATTAGCCAGAGGAAATATGTTCTTGATCTTCTCAAAGAAGCAGGAAAGCTCGGGTGTAAACCCTCTAATACTCCTATTGAGCAGAATAACAAGATGGGCTATGAAGAAGAGAGTCCTCCAGTTGATAAAGGACAATATCAACGGCTAGTTGGGAAATTGATATATCTGGCCCATACTAGACCAGACCTAGCTTATGCTGTTAGTGTTGTCAGTCAGTTTATGCACGATCCAAAAGAAAAACACATGCAGGCAGTAGAGAGAATTCTTCAATATCTTAAAGGTACTCCTGGTAAAGGATTGTTATTCCGACGTGATGGAAATCTATCTTTAGAAGTCTACACAGATGCTGATTATGCTGGATTTGTGACTGATCGTCGTTCTACCACTGGTTATTGCATGTTTCTTTGCGGTAACTTGGTGACATGGAGAAGTAAGAAACAAGATGTGGTTGCCAGATTAAGTGCAGAAGTTGAATTTCGAGCTATGGCTCAAGGCATTTGTGAGTTACTGTGGCTGAAAATTGTACTTGATGATCTCAAAATAAAATGTGAGGGACCTATGAAGCTGCTATGTGATAATAAGTCCGCTATTTGTATAGCTCATAATCCAGTCCAACATGATCGGACTAAACATATTGAGGTTGACCGCCATTTCATTAAAGAGAAACTTGATAGCGGGTTGATTACCACTCCATACATTCCCACTGGGCGTCAATTAGCTGATCTATTAACAAAGGGGCTTCCTTCAGACAGATTTCAAGAACTTACTAGCAAGCTGGGAATGATAAATATCTATTCCTCAGCTTGAGGGGGAGTGTTGTAAATAATAATTATTTAGTTATTATTTAGTCATTTATTTGTTGTATTGGGCCAAGCCCATTAGGTTAAAATTAGGTCAAGTATTCTCTATAAATAGAGAACCCTTTGTACAGATTATTTACAATTCTATAATATATTAGAATACCCTTTTTCAAGTCATATATTACAAAATTCTCTTGCTCATAAAAGGAGACTATCAATTGTATTCTATACAAATTTTCTGAAATGAGAATCAATTAATGATTGAAAACTGGACTAACATACACAATTTAATTATCCACTTTTGCTCTTTCATGATCATTCCCTCACATAATGGCGCATTCTCATGCTAGCATTTTTTTAATAAACAGGTTATATCCATGGAGAAAATGGAGATGTAGCCTGTGATGAGTACCACAAATATAAGGTGAATACACTAGGCCTCAATTTTTTCCTTTGCCCGTAAATGCTTTCCTTGTGGTTTACCCATTAATTGTGGAATTTTTTTTTAAAAAAAAAAAAAAGATTCAGGCATAAGCTGGTCAAACAATTCAAGCTGCAGTCACTTATGTAACTGTTAATGTTTTATTGTTTTCCTTGAAAATATATAATGCAGGAAGATGTGCGGCTCATGGTGGAAACAGGCCTTGATGCCTACAGATTTTCCATTTCTTGGTCGAGACTGATACCAAGTATTTTACTGTTCTTAAACTTGTGCACATAACTAGAGTCTAGAAGCATTGAATTTTAATGTTTTTTAATTCTTTCACCAATAAAGCCTTTCTGAATTCCTTTGAGAATGCTTTTCTTTCTCCACAGATGGTAGAGGACCCGTCAATCCCAAAGGGTTACAGTACTACAACAATCTCATCAATGAACTCATCAGCAATGGTTGTTAAACTTAATTACCAGTTGCTTTATTTGTAAAATAAACCAAGCTTTGAAATTCAATCCAAAAAGAACCCTCGAAACCAATTCAACCCAAAATCTTAAAGTTTTGGGTGAAAGCCTTTTTAATGGTTATATTATTCTCTAACACTTAAACTGATATAGTCTGCTATTTCCCCTGAGCAGGAATCCAACCACATGTCACGCTACACAACTTTGATTTTCCACAGGCACTTGAAGATGAATATGGAGGATGGGTCAGTCGTGACATCATGTATGTTCCTGAATTCATGCACCGCAATACTGTTGAAATTAATTCATGAAACTTCTATTTGCATGAATTATTATCCAAAAAATAAGGCACTACACCTTTAAATCTAGGCACTAGATCCAAATATGAATGAATAAAGGCACTTGGTGTTATAAAAAACGAATTACATCCCTAAAACAAGGCACTTAGTAATATTTTGTCTAGCCATCGGTTCTTTATTCTGTAGAGTTACTAAGAACTATATTCTAGTTTTTTATGTTGCAAAGTAACAAAAAGGCTTTCAGAAGATTAGAAGATTTTACGATCCGTTCAATCCTCGTGTTCATTATTATTATTACTACTCTCATCTTGCTTCTTCATATGATCCTAGGCCTACAACACTTTCGTTTTGTTCAAAATTCTAGCTATTGTAACGAATGATTATGTGCGTGTTTACATGTGCTTAGGATACAGTCTCCTTAAAGTAAACCGTGCACAGAATAGAGAAATATTAATGACAAATTACTTGGATGTGAATGCAGAAGAGACTTCACAGACTATGCGGATGTGTGTTTTAGAGAGTTTGGTGACAGAGTGTTGTATTGGACTAGTGTGAACGAGCCCAATGTGTTCGCCTTAGGTGGTTATGATCAGGGAACTGCCCCACCTCATCGATGTTCTCCCCCATTTTGTGCTACAAACAGCACTAGGGGCAATTCAACATCTGAGCCTTACTTGGTAGTTCATCATGTTTTGTTAGCGCATTCTTCAGCTGCAAGATTGTATAGGAGAAAGTATAGGGTATATCACCTAATCTCTCTCTCTCTCTCTCGTTTCATATTATGCATTTTACTTCTTGACTTATTTTTTGTTTATTTAATTTTTTTTTTTTGCATTACTACTTTCTATAGGATTAAATGAAAAAGCTTCAACTTATATACTCAACATAAAACCTAAAAACTTTATATGGTTCTCAATCTTTTTATATTGCTTTTTAATCTTCTCATCTCCCATATGGGAAACTTTGTTGGCAAAGAATGTCCATGATTCCATAGACACTTGGGTGACATTGCAGGACAAACAACATGGATTTGTTGGTATATCTGTCTTCACATTTGGGATCTTTCCTGTAACAAATACAGAAAAAGACAGGGTAGCATCTCAGAGATTCCATGATTTTCTTGTTGGTTGGTAAGTTACAGCCCCTACAATTGGTTGGTTTTACTTCTTTCTTCCCCTTTGTGTTCTCTTTACTTAAGTAAGGTGAATATATATAGCTAAAGTTTTCATTTATGCTAAACCTTTTGCGATTCTCACTTCAGTTCCATATAAGCCTAAACTTGCTTTCTTTATATATATAATTCCATTTTCAATAAGATATTTAGTTTTTATATTTCGGGATCTTTCCTATCTAGAATCGGTTATAGCTATGATACATATGAAGAATATGACAGTTTATGTGCCTACTTTATTGCAGGATTGTGGAACCCTTGGTGCATGGAGACTATCCCACCTCCATGAAAACAAATGCAGGTGCAAGGATTCCAGCCTTCACAAATCATGAATCCAAACAAGTTAAGGGTTCATGTGACTTTATAGGCGTAATTCACTACACCAATGTTAATGTCACAGACAACTCTGACGCCCTGAAGAACAAACTCAGAGATTACAATGCAGACATGGCTATAAATTATTGTAAGTACTTCATTAAGTTTATGGATAGTGACTATAGTAAAACGTTAAAGTTTGGCACATAAGCTTACTGTAGTAATTGCATTCCCCTCATCTTTCTCATTATCATTCTGAAATTTTCCAACTCGGTGTACTTTCACATCTGTTGGCATCTAAATCCAATAATTTTCATTAATAAGCTCAACCATGTGCATCACTCATTCCTGAGTAATTGGTGAAGCAAGGTGAATAACTTATCGCTTTCCTGGTTTTGGCAGATGGACCGGGTCTGTTTACAAATGAAGAGGTAACAGTAAAAAAAATAAAATGTTTCGCATAATTAATTGGTTCAATTCTTTAGATTACTTCACTGTATGACCAACTGGCTTTACTTGATTCAGTACCTTGTCACACCATGGGGTTTACAAGAAGAACTGAGTACAATCAAGCTCCTTTATGGCAATCCTCCTATATTCATTCTTGAAAATGGTCTCTCTCTCTCTCTCTCTCTCTCTCTCTCCCTCCATGATAAACTAGTTAATAACGAAAATGATTAACAGGAGCTGAAGAAGATTAAATATAATTGAAATGAATAATTTTGAGTAAAATCATCTCTTGATGTTATAAGTGTTAAATACTAAACTGTGGGTGAAAGCATCTTGATAGCATCAGACATTTAACGTTTCAATCGTGTTCATTCTTGCTCATTTCTGTTTTCCCACTTTATTAATACATGTAGCCAACAACGTTATTAGTTTATGGCATATTGTTTGTGATTATTCAAGATTTGGTATGTGTTCAATGGTAAATTAGGAAGTCCTGTTGATGATACCTAGGCTTCTCGAGTGGCCCAAGATGAGTTCCAACGGGTTGATTTTCTGATCAAATTTTGGCTTGCGTTGTCTTGTTAGGTCAACGGACCCCAAACAATTCATCACTGCAAGATGTGTCGAGGGTGCAATACTTGAGTGCATATATTGGTGGTGTGCTTGATGCATTGAGGTATGCAGTTGCTGCTCTAATTCACATAGATCACAAAAATCTTTTTGATCACTTTCAACAAGAAGTCCCACAGTTAATGAATAGCTTTTAATTATGATTTTGGAATGAAAATTATGGATTAAGAATCCAATTGCATTGGATCATTAATTCATCTAAGCATATTCAGAGCAATTTACAAACATGTCCAGAACACACACAAAAATAAGTCCTTGAAATAGAAAGAATAAAGAGGTTACCATTTGAGCCCATTACAGCGGTTTCTTTTTTGGAAGTGTCAATTAAACACTTCTGATGTGTTCTCTAATTTTCTATGTCATCCTAAATTTTCTCAGAGATGGATCAAATGTAAAGGGGTATTTTGCATGGTCTTTCATGGATGTGTTCGAGTTGTTGGGTGGATACGAGTCGAGTTTTGGTTTATATTATGTTGATCGGGATGATCCAGAGTTGAAGAGATACCCAAAGCTCTCTGCAAAATGGTACAGCCAGTTTTTGAAGGGTAAAAGCACCTCTATAGTTGAAGCCATTGAACTTGAGAAGGATCCATCATATTGACCACATATTTGAGTAGTTTCTTTAATTTTGTTTGCATCTCAGCATCATTGCATAATGGTGTTCCTAGCTATGCTTAACTTCCCTTTTGTGTATATATATTATTTGGAGAAAGCCTAGCTGCACGGGCAAATTTCCACTCGGAGAAAGAAGTGGCTGGTAGGTAGAGCCACTGAAGGAATGTATAATGGAAACAAGACTATGTCGTATGATATGTATAAGAAATAAAGAAATTTAAGACGAGTATATAATTATGGGTAATGTTAGAGCAAAACAAAGAGTACTCGTAATTTTCTATCTTTATCTTTCACTTTCCTGCCTTTTTAGTACGTCGAATGGCTGATTTTGCTTTTGGGAAGAATCTGTCTACTAAATATCTATACGGGCAATGCTTTTGTATAATTTCTATTCAAGGTATTACAATACGTCAGGCCTATAAACCAAGTCTTTAATAGGCTAATAGATTAATGTAAATTCTAAATATTTTACGTAGATTTGGCCTATTAGGAAATGTTTGGTAGATGATAAAAAAATTTATGTCCGGGAATCATGATTCGCAAGAATATGGTGGGAAAGTACATTTTCTGGAATGTTACTAAAAAACTGTTTGGTAAATCAAAATATTACAGGGAATATTAGCTTAAGATTACTGATTTTATGTTTGGTTGATTGTCAAATATTACTGACAATACTGAGTGATCTTACAAAATTAAGCTTACAATTAACATTCGGCCAATGTTTTTTACAATCCATTATCATTGAATAACAATCCAGAAAACAAGTGAAACTTCTGTTCCAGATACAGCCAAAGAATCCAAATTAGACATAGTGGTGCTACGACTGGGAAAGGCCTTCACATGTGTATGCAATTTTTGGGAGTTTGCCCGAAAACCAGCAGCAAACATGACAATATTTCTTTTCAATAAGGACTTCATGAAAGGAGAAAGATTAAACCTCTTAGGGAATTCAATATCCCTTTGCAAACTCTTCTTTGCGCCATAAGAGAATAATCCAGTCATCAAAGAATCTATAATGACCCTCACATTTATTATGGATTTAATATTGAAGGATAATTATAAAGTAAAAGAAATAAAGTCACTTTGGGTGAAAAAGGAGTTAAAATGTCAGTTAATGGGTAAAAATGCGGGTAAATAAAGTTATCCAAAAAGTAAAAGTAAAAATAGAAACATGACTAGAAAAATATTATAGTCCATTGGGAAAAATAAGCTTTTAGGTGCTAAGAGGAGTAATGAGTGTTCTAAAGGCCTTTTAGGACAATCCTAAGACTAAGTGAATATGTGAAATTGTGGGGATTTGTTGAACAAAGAACCACCCACTCATGACTTAATATGATTAAGTAAAAAGAAAATAAACAATAAAGTGTGTGTCTTGTATATTTACATGGCATTATATCATTTTATTGAGTTTTGTGTTGAATTCCTTCTCTAGGTGTGCCTAGGGACTGTGAACGTTTGGATTCTCGTGGAGCAAGATAAGTAGCTTGTTTTTCAAGTAAGCAAATTGTAAAGCTCCAAGAGGTAAGCTCTATGTTTATGGGGTTCGATCCTACTTTATGTTCCACCTTAGTGTACGGACTGTGGTCAGGTTGCATGATATGTATGAGATATATGATATAGATGCATTCATATAAAGCTATATGATGATGTGATATGATATGTTTTGATATGTTTAATTTGATATGTTTTGATGTGTTTACTTTGATATGTTTCTGTAATGATTTCTGTAATGATTTCTGGACATTGATTTGTTTATGCACTGATGTCCGCTTGGGGTCCTCCCTTGGGACTGACTGTGTATATATCTGTTATATGTTGAGTTCCGCTTGGGGTCCTCCCTTGGGATTGATTGTGTACACTCTGTTATGTGATGATCTTTGGCCATTGATCCTATATATAATGACCCTAAATGGTAAATCTTAATTAGAGTTTTAATTTAAGGATTTAAATGCCATAATTAGATTTAGTGAGTGATTCCGAGTATTTTGACTGTAATCATGACTATGTTATGAACAGTGCGTTCTGCCGGAGAATTTACAGTTTTGTGAATTAACCGGTAGAGCTTAAAAAGAGAAAAATAATTTTAGAGACATAATTTGATAATTCTGACGACAAATATGAGTTCAGAACGAAAAATTGTGTAGTCTGGCACTTTCCGTGAAAATCTCGTGAATAGTGTTTCTACCGGGTATTTTGTACTGCTGTTTAAGCAACCGGTAGAGTCCAGAAATAAATAATTGATGAAATAAGAATAAGAAAGTCCAATATATGTCAAGCAAGTCAATATAGGCCCAAGAAAATGATAAGTTTATAAGTGTTAAGTTTCAAAAGTAAATAAAGTACAGTTAGTTATTCACAGTGCATTTCGTCAAAAACGGTGCAGAAACCATACTGTGAATTATGAATATTGTTTTGTAACAGATAAAAATTTATGTAAATGATTTTAGAAAAATAAAAATATGTTCGTAGCTTGAAGTTATTTCCGGGTCAATTTAAGTTAAAATACGCGATAGAAAAAACATCTGATGAAAGGGGCCACATGTGCCTATATAGCCTTGTCACTTAAATGAAACACTATTCATTTCAGATTTTCTTCTTCTCTCTCATGCATGGCCGAGCTGCACTTGGAGGAGAAGGGGCTAGGGTTCCAAATTTCCTTTCTTTGATTTCTTAATCATCCATTCTCCAAATTCAAAGACCCACCACATGAAATTGATTGGAAACCACTCAATGAATCCATTCCACCAATCAATTTGAGCTATAGTTGAGTGTGTGAGGAGTTTTTCCTTCCCCCATTTTCGAGCTACTATTCATCAAGGAGGAGAAATGACATTTTTGGTGGAGCTTTGCTTGGTGAAGGCCTTCTAGGCTTTGGGTAGTTCATTGGAGGTAACAAAACTCTAACCTTATGGCGTTATTAGTGTGAATAATGTTTTGAAAGTCATGAGCATGGTTGGGTAGGAAATAAAGTAGTATAGAATGTGAAAATTATGATGGATTATTGTTATTTAGGAAGTTATAGTGTTGAGTAAGTATCCACATGTGATAAAATAATTGAAAAGCCCTATTGTATTTTCCCCCTAGGTTTCGGCCTTCATGGGTTATATAGGGTTCATTATGCAAATTTTTATTGTATGTTTGAAAAGGTAAAATATGTTGGAATGTAGTGTAAATGGATGAATTGGTGGAAATGCCAAAGTTAGAAAAAAATCCTACAAATACTTGCTCTATGTTTCGAACTATAGGATGTTTAGGGGTATATATGTATATATTGGTTACATTTTATTCTAATAAAATGTGTTGCATTTTAATATACCAATGGATGAGCTAAGAAGTGAAATGCTTTGACAAATGGTTGAAAAATACCTTGAGTCCCTAAGGGTATGCCCGCGACTTTTAAAGAAAAATTGCATGATTTATGTGAAAAATTCTTAAGTAAATGCTTGGTTAAATTAAAGAACGCCAACGGGTGTATAGAGGTCTAGACTTGTGTATTGGCATAGAATTGGCAAAAATATAAAGAAAGGAAAATAAGCGATAAAATGTATGCTTATGAAATAATCATGGTATTGCATCATTTTATTGATGCATTGTAAATTATTCTCTAGGTGTGCCTAGGGATTGAGAAGGATCGGAAATCTCTTGAAGCGATAAAAGTAACTTGTTCCACAAGTAAGCGTATTGGTAAAGCTTCAAGAGGTAAGCTCTATGTTTAAGGAGTCTTTTCCTGCTTGAGTGCTCCACCATGGTTAGTGAACTATGGTTGGACTGTATGACTGTGATTTAGATGCTTTGTATAGATGCATTCATATAGAGTTATTTGATAACATGATATGTTTTGCTCTGATATGACTTCTGTAATATGATTTCTGTAACAATCTCTGGCCATTGATTGTATAGTACCCGGACGTCCGCTTTGGGGTCCTCCCTCGGGACTGATGGTGTACGCCTCTGATATGTCTGGTTCCGCTTTGGGGTCCTCCCTCGGGAACACGTGCGTTGATTTCCGCTTGGGGTCCTCCCTTGGGAATGACGGCGCACATCTCTGATATGATATGGATATATGCTCTGTTCTGTTATGATATCTGTTATATGTTGTATTTGTATACTCCGTATCTGACTTTCATGCAGGAGTGAGCCAGGGGTATGGAGAATTCTCTATAAACCTGGAGCTTATTGAGATTTGTAATCTCACCCCTCTTTGGGGACATATTTTCAGGTGCCCAGATTCCCGGTGAGTCCTCACTAGGCAGGGTCACGACACGTGGCTGAGGCAGTTGACAGATCGGATTTTGAGTGGCTGTAGGCTACTACCTTTTGGAGTGTTTGATGTCTTTTAGTATTTCCGCATTTGATGGATCACGATATTGATCCTTTATTTTGTATATGGCCTGTATATGTTTTGTACATATCTGTCACTTGGATGCATGTACATTTGGGTATTCAGGCACGTCATATGATGATGTATTATTCAGTTTATGATTTCGTATTGGATTGCATGTTGATTAGGATAGGGGCACGGAGCCATATTTTGCATGCGCCCATGGATGGGTATCTGATTGTATCTGCATGACTGGTACTTCTGGATTACTATGCTCTATAAACTGTTTATCAGGAAATGCTTCTGAGAGGGATTGGAAAATCCCCGGTTGTCCGATTTATAGAGGAAACTCTGCCCGATTTTCGTTTACCCCAAGTAAGAATTAAAGTAGAAAAAGAAAAAGTTAACTCGTATCTTCGTAAGTTAAGTCTTCCGCTGTTTTCTGTTTTATCATATGTATGTTAATTGAACCGGCTCGAGACGGGGATGTTACACTATATGCACTGATGTCTGCTTGGGGTCATCCCTCTGGACTGATAGTGTACATCTCTGATATGTTTTTGGTTCCGCTTGGGGTCCTCCCTTGGGAACATGTACACGTTGATTTCTGCTTGGGGTCATCCCTTGGGAATGACTACGTACATCTCTGATATGATATGCTTTGTTCTGATGTGATTATTATGATGATTTTTGTATATGATATTTGTTACGTGCGTTGATTTCCGCTTGGGGTCATCCCTTGGGAATGACTGCGTACGTCTCTGATAAGATTTGTGTATATGCTTTGTTTAGTTATGATATTTGATTATATAATATGTTATACGAGATATGTTCAGTATAGTATGATATATGATGTTTTGTATATTATGTATCTGACTGTCATGCAGGAAGTGAGCCCAGGGTATGGAGAGTTCTCTATAAACCTGGAGCTTACTAGAGATTCGTCTCTAACCCCGTTTGGGGATATGATTTCAGGAACATAGTTAATTGAAGAGCCCTTATGGGACAAGTACACTACCGTGGCTAGAGGTACTAGTATGAGGATATGGAGTTCTGGGTAGCTGGAGGCTACTATTTATTATAGATGTTATTTTTGGAGAACATGTATTGTTGTATAGTGTTATATTCATTTGGTGATCATGATGTCTGATCCTTTATTTTGTATATGGCCTGTATATGTTTTGTACATGTCTTTCAGTTGGATGCATGTACATTTGAGTATTCAGGCATGTTGATATGATGACGTAGTATTCAGTTTATGTTTATGTGTTGGATTGCATGTTGTTAGACATAGTGGCACGAAGCCAAGTTATGCATGCGCCCATGGATGGGTATATGATCCTATATGGATATCTGGTATGTCTGAAAGTATATACTGTATAAATCGTCTATCAGGGTACCTTGAGAGTGGGATTTGCAAATCCCCAGTTGTAATGTGATATGTCATGTGAAAAAGAAGAAGTATGCAATGTGATATGTCATGTGAAAAAGGATTAAAGAAAAAGAAAAAGTTAGCTCATATTTTCGTAAGTTAAGTCTTCCGTTGTTTCTGTTTGTATCATATGTATGTTAATTGAACCGGCTCGAGACGAGGATGTTACAGAATCCAAGTCTCCCTCATTTCTATATCCCCAACCCCCATGAAACCTACACAAAGATGGATATGGTATCCCCGTCACACGAATCCGAATCCATTTTCGCCGATCGAGACCTTCGATTATCTTTGATGTGCTTTTCCCTCATTGTGCAACCCATTTATTTTATTTATTTTTGGGTTTGATATGATTTTGTTGATTTTTATGGGGAGATGAATAAAGGGGTAGAGAATAGAGAAGTTAGAAATCGAAAAAAGAAGATCAAAATTGAAACTTGATGGAAGGAAGCAAAGAAAGAATACTTACAGAGGGTGGATGAGGATCGAATCAAATATTGAGACCAACGAACGAACCAGAGAAGAGAGAGAGAGAGGACATAGCTTTTTTGTCAGAAAACCAGGGTATTTTGGTTGAAATCCAAGAATACCATTCCCTGATAGTATTCTTGGATGGCATTTTAGCATACAAATGGTTCACAAAACAAAATCCTAGGCAAGTTAAATTCTCAGACAAATTTTCAGAAAGCTTATAAATGTGGATAAATAAGATTCCCAATATCAGTTTACCGAGAATTTTAAAAAAAATCTCTATCAAATGTGTAATGTCCGGCCGCTTCAAGAATCAATGACTATCCCCACATACTAACACGAGACTTTTCAATGTACTTTTTCCTCACTCGCACACTTCCTGGGAAAACTTCCCAAGAGGTCACCCATCTCAGAATTGCTCCAAGTCAAGCACGTTTAACTCTGGAGTTCTTCCGTTCCGGGCTACCGAAAAGAAGATGCATCTTGTTAGTATAGGTAGTACCAATTAATTCTTATAAGCTCTCCCAAACTGTGTAGTCTCACCCCTGCACAATCTTTGGAATCCCCCTCTTTCGGGTGCCGATTCGATTCATTCATGCATATAACCCCCCACTGGAAGCCTGTAAGGAGCCGCTCCTTGTCCGTGCCTCTTTGCATCGACGATCACTCTCCGCCATCGTCAGCGCTCAGGATGTTACATGCCCACCAGCTTCCGCCATGTTCGTCCTCGAACCACACCATACTGGAAGAGAGGCCTGCTCTGATACCACTTGTAACGCTCGGCCGCTTCAAGAATCAATTACTATCCCCACATACTAACACGAGACTTTTCAGTGTGTTTTTTCCTCACTCGCACACTTCGTGCGAAAACTTCCCAGGAGGTCATCCATCCCAGAATTGCTCCAAGTCAAGCACGCTTGACTATGGAGTTCTTCCGTTTATTTATCATCTACAACAACTTTTACAAAGGGCTTAAGCTTAAATCAAACCCAAACTTATATCACTCACAAGGACACTATTCATCATCTTCCTCCATCATACAAACTCCATGAAAACAAAGTTTAAGGAGTGGAAACTTACCACAAATGATTGCACAACCATGGAATGAGTGCTCCCTAAGTTCCCAAGAAGTGAAATGCTCCCAAACCCTTTCAATCTTCAAAGGGGGCGAAATTTTGGGAAGAGAAATCTCTCACCACAATGCTCTCCACTCAAAACCAAGCTAGGATTAAGGATAAGAGGAAGATTCTAAGTGGTTTTGACTTTTGAATCGCTAAAAATGGTTGAGAATCAAGGAACCTAGGGTTTCTCACTTTCTCCCCTCCTCTCTTTCTCTCTCGGGCTCGTTGCTGGAAGAAGAAGAAAACTGCAGCTTCTTTTGGCTTATTTCCACTTAACTTGGTTAAGTTTTCTTAAATGGGTAAAAGCCCATCTATCTATTTAACTCCGTTCTCTTTCAAACTTTATCCAATGGTCTAGAATATTTTTCTAGGAATATTTCTAATTTTACTTTTATATTTTGGGTACTTTTGCCTACACTCATTTTTACCCCATAATTTTCACTGACGACACTTTTTACCTCAAGAGTGACCCTAATTCATTTAATTAGGCCCTATACTTAATTTTACTCACTAATACATGCTTAATTACTTAATTACATGTAATTTACTAATTAATTAGGCTAGGGCTATTATAGTTACCCCACCTTTTAGCGATTTTGTCCGCAAAATCAAGAACATACCTGTCCTTAAACTCAGGATATTGCCAGAGAAGCTTGTCCTCCTGCTCCCAAGTGAACTCCTCAGACGTCCTTCCTTCCCACTGGACTTTCACCATAGGAATGGATTTATTTCTCAACCTCTTCTCATCTCTTCTCAAGCCTATCAGGAGTCGCTCCTTGTTCGTGCCTCTTTGCACCGGCGATCACTCCCCTCCATTGTCAGCGCTCGGGATGTTACAAAATACCCCCTTAAAGTCAAAGCTTGACCTAACCTACCCATTTACACCCCTAAATTTATGGGGAAGGGTAAACTGTATAAAAGGCATTATCTTAGGGTTGAAATCGCATATTCCACAAAATTTATTCAAATATTATTATGGGGCAGGTTATATTTACAATTTTTTTTGTTTACAAACTACACTATCTTCTCTCGGGAGAACACTGGGTTTCACTAAGTTCTCCCGGGAGAATAGTGTAATTTGTAAAAATTTGTCAAAATATTTGTAAACGGATCATTCCCCTATTATTATTATTAGAACTTGAAAGATTAAAATAAATTTTTTAA
This sequence comes from Gastrolobium bilobum, assembly GCF_033153095.1. Lineage (NCBI taxonomy): Eukaryota > Viridiplantae > Streptophyta > Magnoliopsida > Fabales > Fabaceae > Gastrolobium > Gastrolobium bilobum. The sequence goes on along the minus strand of NW_026899712.1, from coordinate 279,157 downwards.
ATATATAAAAAATAATATTTTGAATATGTTTTAGTAATATATATTTATATGGGCAAAATGATTTCTGCAACCGTTGTTCCTACAGCAAGCCAGGATCCGCTTCCGGATCCTGTATTTTTTATTTTTTTTAAAGCTGTGGGGCCCACTTTTCTGTGTCAGCTGCAGATAACACTGTCTACGGCGGCGACAGAAAGGATAATCTCATTTATATGATGTATTATTAAAAAAATAATATTTTTGTAATCCCACGTTCTTCACGCAAGGCAAAAACAAATCACCCTCCACGTGAGCTTCACTGTATCCTATAAGACCTATAACGAATGCAATGATGGTTGACTTGTAAAACATAAACATTGATGATGGAACCAGAAACATCTTTGAGCCTCGCTTTCATTCTCACTCTCTTACTTGTGAACTTCGCTCTCGGAGTTCTGGGTGCTGATAAGTATAGCAGAGATGACTTCCCACTTGATTTTGTTTTTGGTTCAGGCACCTCTGCTTATCAGGTAGCGGTCTTTCTTCATTCTGACTCTTTCTCTTTTATTTCAAAGCATTTTAGTTTTGCAAATTAGCAAGCGTGGCGCAAAATTGAACGTATAATTAATTAGCTATAATGCTATATTATTATCATACATGTTGTGATTATGAGCAGGTGGAAGGAGCTACTGACATAGATGGAAGAACTCCTAGCATCTGGGATACCTTTGCCCATGCTGGTTCCTTCTTTTTCTCTTTTTTTCTTCTTGTCATTTATCTTATTAATTATCTATCTTGATCATTTTGGAAGCTTGCTTAGTTTAGAAAGAAGTTAGTCTTTAACTTATTCTATGTATTATTATCTTAACAGAAACACCACTGGCACACATGGACACTAACGATAAATGAAGTTTTCATACATGATGATGAAAGTCTAATAGAAGCACCTTCTTGATTAGATGGACACACTCTACACGTGGTACCTTCTGTTATTCATACGCATGAAAAAAATAGTTGGTTTAACTGTAACACATATTAGTTAGTAGTTATCTTTCAGTTGGATAGTTTTCAACTAGGTACAACAATTTGAGTTTCTTGTAGCTTTATCTCTCACTATATATATGTGTGTGTGTCGAGTATCTCTTCGAATAAAACTACATTTGTTATATATAAAATCATATAAAGTTTTTATCTAATAATATAAGATTTGAGATAATTGGTAATATTAAAATAGTATGTACAGTTTGACTAGCCGTTTTTGCTCTTTCATCCATGGCTATTACTTTTTTAAATGTTATGCATTAAACAAAAGACAGACTCATGCTATCATTTCTTTTTTTAAACAGGGTATGCGCATGGAGATAATGGAGATGTAGCCTGTGATGGGTACAACAAATATAAGGTAAAGAATGCACTAAGCTTCAATCTTTTTACTTCATTCTTTGTGATTTGCCCGGTAATTTGAGGTAAAGCTAGTTAAGACAATGCAAGCAGTAGTGATTCACTGTTTCTGCTGAAAAATCTGTAATGCAGGAAGATGTTCGACTCATGGTGGAAACAGGTCTTGATGCCTATAGATTTTCCATTTCTTGGTCGAGACTTATACCAAGTATTTTACTCTACTTAAACCTCTGTAAATACCGATAAACATTGAATTTCAATGTTCTTTGTTTCTTTCTCCAATAAAGCCTTTCTGAATACCTTTGAAAATGCTTTTCTTCCATCATAGATGGTAGAGGACCCGTCAACCCCAAGGGATTGGAGTACTACAACAATCTCATCAATGAACTCATTAGCAAAGGTTCATTGCGAGTTTCTTAATTTGCAAGATAATGCTTGCCTTGAAATTCTCTCCAAAAAAAAAAAAAGCCCCTTGAAATCAATTCTGTTTCTTCAACTAATGTATGCTATACTGTACCTTGAGCAGGAATCCAACCACATGTCACACTACACAACTTTGATCTTCCACAGGCACTTGAGGATGAATATGGAGGATGGGTTAGTCGTGATATCATGTATGTTCCCATGCTCTCGCAGTTGCACCAAAATGTTGTTCAAATTAATTCATGAAACACCTAGTGAATGAATTGCATTGCATAAAATAAGGAACTACGTCCTTAATTCTAGGTACTAGATCCATATTAAAAAGGCACCAAGGCAATTGCTGCTTGAAATAAGACTCTAGTCATTAGAGAGTTTGTTTGTATTACTCTCTAATTAATAATATTACTCTCTAGTTCTCCTTTTATTATTCTCCTCTCGTTTGTTTGTATGATCATGATACAATGTCCTTATATTACAGTCTTAGACACAATTGGGAAATATGATTAAAAATAATTATTTGATGTCAATGCAGAAGAGACTTCACAAACTATGCGGATGTGTGTTTTAGAGAGTTTGGTGACAGAGTCAAGTATTGGACTTCTGTGAACGAGCCCAATGCCTTCGCCCCAGGTGGTTATGATCAGGGATTTACCCCACCTCATCGATGTTCTCCCCCATTTTGCACTACAAAGAGCACTAGGGGCAACTCAACATCTGAACCCTACTTGGCTGTTCATCATATTTTGTTATCGCATTCTTCAGCTGTGACATTGTACAGAAGAAAATATAGGGTATATAACTTAATCATATTTCGTACTGTGTATTTTACTTCATGGATTATTATTATGGGGTAGGATATTGTAACAACCAATTAGTGTTACTACCAATCTTACTACCAATCAATTTCACCGTTAGATCGATTATGTTGATCCAACGATTATATTTATTTCCACATTTGTATGATCATGATTAAATATAAGGAATCATGACCATACAAAAGTGAAAATAAGTATAAAGTATTAAATGAGGAATCATACAAAAATAAGTATTTTCACTTTTGTATGGTCATGATTCCTTATATTTAATCATGATCATACAAAAATAGAAATAAATATAACCGTTGGATCAACATAATCGATCTAACGGTGAAATTGATCGGTAATAACACTAATTGGTTGTTACAATATCCTTTCCCTATTATTATTACTTTCTAGTGGTGTAGATGGCAAAAGCTTCAAATTTATTACTTACGCAAAAACAAAAATCCATATTGAGTTCCTACTCATTTTACATTGGATTTAATATTCTGGCACATAAGAAAAACTTTGTTGGCAAAAAATGTTCATGATTCCATGAGACAAAGTTACATTGCAGGCCGAACAACATGGATTTGTTGGTATCTCTGTCTATACATTCGGGTTTCTTCCTCTGACAAATACAGAGAAAGACAGGGAAGCAACTCAAAGAGTCCGCGATTTTGTAGTTGGTTGGTGAGTTACTGACCCTATGATTGGTTGTTTTACATCTCTCTTCCCCTTATGTTCTTTGTTTTTGCTCTGTACTTATGACAGGTCAATGAATACGACCAAGTTTTCATTTATGTTGTTAAACTTTTAAAATACTCTCCCTTACTTACTTCCTTATAGGCCTAAAACTTCTGGCTTCTAATATTTTTCTTATCATGAGATGGATATGGCAGTTTTATGTGTGCGTGCTTTATTGCAGGATTATGGAGCCCTTATTCCACGGAGACTATCCCAATTCCATGAAGGCTAATGCAGGTGCAAGGATTCCAGCATTCACAAATCGTGAATCCAAACAAGTTAAGGGTTCATATGACTTCATAGGTGTCATTCACTACAACAATGTTAATGTCACAGACAATACTGACGCCCTGAAGACAAAATTGAGAGATTACTCGGCAGACATGGCAGCACGGATACTCTGTACGAATTTTGTTATGTTTGAGCATAGTTCATTTAAAAGATTGAAGTTGATCACATGAGAATTCTGTATTAATTGCATTCACTGCATATTGATTGTTATCATTCTGAAATTTTCAACTAGTTGAATTTTAACTTCATTTAGCATATGATTCTCCAATAATTTTCATTAACGCACACAATCATGTCAATCACTCATTTTTGAATAATTGGTGGAGCAAGTTTAATCATTCACCTGCTTTTGCAGTTGGACAGGATCTAATTTCAGATGAAGAGGTAACGGTTACAAAAAAACAAATAATAGTTATTCTCTTAGTTGATTGGTTCAATATTTTAGATTACTTCACTGTTTAACTATTTTGGCTTTACTTGACTCAGTACCCTGTCACACCATGGAGCTTAGTGGAAGAGTTGGATAGATTCAAGCTCCATTATGGCAATCCTCCTATATTCATTTATGAAAATGGTCTCTCTATCTATCTTTCGTTCATGAAGATTACTTACAGTTCCATTGAATCTCTTTTAGGAAAATCATCTCTAGATGTTGATTGAGGTTGAATAATAAACTGTGGGCCAAAGCTTTTTTGTTGTGACAGACAAAGCAACTAAATAGCGTTAGACGTTTGGCGTTTCAATCATGGCGATTCTTGCTTATTAGCCCCTTCCCAATTTGTTAATACATGTAGCCAACAATATCAGTAGGTTGTTATTGCACATTGCGATTATCAAGTCTTCCCAATAATAGCATGGAATTGTAAACTTAAACCTCGAGGGATTTATTCAAGATTTGTGAACCACATTTATAATACATGTTGTCAATGTTATACTAATGTCGTACAAGGTGAGTTCAAAGGGGCTGAATTATTGATTGATGAAAATGTGACTTGTCTTGTTAGGTCAAAGGACAGCAAGCAATTCGTCGCTGCAAGACGTGTCAAGGGTGAAATACTTGCATGGATACATTGGTGGCGTGCTTGATGCCTTGAGGTATGCATTTGCTGCTCCATTTTATGAATCTATTGAACTATATAACTATATTATTGGCTATTAATTCATCTTGGGAGCAAGTTACTTATCAGGTGAATGCAACAGTGTCCAAAACATGGGAACATGCAGGCTAACACAACAACTGAAATAGTACCTGAAATAAACACTTGAGATTTTAACGTGTCCTCTAATTTTCTATGTCATCCTGGATTTTCTCAGAAATGGATCAAATATAAGGGGCTATTTTGAATGGTCTTTCCTGGATTTATTCGAGTTGCTGGACGGATACGGAACGAGCTTCGGCATATACTATGTTGATCGGAATGATCCAGAATTGAGGAGATATCCAAAGCTCTCTGCAAAATGGTACAGCCGATTTTTGAGAGGGGGAAGCACCTCTATAGTTGGAGCTATTGAACTCGAGAAGGATACATCACTTGTTTCTGTTGGCCATTTATTTCACTAGGCTCTATAATTTGCTTACATTATAGTATTGTTACATAATCATAATGATGTTTAAGCTATGCTTAACTTTCCCATCAATATTGAATAAGTAGATTCCCAACTTAATATTTACGTTATACTATGGTAAACATTTAAATTGTTCTTCACTTATAGTTTAGTTCCTAAATTTGATCATTATATATGAATAAATCTTCAATTAATAAAATTTATATCAGGTTAACTTTTTATAAACTATAGTGAGATTTAAAAAAAAGTTTATTTAACTCGTGTACAATATTAAATTTAGGTACTATAAAATGCAAAATGATAATAATAACTTTTTTGGGCACTGAAATTCTCAAATAAGTGTCAGGGAGGAAATATTTGTTGAGTTTTGCTCTTTCACTAAAGCCTAATCGAGTCTGTGTGTAAGAAGAGTCCAAGAAACCTAGAACTCATCCAGCTTAGCGCTAGGGTTTCTTGAAAGCCATATATATTTTACACTTATAATCATCAGCTGTAACATCCTCGTCTCGAGCCGGTTCAATTAACATGCATATGATACAAACAGAAACAGCGGAAGACTTAACTTACGAAAATACAAACTAACTTTTTCTTTTTCTAGTTTAATTCTTATTTGACGGAGACGAAAATCGGGCAGAGTAACCTCTGTATAATCATTAACGTTCATGCAGAAGTACCAGACGAAAAACAGCTCAATCTCACTCTCACGAGTTCCTGATAGACAGTTTATACAGCATATACTTTCAGAAGTACCAGACATCCATATAAAATCATATACCCATCCAAGGGCGCATACATAACTTGGCTCCGTGCCACTATATCTAACAGCATGCAATCCATCAAGTAAACATAACTGAATACTACATCGTCATATCAACATACCTGAATACCCAAATGTATATGCATCAAACTGACAGACATGTACAAAACATATACAAGCCATATACAAAATAAAGGATCAAATATCATGATCCACAAAATACTGAAATGCTAAATAACATCACTATACTCCAAAATAGCAGTAGCCTACAGCTACTCAAAATCTGGTCCGTCTAAACGCCTCAACCACGGGTCGCGTCCCTGCCTAGTGAGGGCTCACCGGGGATCTGAGAACCTGAAATGATGTCCCCAAAGAGGGGTGAGATAATAAATCTCAATAAGCTCCAGGTTTATAGAGAATTCTCCATACCCCTGGCTCACTCCTGCATGAAAGTCAGATACAGAGTATACCAATGCAACATATAACAAATATCATAACAGAACAAAGCACATATACATATCTTATCAGAGGTGTACGCAGTCATTCTCAAGGGAGGACCCCAAGCGAAAACCAACGCACGTGTTTCCAAAGGAGGACCCCAAGCCGAACCAGAACATATCAGAGGCGTACACCGTCAGTCCCGAGGGAGGACCCCGAGCAGACATCAGTGTACTATATAATTATTGGCCAAAGATCAATACAGAAACCAAATCAGAGCAAATCATATCATGTTATCAAATAGCTCTATATGAATGCATCTATACAAAGCATCAAAACAGTCATACAATCCAACCATAGTTCACTAACCATGGTGGAGCACTCAAGCAGAAAAAGACTCATTAAACATAGAGCTTACCTCTTGAAGCTTTTCTAATTCGCTTACTTGTCGCACAAGTTACTTATTTAGCTCCAATGGAATTTCAACCCTATCAGTCCCTAGGAACACATAGAGGAGGAATCAAGACAAAAATCAATAAAATATTACAATGCCATGAAATTTACACAAGGCATACATCTTATTGTTCACTTTCGTTCCCTCACATTATGCCAATCCTATGCCAATTTACAAGTCAAGACCATGCCTTTACAAATTTCCTTTCATTTACCATTTCATAATCATTAACGTTCCTTAATATACTAAGTATCCACTTGAGAATTTTCAACATAATTCATGCCATTTTTCTTCATAAGGCCGTGGGTACTCATAAAGGGAACCAAGGTTTCTCTCAACAATTTTCAAGTCATTTCCCTCCTCCAACTCATCAATTTCATACATTGGAAAACTTTATATTTTATTAAAATAAAATGTAACTAAATCTATCCCTAAATCACCTTATAGGTCAAAATCTATAAGGGACCTCAAAGGATTCCCTTCTTTTTACAATTTATTTCTTTCACTAAATTTGCAACTTACACATACATGTATATATATTCACTATGTTCAATTAAATTTTGAATATCAACTTCTCTATGGTACATTATGGCCGAAACATAGAGACATAATACAGAGGATTATTTCCACTTTGGCATTCTCACTAATTCACCAAATTTCCACTTACTCCAACATATTAAACATTCCCAATACATAAATAAAATTTTGCACATCCTATTCTAATTACTCTATCGAGGCCGAAACATAGGGGAGGGAGGAGCAATGAGATTTTTCAATTTTTAAACACATGACAATGCTTAATTCATACTATAACTTCCTAAACATCCATAATCCATCATCAATTCAAATTTTAAACTCAAGGTTTTCCCACCCAAAACATATTCTAAATTTTCAAAACTTAAATCATGAAAAACAAACCATAGAAATAGAGATTTATTACCTCTAATCCCTTATACAAAGCCTAGAGGACAACCTCCAAGCAAAGCTCCATCAAAAGCTCCATTTTCCACACTTGATGAATAGTAAAGCGAAAAGGGGAAAGGGAATAACTCCTCACACAAGCAATTATAGCCCAAACCAAGTAGTGGAATGGATTCCTTCCGTGATTTCCTATGAATTTCGTGTAATAGACTTTGTGATTTGGTTGAAGATTGAAGGAGAAATCAAAGAAAAACAAAAAACTAAACCCTAGCCCCTTCCATGGATGAAGCTCGGCCAAGAGGAGAGAGAAGAGAGGATTTCTTCTGTGAATAGTGATCCACTTAAGTGACTTGGACTTATAGGCACATGTGGCCTTTTACTGGATTTTTTTCTTTCGTGTATTGTCACTTAAACTGACCCGGAACTAACTTAAAGCTACGTACATATTTTTATTTTTCTAAACTCATTTACATTAATTTTTATTTCCTTAGGAACAATATTCATAATTCACAGTATGGTTTCTGAATCGTTTTTGACGAAATGCACTGTGAATCACTAATTGTACTTCGTTTGCTTACGAAACTTAAAACTTATAAACTTATCATTTTTGGGCCTATTTTGACTTGCTTGGCATATATTGGACTTTCTTATTCTTCTTTCATCAATTATTTGTTTCTTGACTCTATCGGTTGCTTTGACAGCAGTACAAAATACCCGGTAAAAAATACTATTCACGAGATTTTCACGGAAAGTGCCAGACTATACAATTTTTCGTTCTGAACTCATATTTGGCGTCATAATTGTCAAATTATGTCTCTAAAATCATTTTGCTCATTTAAGCTCTACCGTTTAATTCACAAGAATGCAGATTATCCGGCAGAACACATTGTTCATGACCTAGTCATGATTTCAGTCAAAACACTCGAAATCACGCTCTGAATCTAATTATGGCATTTAAATCCTTAAATTAAACCTCTATTTAAGATTTACCAGTTAGGGTCATTATATTCACCCCACCTTTTAAGAATTTTGCCCACAAAATCAAACATAAAATATAACACATACCTGACGTCAAACTCAGGATACTACTGGAGAATTTCATTCTCCCGCTCCCAAGTAGAGTCCTCAGGAGTCAAACCTTCCCATTGTACCTTGATCATGGGAATCGTTCTGTTCCTCAACACTTTCTCATCACGAGCTAGAACCTTCAATGGTCCCTAAACAAACTTCAAATCTTTCTTCACCTCAACATCGTCCCGCTGGACAATGTGGGGTGCATCAGGTAAGTATTTGCGGAGCTGACTAATGTGAAAACACTATGCAGATTTGACAGATGTGGAGGTAAGGCAAGCTGGTATGCCACAGGTCCGACCCTCTTTATAATCTGGTAGGGTCCAATGAACTTAGGACTCAACTTCCTCACTCCTAGAGCACGCCCAACACCCGTAGTCGGAGACAAACGGATAAACACATGATCCCCTTCAGAAAATTCAAGGGATCGATGCTTTGCATCATAATAACTCTTTTGGCGGCTCTGTGCTTTCTTCAATTGATCCTTAATCATCATAATCTGATTCGTAGTCTCTTGGACCATACCAGCCCCAAATAACTGTCTCTCACCAATTTCCGACCAACAAGTAGGTGCCCTGCACCTACGGCCATACAAGTATTTTGAAACGGTATTTCAAATTTGAATTATGAAATTCGTTGGCATTCATTCCGAATTTATGATTGTTCAATTCCAGTTTTATTACCCTTCAAAGTTGTAATCCTATATATATATATATATATATATATATATATATATATATATATATATATATATATATATATATATATATATATATATATATATATATATATATATATATATATATATATATATATATATATATATATATATATATATATATATATATATATATATATATATATATATATATATATATATATATATATATATATATATATATATATATATATATATATATATATATATATATATATATATATATATATATATATATATATATATATATATATATATATATATATATATATATATATATATATATATATATATATATATATATATATATATATATATATATATATATATATATATATATATATATATATATATATATATATATATATATATATATATATATATATATATATATATATATATATATATATATATATATATATATATATATATATATATATATATATATATATATATATATATATATATATATATATATATATATATATATATATATATATATATATATATATATATATATATATATATATATATATGGGTGAGATAGGCTTTTTTCTGAACACATTTCTCATTTTCTCTTGAATTTCTCCCTAACTTGCTCTCTAATTTCTACTTATTTTTCTCTCATATGAATTCCCTTAATCTGATATCTCTTAGTTCATAACATTTATTATAATTTCTGTTGATTTTTCGATTAAGGATTATAAATCTGCGAACGTTGCATATCACTTTTAAATCTCAAACTTCCCCATTAATTTATTTTAATTTTATCAGATATATATGTTTAACAAATAATTGAATAACATCACATTCAATTCCCACAACTAATTTTTAAATAATTACATAATTAAATTTATTTGACAATTAATTAAATGCAAGTCAGTGAAATTCTGTGCATAAACCCTCATTATAAGGATAGGAGATGAACTATTTATTAACTACTTATCCCACCTTTATATTGTATGAGTTGTTTAAATTAAGTATCTGTAATTATAATTTTTTATTTAATGCATAAATATTTAGTCTATATTTAAATTAATTTTGTTTTACTTTAAGAAAATCATTATTTACTATATTTTTGTGAAAATTCTAACACACGCTAATATTATTAGTAAGAAAAAACAAAATATATCGTTAATAAAATACACATTAATTACATAAAATTACAATGTTATTTAAATATCATTAGGCTAAATTACAATTTAACACACTGTACTTGGACCATCTTCAAAAAAACCACCATCTACTTTGAATTGAAACAATTAATCTCCTCAAACTATATTATTAAACCAATTAAACATATCTGTTTCTACACCAAAAAAAAAAAAAAAAAAAAAAACATATCTGTTTAGAAATATTCAACTCTGTTGATCACTCCCTCACGTGATTTTGTCCAATTCTCTCTCTTTTTCCCCCAAAAATTAGAAAATGTTTTGCTTCTATTTCTTCATCGCCGTACGATTCTTTTGTTCATTTGCACTCAGCATTTAATTTTCCCTCTCAAAAAAAGCATCATTCTTTATTCTGATTATCTTCTTCCTTTATGTTGTGACTCCTCATGGCTTGTGATGGAGTGTGCTACAGTTGGAGAAGTATCATTGAGCATATTCTCAATCCACACCTTAACTTTTTGTCATCACAACCTTCCGCATGCATCTCTCTCAATTAGGTGTTTGCACAATATTGTCCATTGAAATTGAATCTTTAAATTATGCATTTTAAATGAGTTTTGTTGCAAGTTTAATTTTAGCAATATTAATAGAGGAAGGATCCGTTTACAATTTTTTTTTACAAATTACACTAAGTATGACCGACCATACACTCTTGATTGAAATATGACCGGTCATACTTAATACAATTTGTAAGAATTTCTAAATAAAAAATCTGTAAATATAATCTTCTTCGTATTAATAAGTTTGATGGACATGATAAGCCACAACATAGAAATGTTTTGATTTAAAAATGCCAGAGATTAAAATTAAAAAATTTATAAACATATAACAAAATAATATATTGCATATGTTTTAGCAATATATATTCATATGATGAAGTTTTTTTAATTTATTAAAAACCAATACACCGTTATTTTCATTTTAAAGTCGCTGACTTTTCCATCTATATTTTTTTCAAGTGTTATTAAAATTGGCCTGATCTGACCAATCTGACCTATTGAATTATTAACCGGACCAATATAATCGATCTACTCCAATTAAGTAATCAATTATGTATGTCACCCGGTTAAAAATTTATGAACCGATTTTCTCGTTAAATTGGTTCTTGAAAATTAAAATATTAATCACTAAGTCATATTAGCCAAATCGATTAAGTGCGGTGACTGAACTGAAAAATCGATAACTGAATTAATCGAAAACCAAAAAAATCAAAAATAAAAATAAAAAAACCTCGCATATTTTAATTGGATGAGATTGGTTTTTGATTTGATTGGTGAAAATCGATCCAATCCAAACTAATCTAATGTATTATGTATTTATTATTTTCAAAAGATAATAACTTGAAATCTTAGATGTTATTGATAGTAAATTATCTTGTTTTGTTTTTTATTGTCTATTGATCCATTTTAACTCTTTATGAATCTTAAGACTTGTTTTAGTTTGAAGATTTAATTTTTTTAGTGGTTTATAACTTTGAATGACTTGACTTTATTTTGATATAGCTAGTAATTTGTATAACTGAAACTTTAAACATTTTAAAAAACTGAAAATCGATTCAATCCAAATCGAATAAAATAGGATTAGATTATATCGAAGTTTTAAAAAATGTTCAAATTGAATGGATGATTAAATGACAAATTGAAAAAATTGAATCAAATAATTTTTGTTTCAAAACCGATCCAAACCAAACCAAACCAGTACGTCCTAATATTATTTTGTATGACAAAGTATATACATTTATTACATATCTTTATTTAATTAAATTAAATTTAACAGATTTAATCGGTAATTTATTGATTGACCAAATATATTGACCGAATGACCGGTCGTGATTTAATAAGATTTTTGTTACGAAATAAATCATTATTTTTATGTCTCTGGACACTCCACGTGAGCTTCGCTGTATCCTATAAGACCTATAACGAATGCAATGATGGTTGACTTGTAAAACATAAACATTGATGATGGAACCAGAAACATCTTTGAGCCTTGCTTTTATGCTCACTCTCTTACTACTTGTGAACTTTGTTGTGGGAGTTCTAAGTGCTGATAAGTATAGCAGAGATGATTTTCCAAGTGATTTTGTTTTTGGTTCAGGCACCTCTGCTTATCAGGTAGCGATCTTTCTTTCTTCCATTATATATGAATCATTCTCTTTTATCCTAAAGCTATTATATTTTACTTTAGCGGATTAGCAAGTTTGGTGCAAAGATGAATTTAATTTATAATTGTTTTATTATTATTATTATATATTATTATTTATGAACAGGTGGAAGGAGCCGCTAACGAAGATGGAAGAACTCCTAGCATCTGGGATACCTTTGCCCATGATGGTTCCTTCTTTTTCTCTTTTTTTCTTCTTGTCGTTTATCTTATTAATTATTTATCTTGTTCATTTTGGAAGCTTTCTTAGTTTAGAAAGAAGTTGGTCTTTAACTTATTATTTGTATTATTATATCTTACCAGAAACACCACACGCACGCACACAAGGACACTAACGATAAATGAAGTTTTCATACATGAAGATGAAAGTCTCATAGAAGCAACTTCTTGATTAGATATTGGACACACTCTACACGTGGCACCTTCAGTTATTCATGCGCATGAAAAAAATATTTGGTTAAACTGTAACACATAGATTAGTTGGTAGTTATCTTTCAGTTGGATAGTTTCCAGCTAGGTACAACAATTTGAGTTTCTTGTAGCTTTGTCTCTCACTATATATATGTGTGTGTGTCGAGTATCTCTACGAATAAAACTACATTTGTTAAATATAAAATCATATGAAGTTTTTATCTAATAATATAACATTTGAGATAACTGATTCATGATAAGACATGAGAACTTCTATGACAATATGAGTTTGATCTTTATTATTCTCATTTTGCTAAATAGAAGCTCAACTTTAACAGTAGTAGACAAAAAGGATCCTTTAAAATGTTAAAATAATAAAGCCGTCCTTTAGTGAGCCTTCACTCAGTTTCAGCTTTTGGATAGATTGTTCATTGACAAGGTTCTCATTTTTAAAGCAACACATTCAAATATATTAAGTCGCGCACACAGACATATATGCACAAATTAGATGGTCTTCCCAGATTTTAGCCACTAGTAATTGGAGGAACAAAAAATCCAAAAGCTTATTATCAAATATTGGGCATTATTGTACCAATTTTTATGAAGTGAGAATCAGTGATGAGTAATTGGGAACATTAAAATAGTATGTACAGTTTAACTAGCCGATTTTGCTTTTTCATCCATGGCTATTAATTTTTTAAAGGTTATGCATTCAACAAAAGACAGATTCTCATGCTATCATTTTTTTTTAAAACAGGGTATGTGCATGGAGATAATGGAGATGTAGCCTGTGATGGGTACAACAGATATAAGGTAAAGAATGCACTAAGCTTCAATCTTTTTACTTTTTGCCCATCTATGCATTCTTTGTGGAAGTTTAAATAGATTGAGGCATAAGCTGGTAAAGACAATGTTGTTGGATATGGCTCATACAATGCGGAGGTCCGGGGGCAGTGCTCCCAGGCCCGTAGAGGCTAGGTACTGTTGTGGGCCTCTGTTTTATTGTAATTTTCTTAGCAGTTTAAACTTGGGCCCATGAACAGCGTCTCTGTTTTATTGTAATTTTCTTAGCAGTTTGGGCTTGGGCCCATGAACAGCTGTTGTTAGGGTTTTCTAATCCTATTTATATTTTCCTTGTAAACCGAGTGATTTGTAAACTTGTAAACCGAGTGATTTGTAAGTGGCGATGAGGTGAATATAGTAAATCGTTGTGTCTATTTTCTCTCTCTTTTATTCTTTTTCGTTTTCGATTTGTGTGATTGTCGATTTCCAACAAATGCAAGCAATGGTTCACTGTTTCCGCTGAAAAATCTGTAATGCAGGAAGATGTGCGACTCATGGTGGAAACAGGCCTTGATGCCTATAGATTTTCCATTTCTTGGTCGAGACTTATACCAAGTATTTTACTCTACTTAAACTTGTGTACATAACGAGAAACATTGAATTTTATTGTTCTTTATTTCTTTCTCCAATAAAAGCCTTTCTGAATACCTTTTGAAAATGCTTTTCTTCCACCATAGATGGCAGAGGACCCGTCAACCCCAAGGGATTGGAGTACTACAACAATCTCATCAATGAACTCATTAGCAAAGGTTCATAGCGAATTGGCAAAATAAAACACGCCTTGAAATTCACTCCCAAAAAAAAAAAAAAAACCCGTGAAATCAGTTACGTGTTTTCAACTAATGCAGTCTTTACTTTCCCTTGAGCAGGAATCCAACCACATGCCACGCTACACAACTTTGATCTTCCACAGGCACTTGAAGATGAATATGGAGGATGGGTCAGTCGTAACATAATGTATGTTCCTAATTTTTTGCAACATAATGCTGTTGAAATTAATTCATGAAACTTCTATTTTTATGAAAATGATTATCCAAAATTAAGGTATTACACCCTTAAATCTAGGCACTAGATCCAAATAAGAATGAATAAAGGCACTTGTTGTTAGAAAAAAAACAAATTACATCCCTAAAATAAGGCACTTTTGTAAAATTTAGTCTAGATATTGGTTCCTTGATTAATATTTTTCAGGTACAATATGCATTCTGGAGAGTTACTAAGAACTAAATTCTAGTTTTATAGGTTGCAGATAACCAAAAGGATTTCAGAAGATTTTACAATCCTCCTGTTCTTATTATTATTACTATTATTATTCTCATCTTGCTTCTTCATATGATCCTAGGCCTATCACACGTTAGTGTGGTTCAAAATTCTAGCTACTAACAAATGAGCGGGTAGTTGTGCTTAGGATACAACCTCCGTAGAGTAAATCATGCACAAAATCCAGAAATGTTAATGATTAAATCACTTGGATGTGAATGCAGAAGAGATTTCACAGACTATGCAGAAGTGTGTTTCAGAGAGTTTGGTGACAGAGTGTTGTATTGGACCACTGTGAACGAGCCCAATGTGTTCGCCTTAGGCGGTTATGATCAAGGAAATTCCCCACCTCAAAGATGTTCTCTTCCATTTTGCACTACAAATAGCACTAGGGGCAACTCAACATCTGAACCCTACTTGGCTGTTCATCATATTTTGTTATCGCATTCTTCAGCTGTGAGGTTGTACAGAAGAAAGTATAGGGTATATCACCTAATCATATGTCATATCGTGTATTTTTTACTTTATGGATTTTTATTATTATTATTATTACTTTCTTGGTGCGTAGATGGAAAAGGCTTCAAATTTGTTACTTATGCAAAAACAAAATCCATATTGGATTCCCAAACTTTTTACATTGGATTTTAATATTCTCGCACATATGAAAAACTTTGTTGGCAAAGAATGTACATGATTCCATAGAGACAAAGTTACATTGCAGGCCGAACAACATGGATTTGTTGGTATCTCTGTCTATGTATTTGGGTTTCTTCCTCTAACAAATAGAGAGAAAGACATGGAAGCAACTCAAAGAGCCCGCGATTTTCAGGTTGGTTGGTAAGTTACAGACCTTACAATTGGTTGTTTTACTTCTCTTTTCTCCTTATGTTCTTTGGTTTTGCTCTGTACTTAAGACAGGTGAATGTATACCACTAATTAAGTTTTCATTTTTGTTGTTAAACCTTTAAAGTACTCTCACTTCCCTACTTCCTTATAGGCCTAAAACTTCTGGCTTCTAATATTTTTGTTATCATGTGATGGATATGGCAGTTTTATGTGTGCGTGCTTTATTGCAGGATTATGGAGCCCTTGTTCCACGGAGATTATCCGAATTCCATGAAGGCTAATGCAGGTGCAAGAATTCCAGCATTCACAAATCGTGAATCCAAACAAGTTAAGGGTTCATATGACTTCATAGGTGTCATTCACTACAACAATATTAATGTCACAGACAATACCGACGCCCTGAAGACTAAACTGAGAGATTACTCTGCAGACATGGCTGCACAGCTAATCTGTATGAATTTTGTTATGTTTAAGCATAATTGCTTTAAGAGATTGAAGTTTATCATATGAGAATTCTGTACTAATTGCATTCACCGCATCATAATTGTTATCATTCTGAAATTTTCAACTAGTTGAATTTTAACATCATTTAGCATATGATTCTCCAATAATTTTCATTAACGGGCACAACCATGTCAATCACTCATTCCTGAATAATTGATGGAGCAAGTTTAATCATTCACCTGCTTTTGCAGTTGGACAGGATCTATTTTCAGATGAAGAGGTAATGGTTAAAAAAACAAATAATAGCTAATCTTTTAATTGATTGGTTCAATTTTTTAGATTACTTCACTGTTTAACTATCTTGGCTTTACTTGACTCAGTACCCTGTCACACCATGGAGCTTAGTGGAAGAGCTGGATAGATTCAAGCTCCATTATGGCAATCCTCCTATATTCATTTATGAAAATGGTCTCTCTATCTATCTCTCGTTCAAGAAGATTACATACAGTTCCATTGAATCTCTTTTAGGAAAATCATCTCTAGATGTTGATTGAGGTTGAATAATAAACTGCGGACCAAAGTTTTTTTGTTGTGATAGACAAAGCAACTAAATAGCATTAGACATTTGGCGTTTCAATCATAGAGATTCTTGCTTATTAGCCCCTTCCCGCTTTTTTAATACATGCAGCCAACAATATCACTAGGTTGTTATTGCATATTGCCCAATATATGGCCATCTTCAATACTATGGAATTGTAAACTTAAACCTCGAGGGATTTATTCAAGATTTGTGAACCACATTTATAATACATGTTGTCAATGTTATACTAATGTCGTACAAGGTGAGTTCAAATGGGTTGAATTATTGATTGATGAAAAGTTGACTTGTCTTGTTAGGTCAAAGGACAGCAAGCAATTCGTCGCTGCAAGACGTGTCAAGGGTGAAATACTTGCATGGATACATTGGTGGCGTGCTTGATGCCTTGAGGTGTGCATTTGATGCTCCATTTTATGAATCTATTGAACTATATAACTATATTGGCTATTAATTCATCTTGAGAGCAAGTTACTTATCAGGTGAATGCAACAATGTCAAAACATGGGAACATGCAGGCTAACACAACAACTGAAATAGTACCTGAAATAAACACTTGAGATTTTAATGTGTTCTCTAATTTTCTATGCCATCCTGAATTTTCTCAGAAATGGATCAAATATAAGGGGCTATTTTCAATGGTCTTTTCTGGATTTATTCGAGTTGCTGGATGGATACGGAACGAGCTTCGGCATATACTATGTTGATCGGAATGATCCAGAATTGAAGAGATATCCAAAGCTCTCTGCAAAATGGTACAGCCGATTTCTGAGGGGGGGAAGCACCTCTATAGTTGGAGCTATTGAACTCGAGAAGGATACATCACTTGTTTCTGTTGGCCATTTATTTCACTAGGCTCTATAATTTGCTTACATTATAGTATTGTTACATAATGATGTTCGACGAGCTATGCTTAATTTTACCTTCAATATTGAATAAGTAGATTCCCAACTTAATATTTAAGTTGTACTTCACTTATAGTTTAGTTCCTAAATTCGATCATTATATATGAATAAATCTTCAATTAGTAAAATTTATATCAAGTTAATTTTTTTATAAACTAAAATGAGATTAAAAAAAAAGTTTATTTAACTCGTATACTGTTAAATAACAAGAGAAAAGAGAGGAACATTTGAAATATTTTTGTGTGTATTGACTGATGAAGGCTGTACAATATATAAACAGACTAATGGGCTAAGCCCAAACCTAATGTAATCTGACCTAATACGAAATAAGGAAACCTTAATTACAAAATAAGAAAATCTTAATTATAATATATTTCTAACACTCCCTCTCAAGCTGGAGCGTATAGGTTATATGCACCAAGCTTGTTACATATAAACTTTATTCGAGGGCCCCTCAAAGATTTTGTAAACACATCTGCTAATTGCTCATTAGAGGGTACAAAGCTAGTTTTAATTTCACCAGCAAGAACCTTTTCTCGAACAAAGTGGCAATCTATTTCTATATGCTTGGTTCTTTCATGAAACATTGGATTTGATGAAATGTGTAGAGCTGCTTGATTATCACAAATGAGAGTTGCCTGTCCAGTGTCTCCAAACTTAAGTTCTCTGAAAAGTTGTTTAAGTCAGATGAGCTCGCAAGTAGTAGTCGCCATGGAGCGGTATTCTGCTTCAGCACTTGATCTGGCAACTACGCTTTGTTTCTTACTTTTCCAGAAAATCAAGTTGCCTCCAACAAAGACACAATACCCAGAAGTAGATCTCTTATCAGTTGGACAACCAGCCCAATCAGCATCACAATAGCCAACCACTTTATCATGACCTTTATCTTCATATTCAAGGCCTTTCCCTGGAGATGCCTTGATATACTTAAGAATACGAATGACTGCATTCCAATGTTCTTGACATGGAGAATTGAGAAATTGACTGACAACACTAACTGCAAAGGAAATATCAGGCCGAGTGACTGTGAGGTAGTTCAATTTTCCAACCAATCTTCTATACTGCTCAGGATCTGAAAAGGGCTCCCCCTGATTTGGTAGAAGCTTGATACTTGGATCCATAGGAGTATCAACAGACTTGGAATTTAACAGAGCAGTTTCTTCAAGAATATCCAGAGCATATTTCCTCTGAGATATCACAACACCAGCTTTAGATTGGGCCACCTCGATTCCTAAGAAGTATCAAAGTTTTCCAAGATCCTTAGTCTGAAAATGATGACATAAGTGTTGTTTCAATCGAGTGATCCCATGCTGATCACTGCCTGTAATGACAATATCATCCACATATACCACCAGATAAATAGATCCAGAAGCAGAATGACGATAAAAGAGAGAATGATCAGCTGCACTCCGAGTCATGCCAAATTGTTGAACAACACTGCTAAATTTACCAAACCAAGCTCTTGGAGATTGTTTGAGGCCATAGAGAGACTTACGAAGACGACAAACAAGACCTGACTCTCCCTGAGCAACAAATTCAGGAGGTTGCTCCATATAAATTTCTTCCTCAAGATCACCATGAATAAAAGCATTCTTGATATCCAGTTGGTAGAGAGGCCAATGGCTAATAGCAGCCATGGCAATAAAAAGGCAAACAGTAGACATTTTCGCCACAGGAGAAAAAGTATCAATAAAATCCAAGCCAAAGACCTGAGTGAAACCCTTCGCCACCAAGCGAGCTTTAAGACGATCCACTTGACCATCAGGTCCAACCTTAACAGCATAAATCCATTTACAACCAACCACAGATTTTCCAGAAGGAAGAGGCACCAGGTCTCATGTGCCATTATGATGAAGAGCACTCATTTCATCAAGCATAGCTTGTCTCCATCCCGAATGTGAAAGTGCATCACATGTGGTCTTAGGAACATATACAGAGGACAAAGAGGAAAGGCAAGCAAAATATGATGGCGAAAGACGATGATAACTAATATTGACTGTATACCTGGCCGGAGGGCGAGTATCACAAGTACCCTTATGAAGAGCAATGGGAAGGTCATTATCCGAAGGTGGGATGGAAGCCGTGGGAGGAGATGCAGTTGAATGTGAGTCCACAGATACATCTGACGAACTATGCTCGATCTCATCAGCAGAAGAGGTAATAGAAGAAGAGTGAGAAACATGGATGGGTAAAGATGGAAGGTAAAGAAGGTCACTTGGGAAGGACGACTGTACAGAATCAGTATCCACAAGAGTAGTAGAGGTTCCAAAAAAGGGAACTGATTCAAAAAAGGAGACATCCGCTGAGATAAAGTATCGACGTAAAGTGGGAGAGTAGCAACGGTAACTCTTCTGAGACCGAGGATAACCCAGAAAAACACATTTATGAGACTTGGGAGCTAATTTATCCAAACCTGGACCAAGATGATGAACAAAACACGTAGAACCAAACACATGTGGAGTTAAAGGATATAAAGCTTGATGGGGAAATAAAATAGAGTGAGGTACCTTATGATTGAGAACAGATGATGGCATGCGATTAATGAGATAGCATGCAGTAAGTATAGCATCACCCCAGAATGTGTATGGAACATTACCATCAATTAACAAGGCACGAGTGGTTTCAACCAGATGGCGATTCTTGCGCTTGGCTACACCATTTTGTTGAGGTGTATGAGGGCAAGATGTTTGATGAAGAATGCCATGAGATGAAAAGAATTGTTGAAATTGATGAGATAAGTACTCACATGTATTATCACTACGAAAAGTACGAATAGAAATACCAAATTGAGTTTTTATTTCATTATAAAATAACTGAAAAATAGAAAACAACTCAGACCGCTTTTTCATTAAAAATAACCAGGTACATCTGGAATAATCATCAATAAAAGTAACAAAGTACTTAAAACCCAAAGTAGAAGAATGACGTCTTGGTCCCCAAACTTCAGAGTGGACCACAGAAAAAGGAGAAACAACTTGACGACTAAGATGACTCAGAAACGTACTACGAGTATGTTTCCCAAACTGACAAGACTCACAATTTAAAGTAGAAAGAGATGATAAATGGGGAACCATCTTCTGAAGCTTTGCAAGGCTAGGATGGCCCAGACGAGCATGGATAGTAAGAGGAGAATCCACAGAGGAGCAGACTGAAGAAGAGGGAACTAGTTGATAGAGGCCCTGAGACTCACATCCTTTGGTAATCTCCTTCCCCGAACTCTGACCCTGAAAGATGACAGAGGTTTTAGTAAAAGAAACAACACAGTTAATGGATTTGGTCAACCGACTAATAGAAAGTAAGTTAAAAGGAGAATCGAGAACATATAGAACATGATCCAGAGATAAATTAGGTAAAAGAAGAACCGTGTCAATCCCCCTTGATTGGACCAGAGACCCATTGCTCATAGTAATAGTGGGAAAAGAACCAGTAGTACAAAGGGAAGTGAATAAGGACTTATTACCAGAAATGTGATCAGAAGCCCCAGAATCTAGAGTCCAAGGGCCAATAGAGTGCAACTGAGATATGCCAGCAAAAGAATTACCAGAATTACCAGTGGGAGCAATGGATGCAGTAGGACCTGATGTTTGCTTCTCAGACCACCAAGTCACAAAAGCTTTTGCCTGACTCCAAATAGCTTCACAGGTAACAGCAGGTCGAAAAATCTGCTTGATAGACGGATGAAGAGTAGCTTTAATGAGACTACACAACTGAGCATTAATCATCTTCCATTGTGTGTGCTCATTTTCCGTCACAGATTCAGCTTTAGTGGTGAGATGGGATGTATAATTCTGCCCATCCAACCAGAGTCGCAAATCGGAAGACCAAATATCATAATTGAACCCATCCAATTTATCCACACTCAACGAAGCAAGGATATAATTTGAGAAAATAGTAGACTCCGACTTTTGTCTCGCCGGAGTCCCAGAAACAGAAACATTGGAGACAAGAGTATCCATAATCAAAGGAAAAAGGCATAAAGAACAGGTCAAAAACTAACCGGTAGAAGAGGGATATGTGCGTCAACACAAAAAGAGGTCCAAAACCCAAAACAAGACCAGATCCAGAACCTACGCAAGGAGATGAGAAGATCGCAACCAGCCGCGGCCGGAGAGGGGCCTCCACGCGCCGCCGGAGTGAAGGAGAGTGGTCGAGCTGTCACGCGCGCGTGAGGGCGCGTGAGGGCGCGTGTGACCTTGAAATTGGACGAGACCGGTGACGTTGGAACTGCGCGGCGGAGACGATCACGGCGGTATGTGGATCGCCGGAAAAGGTGACCGGATGGTGGTTCTGGACAAGACAGAAGCTGTATGCAGAGAGAGAAGCGTCCGAAAAGTGACAAGAAGACAGCTCCGGAAAAGAAAAAAAAATTAACCGACAATGAACAATGGGTTCACCGAAAAAAAAATTCAAAGTTCCTTAGACTCTGATACCATGTTAAATAACAAGAGAAAAGAGATGAACATTTGAAATATTTTTGTGTGTATTGACTGATGAAGGCTGTACAATATATAAACAGACTAATGGGCTAAGCCCAAACCTAATGTAATCTGACCTAATACAAAATAAGGAAACTCTAATTACAAAATAAGGAAACCCTAATTACAATATATCTGTAACATATACAATATTAAATTTAGATACTATAAAATGAAAAATGATAATAATAATGTTTTTCGGCACTGAATTTCTCAAATAAGAGTTGGGGAGGAAATATTAGCGTTCAAAACTTATACCCTTTTCATCTCTGCCATTCAATTGTTTTTCTTTTTTCTTTTTTCTTCAGCAAATGACAAAAACTTCGTTTCTAAACAGCATAAATCCGACGAGGCATAGTCTTTAAACTGTCCTGTCTATCCAGATCTCTTTCTATGTCAACCAACCTCTGACAAAATTTTATTTTTAATTATTTTTACTTTATTCGGCCACATTATTTCCGAGAAACCTGATTCTGTTTGCAATCTCGAGTCTAACTATCAACTTCTAGAAATCACAAATCCTCATGTCCACAAACACCAGCTACACTCGGAGGTTTTTCATTTTCAAACGTCTTAAAATTCCTATAGATAAAAATAGGTTAGTCTCAATTTACACAAGAGGAATTCCATGTTACAGAGAGAAGTCATATCGGACCCACCATTAAAAGATAAAATAAAAAAAAAATGAGTGAGTGAGATTTTTGAAGCGAAATAACATGAGGTAATTATCTCGTATAAAATGAGAATAGTATTTTCCATAAAAATATTCTTATCGCCCATCTATGTACCCCACAAATGAATTTAGAGACACGTACAAAGTCTGAAAAGATAAAGGGAAATAGTTGTATTAGGAAATTAGTTGTGTCATGTTATAAACACAACTAATGTGCCACATTTATTGTATCTATAAAATGACATAACCAATTTCCTATGATATGATATAACTATTTCCCAAAAATAAATGCTTAATCAAAGTAGAAGAAATAACAAAATGGAATGCAATATTTTGGTGGAAAATTTAAATAAGTATATGGGACTGAATCATTTAAGAATAAAAAGTTTTATATTCATTCATAATTATTTATTAACTTGTATTCAATGTAGATATAAATGATATTAATAGCCAAAATTAAAAGTATAACCGATTCTGGTATAAAAAAATCATGGCCTGAGGATATAATTTGTTATGGATGTATGTCAGATTGACAGTCGATTTTTTCATAAAAAAATAAGATTCTTTACTTCTTTTTCATCGACCTTTAATTGAGAGGAGGAGCTGAATTCAAAAAGTTCAGCACTAATATTACCCGGGGCCTATTGTCATTTCGGATTCGAACTCAATTTAAACTAGAAATGAGCTAGCTCAATATTGCTCAGCCTAGTGGCACAGTACGATGCACAACCTCGATTCTAGTCCAATTCTCTACCCTGTCTCATTTCCTCCAATCTGTCTTGTCAAATCTTTTCCCTGGTATCTATATAAAACGGAGAGAAGGCCATTGCCACATTCACAAGTTATTAACACAAAGAACAGCAATTTTTATTTTATGTCAGGAAAAGAAGTAAACAGCAGTAATTGGAAACACATCAATACAAGAATTTCTCATGGAAGAAGTAAATAAGGCCCCTGGTAAGGGGGAACACTCCAACACTAACTTATTTTCTGATGGTTCCATCTTTAAAAATAAGAAGTTATAAACTATAAAGCCAACAAGCCATAGAACAAATTATACAAAGTTACATATTTTCTAAGAACATTATTCTTTCTTTTTTTTTCTTTTTTTACTAAAAGGACTGTGTTTATTGCTGTACTATATAGACGCAGCCAATGTAAATCAGTGTTTGGTCTTTGGCTTCTTCACGATCATCACAGTGCAGTGAGCATGATGAGCACAATAGTCACTTACACTACCTAAAACCGCCCTGCAAATAACAAGTGTCAAGAATACCAGAATTAGGAGATTTTGAAGTTTAGTGTTGGCTTCTGGCAAGAATGAATGCACTGTTCAATTCATTATAAATAAAACCAAAAAGTCAAATAAAATTGAGAAAAATAAAAATTGTTACCATAGGTTGAAATGAAAATGATCATACAGAGAGTTTGTGATCAGTATGATGAGTAGAAAACTGTAAGCGAATACAACATACAGACGACACTAAAATACTACTGCTGGTCTAGCTTCTGCAGAAGCACAAACTAAAGGAACCGTTTAGGGCCTGCCAATACTAGATGGATTTTTTTATTTTTTGGTAAAGAATTCAATGGATTTAAAATATGGAAAATCACATTTTACTCATGTTCTTGGCAACTTAATTTTGTGATTGTGATGATATTGGATCATTACAAAATGCTAAAACTCAATATTTATCATTTACCCTCATTCACAAGATTAAGAAAGGTACTTATTATACTCCAACCACTCATCATTGCTTAGCAAGGATGATAACTGGGATTTTAGAATGAAGCTGTACCTTTTTATTGCCCCATAACCATGACTACCCACCACCAATACTGAAGCATGGTGCTTCTCCACAGCTTCACAAAGAACATTTCTAGGATCACCTTCCACCACTTCCGCTATTACATCATTTACCTGAGAAAAACTTGGTTATGAGATAATTATTCCGACCTAAACTACAAATAAAGCACTGAAACATGAGAAATGAAGTAAAATGATATAGAATCATATAATGTCTGATTTTCCTTCTGTCCCAAACTAGAAAAGTAAATTCTATGATGATACAAATATAAACCATACTTTTCTTAGAACTAAATAATAGAAATATGGATATGCAATATAAGACAATTTTCAATAATTTCACTCCAAAAACAAACATGGATAGAAATTATCATAAAGCAACACCCAGAGGCTGGTTTATTTAAAGTAATTGAAGCCATTAAATCAAAATACAACGTTAAATGACTCTTGGTGGATCCAGGTTTAGGAACAAAAGAAAGTGACAGATCTTAATAATCATATCTTGAATGAAGAGCAGAACTAGCAGAGATAATGCTAATTGTACTAGTCTTGCCCTGAGCGTGATGCATTAAGTCTTAATCTAGTTCAGTTCAGGCTATTAGCAGAAATAATATCAGAATACATCTTGCTGACACCATATAGTGTGCTCCAAGCCCCACATAAGGTAAGTGAAGATTGTCACCTAGTTAGGACCTTTAGAACCATAAGCCAGAGGATACGGATACCTCAGACACAAGTCACTAGGATAACAGGCACCATACAAACCACAAAGAAAACACATGGAGAGAGAAATTTTCACCCAAAACCTTTTGTGTGAACACATGAACAAGTGAAATACCAATATGTTGTCTTATCACAAAAATCAATCAGTTAATCATTAGACTCTTCCCTTCATCTTCTCTTTATTTTCCCATAAAGAATTTCATCAAAATTCTAATCTTTTTCTACAATAAATTTATACGGAGTGCCAGTGCCACGTTATAAATAGAAGGTTAACAAATTGAAAAGCATCCAAAGTTCCAAAGTCAAAAAAAACTGAATTAAATCAAATTACGGAATTCTTGATGCAGAGTTGTTTAGCAGTTTCGACAACTCTGGCTGCAATCTTTCTCAAATCGGAATCCACAATAGGCAAAACCTCAGCAGCTCCTGCATACACTGAGGGGAAGTCATTCATATTCACAAACATCAAAATCAAACAAAAAAAAGAAAAAAGAAAAGAAAGAGTGTTTAATATACCAGGGCCAGCGAGGCCAACAGCAGAAGTAGCAGAAGGCCTCGAATGGACAAGAACAAGCTTGAACATTGGGTTGGGGAAGAAGTGATCAAGAGTCCATTTCAGTGCGTACGAGCTGTGCTCGCTGTCGTCTATGCCAACCACCATTACTTGCTTCTCTGACTCTGTTGATGATGATGTCGCCATCAAAACGAAAATGGAACAACAATAAGCAACAATAATAACAATAACAATATCAATGGCTTTCTCTTTAGTTCACTTGTTTCTAATACAACACAGACCACATGTATATATATATAATAATAAAAAACCAAATCAAACCATAAAAGTGTAAAACAACGTGCTGAAACAACTTGCTCGTTCATCATTGCTTTGTTGTCGAAGCAATGCATGAAAACGACATCGGAAAACTCTCGACCTTTGCGGAAAGTGTAGGGGGGGTGTTACTTGTCGTAACTCAAATGATATGATCCAGCACAACACAGACTCAACTACTTTTTTAAAATTCGATTTCTTTATTTATTTTTCATTTGTCACATAAATATTGTCAACGAGATTAATTCATGATTATAGAATTTCCTTTCCGTAAATGCATTTCCTCAGATAATATTACAAGAAAAATATT
Organism: Gastrolobium bilobum; assembly: GCF_033153095.1. NCBI lineage: Eukaryota > Viridiplantae > Streptophyta > Magnoliopsida > Fabales > Fabaceae > Gastrolobium > Gastrolobium bilobum. The sequence continues at coordinate 252,141 of NW_026899712.1, read as the reverse complement.
ATATTTACAAAAAATTTATTTATAAAGTCAATTATATATTTTCAAAAATAAACTTCATTGAAAATATATTATCAAAAATATTTATTATAATTTATAAGAGTTTATAAATATATTATAAATTGAAACTTGTATGGAAATATACTTTCACTTTCTAAACAATTGTTAACTATATTTTTAGTCAAATGTTTTGGTAGTTGTTGCTGATAAGTTATTTGTATTTACTCTTGAATCGAGATCGTTTTGAATTAAAAAATTATAATTATAAAGATTATAATAACCTTAAAATAAATTAAAATTATAAAAATATCATAATTTTTTCCTCAAAACAATATCGTATTAGATTTAGTATAGACAACTTATTTACAATAACTACAGAAAAAGCGAAATCATATATAAAAAAAAGGGAAATCATTTTCTCATGTAATAGGAGATAGTTTTCTCATGTTGTGAGACATCGAAATTCGTGCTATCTTTTTTCCTTTTTTTTTCTTTTTTAATAAGTGGTGGGGCCCATCACTTATTGTGTCTATGACATGAGAGATGATATCTCATGTGACATGAGAAAAGAGAAACCCATAAAAAAAAACTTCTTAAAACGAACAGACATGAAAAAATAACATTATTCTCTTCTTTCTACGTTTTTGTAACATTATTCTCTTCTTTCTACGTTTTTGTTTTTTTTTTGCTGATTGAACGTGAAATTTTTGTCGTTTAGTATTGGACCAAAGTGGAATTTCGCTTCGTTTCATTATATTCTTGGATAAGATTGATCTGAACGTGATTTATCTTATCTTATCTTGTTTATTCATACAGAATCGAAAACTTTGTTTAGAGTCCATTTGAATGGACTTTTTTTTTCTACAAAAGTTATTTTTTTAAAAAAAATGTTTCTCAAAAAAGATTCATTTGTATGTTTACTTTAAAAATATATATATAAATCACAACAAAAATTAAAAACATGCTCTCCTTTTTTAAACTAAAAATTTTAATTTCTAAAAAAAGTAGAAGTTAAAAGTTATTTTTTTTTCAAAAATCAAATATTTTTTTTAAAATCTAAAAAAATTTAGTTTTGTGAAAAATACTTTTAAAATAAACAAGTTATAAAAAAAATTGAAAACCCATCAAAACGAGCTCTCTTTAGCATATGTTAGTATATTTGAAAATCTTATATTATTATATTTGTTTGTTAAATCATGTTCTCATATACGTGATGGAATTTTCAAGCGCAAAATTTATTACCACTTTAGGATGTTTGCCTGTTTTTATGTAATTTATGAATACGTTGAAAAATAATTATAAAAATTAGTTGAAAATAATTATCAAAAATTTTCTTTTTTAGTTGTAAAACGGTTAGTCTTGAACATTATATATGTGATTTAAAAAATTTATTGGTAGAATTTTTATATCAATAAAATTTATTTCATAATTGTGATTTTTATTTTTATTTTAACAATTCAAATAATAAATTAAACATTTTAACTCATTAATATATATATATATATATATATATATATATATATATATATACTACGAAGCACCGACACTTCAAAAATTCTGACGTGTCGTGTCCGACACTCCAACACACGTTGTAGAGACTTAAAAAAAGGTTCAAAGGATGTTTTGTGTTGCGTTTTTATTTCCAACTATTAGATTCTTTGAATTACGATTACCATTTTATTGAGTTTAATATAAATATTTGGAATATCTTATGTTTCTTTACAAAATTGATGGCTATAAGTTTAGCTTCATTTTTTTTGTTAGATTATTGAATATTAAATATAATATACACTACATAAATTATATTATTTAATATCAAAACGTGTTCTAACGTGTCGAAATCTAACATTTTTTAGAATTAACGTGTCAGAGTGTCGAGTCGTGTCGTGTCCCGTGTCGGTATCGGTGCTACCTAGTGTATATATGTGTGTGGATAGAATGAACTTACGTCGGTGTAAGAATAATAAGTATTACATCAAATCTTAATCGTTAATTTTTATGCATTTAACAATTAAGATTATTGAAAATTAATAATTACTAAATAAATAAAACTCAATAAGTCTTAACCGTTAGATGCACAAAATTCAGTAATTAAATTACTTTTAGTTTTTATCATGAGATAACCAATGTGAACAAAATTGCCTTTCTGTATGTTATCTTTTAGTTTATTGGAAGCTATGTTAATTTTAAATAAGATTTATTATAATATTTCAAAATTTAGTTTAGCAAGTTGTTGTTTTTTTCTGTGTTAAACGTACCGATTCGGCTGAATCCTAATCGACGGCGTAGTCCTAATCCTAATCCTAATAATCCCTTTGATTCTGAGTTAAAAATAAATAAATAAAATTCCCACAGTCGAACCAAAACCACGGCGCTAAGGAGCATCCGAGCATAGACACTAAAAAAACTCTTTATTTTTATTTTTTTTTTAAATAAAAAACTCTTTATTTAAGACAACCCATCCCGTGAAGTTGCCTGCATACAACTATTGGATTTGGGCCTCAATATGTTTCATATAGTAAACATATAAAAAAACAAAAGTTTGACTTTTAAAATTTTAGTTTAAGCTAAATATATTTGCTAGCCCGTTTTATCATTTTCAAATAATTTGAATTCAGGCCCATTATCTTTGTGGACCCGTTAAACTCAAATGGAAACGAAAATGTTCCATACTAATGGATTTTTGATCAATTCAATTTCTTAGAGCATATCTGCGCATCTTATTATTAATTAAAACTAGTCTCATTTCATTTTGTATACATTTAAATTAAAGTTTTAGTGGACACCTTGACCTCAAATGTGTGACATAATGCATTTTCTAAAAACATGTATCTAACTTTTATCAATTTGGCAATACTATTCTCATTTTATATGAGATAATTATCCCATGTTCTCTCACTTTGAATATCACATTTCATTTTTTTCTTCTTCTTTTTTTGCTTTTTATTAGTAGACCCCACTTGAATTCTCTGTATAGCATGAGAGAATTACTTTCATGTAACATGAGAGTAATACTCCTCGCATAAGGAAAAAGAATTCTGCTTCAACAGAAGATAATAATTTCCCTAAAATAAAACACACGGTAAGTTGATACCACATGTTACTCATATTTTCTATTGGTTCACTTTTTCTGCAGTTACTACAGAGCAGTAAGCTCAATACGAGGTCGTTTTGGAGCGAAAATTATGGTGTTTTTATAATTTTAATTTATTTCAGGATTATTATAGTCTTTATAATTATAATTTTTTAATCTTTCAATCGCAAAATGATGTCATTTTGGAAGTAAATGCAGATAACTTATTTGCATTAACTGCAAAAATATTTTTCAGATTTTGTATATATCTCAATTCAAAATTTATATATAAGTGATTGAATTTCAAGTAAATGATAAAACAAATGTTATTTCTTTAAAGGGTCTCTTTCTTTTAACGATGCTGTAAAAAAAAAAAATTACAGCAACCGATTATTACTATGTATTTTCGAAAATACATAATTATAATTGTAAAGTTTTTTTTTCTCACTTCAAAACGAGAGAAGAAAAAAAATAACTTTACATAATCATGTATTCTCGAAATATATAATTGTAATGGATTACTGTAAAAAAAATTATAATAAAAAGTATATTTTCCTTCTTTAAATAATGATAAATTAATTACTCCTTCTATTTTGAATTTTAAGTAAATTTAAATATCTCTTATCTCATATAAATAGACAAAAATATAATTATATAGCTTTCTCCTGTTATGTTGGATTACCATGGGATATTTTGGACGTTTTCGGAGTAAAAGGGGAATTCGGAAGCGTCAAACATAGTAACATGCTTAGTTTACCCTTTTTGCACACGTCAGTCCGATTAACATAGGCTTGACAGCTACGATTCACATGATTTTTGATTTGAAACACAAAATAGGAAGTCGACCCCTTTTTATTCAAATTTTCAAACTCATTTCTAATTTATGGTGTGCGTTTTTTTTTTTTAAAAAAAAAAAAGGAAGATTCATCGTTTGAAGGACAAAGACTGCGGATTGTGCTCCTCCATGTTTCTGCGGAAAGATGAAGTTCTGCAAGACTTACCAGGAGTACATGCAAAGCCAGGAGCATGAGCTCCCTGGTGTTGGCTTCAAGAACCTCAAAAAGATTATGAAGAAATGTAGTAGAGATTGCCAATCCCTTAATGATTCCGTGGACATCAGAACCTGCCCTAATCAATGCCCAGGTCATCAATTTTTATTTTTTTTAATTTTTACTTTTCACATTGAGGTTTTCATTATTGAACGAAAAGCTCTCTTTTATTTTTTGTTAGGTGGGGTGGTTTCGTTAATATGCAAGGAAGAGTAAATACCCGTTTTCTATCCTCACCAAATTATTTTAGTACGTTAGCTCTACTTCTTAAAGAATAAAAAAGTTATTCGTGGTCTTTAAAAAATTTAAAGTGTACCAATTTTAGTACTACTGATAGGGACTAACGAGGGATCACGATTTTAAATAAGGGTCTATTTTGAATTTGGTATTTACCACAAATGATTTTTTTATTTGCTAGGACTAAAAGCTAACATTGTGAAAGTGAAATTTGGTGAGGACCAGAAAGGTATTTACTCTGTAACGAATTCAGAATAAGACAATCGAAATTGCATTACTGATTTGGTTTTGCCTGTGCATGCCTTTTGTTCTTGATTTTTGTACTGCATTCTAGTACTCTATGTTGAGTCTCATTAGAGGTTTTCCAAGGCCACTCTATCCATCGAACATCATAGGATGTGTAGAATTGAATTAACTGGAACACTTGTCTCAAAGGTCTGAATAATAACTGAATGCCAACACCACAAACAAGTCAAAAATCAATATTATTCTGCTTCAGAAGGGTCACCCTGAGATAGAAAGAGGGTGGGAGGAAGAGGAAGAAGACTCTTTCATCTGTTGTCTGCTTTGGCTTACATGACATGTTGTATTTTTCAATAAATGAATTCCAAAGTATCTTTGCATTATGAAGTGTCTAATGATAGTAATGAGACCATTCTCTTTGGGGGTTGAGAGGGGTACGTTTAAACTTTTTAATATTAATGCATTTCCAACCACCTCTGAGCTAAATGAATATAATTGCGCAGTGTGCGATGGGACCTTTTTCCCTTCCCTTCTAGATGAAATGTCAGATATAATGGGGTGCTTTAATCAGCGTGCGCAGAAAGTGCTGGAACTACATCTTGCTTCTGGCTTCAAAAAGTACTTTCTCATGTTGAAAGGAAAGTTACGAGGAAATCATACTGCTCTAATTCAAGAAGACAAAGATTTAGTCACATATGCACTGATAAATGCCACTGCAATTCGAAAAATACTAAAGAAATATGATAAGGTGTGTCTTTCTGTTTTGCTTCTCGAGATTCATATTAAGTTCCTCTTTAGGGTACTTATTTAAGTTTTGACAATCCAAGTGAAAATTGTAAGTAGTGTTATTTATATATTCCTATTACTACTATGACTGTAGATTCATTATTCCAAGCAAGGGCAATTATTCAAGTCACAAGTCCAGACTATGCACAAGGAAATTCTTCAGAGTCCCTGGCTTTGTGAGCTTGTGGCCTTACACATCAACTTAAATGCAACTAAAGTCAAGTCAAAGAAGGCACCTGCTTTTTTTGATGTATGTTACCTCACATTTAAGGATGAAAAACCATCACTTACTTGTGAGCTCTTTGGTTCCATCAAAATTGATATTGACTTGACTTGCTCTGTATGCTTGGTAAGTTACTTGGTTTAACTTGTTGGATGAATTCCTCATTTTCTGTGCATTACTCACATTTTGAATGTTTTCATTTGGACTGCACATACACTGAGCTTGTCTATTTGTAGATTACTGCTGCTCAGATGCAAGAAGGATCAAATGGACTTAAAGGCCCTGATTGGATTTTTAAACTGAACATAGTTTATGTTTCCACAAAAAAGAATTCTTATAAACTATTTTATTTGTTCATGGTTTAAAATATTTTAGATATGTCAATGGTTTTCAGAATGGATACCTCATATTTTTCCTAGGGAATTGCCCTAAAGCACTTGACTTTTTTTTATTTTGGAATACAATGATAGTATCACCTTAGTTTCATCGACATCAATATGTGTTTTCTATGTAAAAGCATCTCTTTTTTATGGTCCTTTACTTATTTTTATTGCTAATTTTTATCTGGCTTTTCCATGACAGGATACGGTGTTCGATCCAATTGCTCTGACTTGCGGCCACATATTCTGCTACAGCTGTGCTTGCTCAGCTGCATCAGTAACTATTGTCGATGGACTTAAGGCAGCAGATCCTAGAGAGAAATGTCCTCTATGCCGAGAGGTAAGCTATCAGATATAGCAAGCTCTCCTAAAACTTCATTATTTTCAAGTGGAACCTACAAAAGGGGGATGTCAGTTCTGATTATATCCATAGCTTCTACTTCTATTAATTGGTAAATATGATTCATGTTAATAATGACCAAACAAAACACTGTATGAGGCAGCATTGTCATGTTTGTAATGCAGATATACTTAATTATGATGCAATGACCAAACAAAATTACAATGCCAAATCAACTCTTAAAATTAAAATAACCTTACCTGTGCATGAGTTCAGGAACCAGGATATTGTTCTAAGCTTCATTTGTCCTTCTATTTAACGACTATATTGCTTGTGAAATTTGCTAGAGTTGCGTTAAGGCCTATTAGTTGAGTTTTACAATTAATACTTTAGATCTTCCTGAATAAGCTAAGTAGCCCTTCTATGATTCTTCAGCTTCTGTATTTTAATCTTATGATGATTGGTGAACTGCAGTTTATAGGAAGAACTGTTCAGTTATTTTAGACATCTTAATGCTGAACAACCATGATTGATCCCTTCTTCTCTTTTACCATAAAGAATAACAAAATTGACAAATGAATTTTTTTCTTTTTTCTTTTTTATTTTAACCTGTTAAAATGGTTGGCAACTTATACGTTTTGTATGGTTGATTGCAGAGAGGAGTTTATGAAGGTGCTGTGCACTTGGAAGAATTGAATATTCTATTAGCTCAAAGGTATGATACCGTTTATTCCATTAGAAAAAGAGTAAAAATAAAATGAGATGTCATGTGGTATAATACTCTGATTTAGATGATCTAAGCAGTGATAATATTTAGTATATACTTTGCAAGTTTCTTAACCTAATAATTTAAATATTTTTTCAGCTGCAATGAGTACTGGATGGAAAGGCTTCAGATGGAGAGGGTAGAGAGGGTTAAGCAAATGAAGGAGTATTGGGAAGCGCAGTGTAGGGCGGCCATGGGCGTCTAGTTAGACAAGCAACTTCTCAATGGTTGTGTATTTATTTGACTGTTAATATGACTAGAAAAGAAGATTTGTATATCATTGAATTGTATAATATTTGTACAAGAGTTCTCTAATTAAAGAGACTAAAAAATCTTATGGGCTAAGCCCAAATATACTTATAGAGTATTCTAACTATTATAAAATAAATAAAATAATTCTATTATTTACAATATTCTCTCACAATCTGAGGAATGGATATCTATCATTCCCAGCTTGGTAGTAAGTTCTTGAAATCTATCATTAGGAAGACCTTTGGTTAAGACATCAGTCAATTGACGACCAGAAAGAATATATAGAGTAGTGATCAGTCCACTGTCTAATTTCTCTTTAATGAAGTGGCGATCTATCTCAATATGTTTGGTTCGATCGTGTTGAACTGGATTGTGGGCTATAGAAATAGCTGACTTGTTATCACAAAGTAACTTTATAGATCTTTCATATCTCACCTTGAGATCATCTAGAATGATTTTCAGCCATAATAACTCACAGATACCTTGAGCCATAGCTCGAAATTCTATTTCTGCACTTGATCTAGTAACCACATTTTGCTTTTTACTTCTCCATGTTAAAAGATTTCCACAGAGAAACATATAATAGCCTGAAGTAGATCGTCGGTCAGTCACGGATCTAGCATAATCGGCGTCTGTATAAACTTTTAAGGATAAGTTTCCTCCTCTCTAGAACAGTAATCCTCTACCTGGTGTGCCTTTCAGATATTGGAGAATCCTGTCCACAGCTCGCAAGTGTTTCTCCCTCGGATCATGCATAAATTGACTAACAACACCAATTACATAAGCTAGATCAGGTCTAGTATGAGCTAGATATATCAATTTGCCCACTATTCGTTGATATTGTCCTTTGTCAATTGGAGAGCTTTCATTTTCACTTCCTAGTCTGTGATTCTGCTCAATCGGAGTACTGGAAGGTGTACACCCGAGTTTTCCTGCTTCTTTAAGGAGGTCAAGAACATACTTTCTTTGACAAATAAATATCCCTTGCTTTGAATGAGCAACTTCTATCCCAAGAAAATATCTCAGTTTTCCAATATCTTTAACTTCAAATTCAGCAGTCAATCTTTTTTTCAGAGCACATTTCTCACCTATATCATCCTCTGTTATAATAATGTCATTAACATAAACTAGAAGGATAGTGGTCTTACCTTCTTGAGAATGTTTAAAGAAAAGTGTATGATCCCCTTGGCTTTGCTTGTATCCCAATGAAAGCGTGACTTTGGTAAATCTTCCAAACCAAGCACGCGGGGATTGCTTCAAACCATACAATGCCTTTTTTAACCTGCAAACTTTATTATCTCCATTTGTAGAGTTAAATCTTGGTGGAATCTCCATGTAAACCTCCTCTTCTAATTCACCATTGAGGAAGACATTTTTCACATCAAATTGGTTCAAATCCCAGCTAAAATGAGCAGCGAGGGACAATAGAACTCTTACAGTGTTCATTTTGGCCACTGGAGCAAATGTTTCTTCGTAATCAATGCCATAGGTCTGTGTGTATCCCTTTGCTACCAATCGAGCTTTATACCTCTCAAGAGTCCCATCAGAATTATACTTCGGAGTATACACCCATCTGGACCCTACTGTCCTTTTTCCATTTGGCCTGCCAACAACTTCCCATGTATTATTCTTCAATGCATTCATCTCCTCATGCATGGCTTGAACCCAATTATCATCCTTTAATGCTTCATGTACTGATTTCGGGATTGAAATGGAGTCAAGTGCTGTAATAAACCTTCTATGCTGCAGAGAAAGATTCTTAGAGGAGACAAAATGAGAAATAGGGTGTTAGGTACAAGACCTTTTCCCTTTTCTTACAGCAATGGGTAAGTCATCAGAATTAATACCAGGCTCACGAATAAAAGAAGTAGTGAGTTCAGTACTTACCAGCAGTTCAGGCGACTGCAGTTGCTGATGGGGCAGTGTGGGTTGTTTCTTCCTTTGGTACAATAGTTCGGGTGTACCAGTTTTGCGTACTTTCTATCTATCAATAGGAGGCATGTCACATGAGGAATCAGATGAATTTTCAACCTCAGCAATTAAGTCTTCCTTCTCATTGTCATGTAGTGTAACTACTGGAGTAGAAGATGTAGGTAACAGAAAGGGAGACTCAGACTCGAAGAAAATGGATGAAGCTTCTACACTATTCTCCCCCTGAAGCTGAGGGTGTAGAAAGTAAGACTCAGATTCATGGAAGCTAACATCCATAGAAACAAAGAATTTACGACTTGGAGGGTGGTAACATTTGTATCCTTTCTTGTTTGGAACATATCCAAGGAAGACGCACTTAAGGGCTCTAGGCTCTAATTTACTCCGATGTTTATGGATATGGACGAAGGCAACATATCCAAAGATACGAGACTGAAGACTTTGCATAATTGGAACAGAATGAAAAAAAGAGGTCATGAGATCAACATGACTTACATGGCCAAGGACTCTGGAAGGCAAGCGGTTGATCAAATAGGCTGCAGTTAATAAGGCTTCTCCCCAGTAAGAGTTGGGTACAGATGTTTGAAACAATAATGCTCTGGTGACTTCAAGCAAATGTCGATTTTTTCTTTCAGCAACCTCATTCTGTTGAGGGGTATCCATGCACGTGAGCTCATGAATCATACCCTTATCTGGAACGAATTGTGACAGACGCTGGTTGACATACTCCGTACCATTGTCAGATCTTAATCTCTTAATACTTTTACCAAACTGTGTCTCGATCATTTGATAAAATCGAATAAACAATTCTGGTACTTTTGACTTGTCTTTCATCAAGAATATCCATGTCACCCGAGTGCAATCATCAATAAAAGAAACAAACCACCTAGCACCTGAAATATTATGTACTTTACAAGGGCCCCAAACATCTGAATGGATAAGAGCATGGTAGTCAAAAATGCGCTTTAAAACGTAAAATCGCCGTTTTTACGTTTTATTTTTAGCAAAACGTTTTTCGTTTGAGCAAAAAACATAAAGCTTGTAAAATAATTAAAATCGTTTCTATTAAACGTAATAACGTAAAACCGCATCGTTTTTACAAAAAATGAAATCTACCCACGAGTTTGAAGGACCCAAATCAAACACCAACCCTCTCAAAGAAGAAGAAGATGGCTGTGAAGGTGATGAAGAAGGAAACGCTCCTTCACATGCCGCATCTGATTCTGATGCCTTGTGGCACTTGGAAACGAAATCGGAATCGCTTCGTGTATGTTTGGTCGGTGCCTACTGCTTTGAGAAACTCAAATCGACCCACCGTGCAGCAAGCCATCGATCCAGTTGTATTCCCGCTGCTGGTTTACCTTGATCTTCGCCGCGATTTGGTTGGGTTTTCCTCCAAGTTTGGATTTTTGCACACACACCGCAAGTTTCTTGGTTTTTTTGTTTGTTGTGACTTGTGACTATTTCTTTAATGGTATTTTTCTTCTCAATATTGGTTGTGGGGTCTTGTGGTTTGCTTTCTAGGTGTTTTTGTATGTGCTATGCCACTTTTTCTTTTTCTTTTTAATATGCCACTTTTTCTTAATATGCAAGTTTATATATTTAATTGATGGAGTGAATTTGCGGGAAAGTCTTGTATAATAACATCTATGTTTTTTATAGGTAAAATCTACGCTTTTTATTACGATGTTACGTTTTACGATTTTTCATTCTCCTTCCGTTTTTAGTTAAAAACTCATTTTTAACTACCTTGGATAAGAGTAAAAAGTTCAAGGCTCTTTATTGAACTTGAAGGAAAGGGCACACGGTGGTGTTTCGCAAGCTCACAAACATCACAATGAAAGGAGTCAATTGCCTGATCCTTAAACAAAGAAGGAAACATTGATGTAACATCCCTATCTCGAGCCGGTTCAATTAACATGCATATGATACAAACAGAAACAGCGAAAGACTTAACTTACGAAAATACGAGCTAACTTTTTTTTTTTCTAGTTTAATTCTTATTCACGAAAATCGGGCAGAGTAACCTCTGTAAATCGAACAACTGGAGATTTTCCAATCTCACTCTCAAGAGATCCTGATAGACAGTTTATACAGTATATACTTTCAGCAGTACCAGACATCCATATAACATCATATACTCATCCATGGGCTCATGCATAACTGGGATCTGTGCCCCTATATCTAACAACATGCAATCCAACACGTAATCATAACTGAATACATATTAACATGCTTGAATACACAAATGTACATGCATCTAACTGAAAGACATGTACAAAACATATACAAGTTATATACAAAGTAAAGGATCAGACATCATGATCCACCAAAATGCTAAAATACTAAATAACATAAATACACTCCAAAATAGTAGTAGCCTACAGCTACTCAAAATCTGATCCGTCCAAACGCCTCAACCACGGGTCACGTCCCTGCCTAGTGAGGGCTCACCGGGAATCTGAGAACCTGAAATGATGTCCCCAAAGAGGGGTGAGATAACAAATCTCAATAAACTCCAGGTTTATAGAGAATTCTCCATACCTCTAGCTCACTCTTGCATGAAAGTCAGATACAGAGTATACCAATGCAACATATAACAAATATCGTAACAGAACAAAGCACTTATACATATCTTATCAGAGTCGTACGCAGTCATTCCCAAGGGAGGACCCCAAGCAGAAATCAACGCACGTGTTCCCAAGGGAGGACCCCGAGCGGAACCAAAACATATCAGAGGCGTACACCGTCAATCTCAGGGGAACCCCAAAAAGGCATCAGTGTACCATACAATCAATACAGAAATCATATCAGAAACAAGTCATATCATGTTATCAAATAGCTCTATATGAATGCATCTATACAAAGCATCAAAACAATCATACAATCCAACCACAATTCACTAACTATGGTGGAGCACTCAAGCAGGAAAAGACTCCTTAAACATAGAGCTTACCTCTTGAAGCTTTTCTAATTCGCTTACTTGTCGCGCAAGTTACTTATATAGCTCCAATAGAAATTCAAACCCTCTCAGTCCCTAGGTACACCTAGAGAAGGATTCAAAACAAAAATCAATAAAATATTACAATTGCCATGAAATTTACACAAGGCATACATCTTATTGTTCCCTTTCGTTTCCTCACATTATGCCAATCCTATGCCAATTCACAAGTCAAGATCACACCTTTATAATTTCCTTTAATTTACCATTTTATAATCGTTAACGTTCCCTAAATTAACTAAGTATCCACTTGAGAATTTTAAACATAATTCATGCCATTTTTCTTCATAAGGCCGTGGGTACACATAAACGGGAACCAATATTTCTTTCAACAATTTTCAAGTCATTTTACTCCTTCGACTCATCAATTACATGCATTGAAAACTCCACATTTTATTAAAATAAAATGTAACTAAATCTATCCTTAAATCACCCTATAGGCCGAAATCTATAAGGGTAAAGGCAAAGGATTCTTTTCTTTTACATTTCATTTTCTTCACTTAATTAACAACTTACACATACATATATATATCCACAAGGTTCCAATTAAATTTTGGAATATCAAGCCCCTCACTAGCACATCATAGCCCAAACATAGGGGTACACACCATAGCATTTTCTCACTTTGGTATTTCCAATTTTTACATTTAAATCTCCATTTACCCTACCATACCACCTTCACAATCCATGTAATTAAATTTTTTTGCACAATAAACCTTATTTACCCATCAAGGTCGAAACCTAGGGAGGGAGGTGCAATGGGGCTTTTCAATCTTTAATCACATGTTGATGCTTAATTTACACTATAACTTCCTAAACAACAACAATCCATCATCAATTTCAAATTCCAAACTCAATTATTTCCCATCCAAAACATGCTCCAAACTTCCAAGACTTAAATCACAAAAATAAAACCATGGAAATAGAGGTTTCTTATCTATAGTTGCTTATCCAAGGTCCAATGAGCAAAACCTAAGCTTTGCTCACTCAAAATTCACTCCTTTGCACTTGGATGAATAGTGCCACGAATTAGGGGTGAGGAATAACTCTCTCCACAAGCCAAATCAGCCCAATCAAAGTGGTGGAATGGATTCCTTGAGTGATTTCTTATGAATTTCGTGTAATGGACATAAGGATTTGGTTGAGTGTGGAGGGAGCAATCAAAGGAGGAACAAAGCTTGGAAACCTAGCCTTCCATGGAGGAGAGGCTCGGCCTTGAGGAGAGAGAAGGAGAGGGAGCTAATGTGAATAGTGTCATCTTAAGTGATTTGGACTTATATGCATAGGTGGCCCTTTTTACCGGTTGTTTTTCTACCGCGTATTTTCACTTAAACTGACCCGAAACTAACTTAAAGCTACTGACATATTTTTATTTTTCTGAACTCATTTACATTAATTGTTATTTCCTAATGAACAATATTCATAATTTACAATACGGTCTCTGCACCGTTTTTGACAAAATACAATGTGGTTCACTAATTGTGCACCGTTTGCATACGAAACTTAAAACTCATTAATTTATCATCCTTGGGTCTCTTTTGACTTGCTTGGCATATATTGGACTTTCTTATTCTTATTTCATTAATTATTTGTTTCTGGACTCTACCGGTTGCTTAAACAGCAGTACAAAATACCCGGTAGAAAACACTATTCACGAGATTTTCACGGAAAGTGCCAGACTATCCAATTTTTTTGTTCTAAACTCATATTTGGCGTCAGAATTGTCAAATTATGTCTCTAAAATCATTTTGATCATTTAAGCTTTACCGGTTAATTCACAAGAATGCAGATCATCCGGCAAAACGCATTGTTCATGACCTAGTCATGATTACAGTCAAAATACTCAGAATCACGCTCTGAGTCCAATTATGGCATTTAAATCCTTAAATTAAACATTCAATTAAGATTTATCAGTTAGGGTCATTATAATTGACTTCAATAATCCAAATGATGGGTGACAGCACAATTCATGTCAGTTGTAAGCTTATAAGTGGAGATAAGATGGTAGAGAGCTGAGGAACATAAAGAACATTCTTTCAAAATAAGGAAGGTTGAATTTGAATGTTACCAGAACCCACAACTGATTTGTGGGATCCATCAGCTACAGCTACAGTACAGATACCACTAGTAGGGTGATATGAAAGAAAAGAATCAGCTAGACAAGTCATATGATCAGTTGCACCAGAATCCATAATCCATGAATTTTTGAAATCAGTGCAAAATGTAAGAAGAGATGTAGGGTGTGTGATCTTACCAAACATAGTTGATCAGAAAAATAAAATAAATTTCTTTTTTTTTCTTTTTTTCGACGAACAGTACCCGTGAATAGTGCACGATGACCAATGTTGCATTAACAGTACCCAGTGAACAGTGCGCGATGAACAATACTTTTTTTTGAGCTGTTTCGGTCGTCTGATGAAAAAGAAACCTCCGTAAAATGATAGATCTGAGAAAACAGAGTGAAACAGAGGTCCTCACGGTCCAAAAGGTCCTCGGAAAAAAAATTCTGGCGATGGCGAGAGGCAAAAGGGTTTGGTTTTTAGAGGTAGTGATTTGCGGAAGCAGAGCCCTCAGAATCGAGAGCTTTGATACCAACTATAAAAGAAGATTTATATATAATTGAATTGTATAGTATTTGAAGAAACTAAAAAATCTAATGGACTAAGCCCAAATACACTTATAGAGTATTCTAACTATAGAGTATTCTAACTATAACAAAATAATAATAAAATAATTCTATTATTCACAATAATATGTAAGCACTGTTAAAAAAGGTTGTTAATGATAGTGTTCTTTACTGACTCTGATCAAAACAAAGGAATGAAATCGGAAATCAACTATTTTTTGAAAAGTTTGTAAGGTGGTGTTTGTTTCAGGTTATTTCAAGTCTTTCCTATGCATCTAAGGTTGGCAAACTGGGCAAGCCACGTTTGGTAGACCGATTTTGAACTTTTCCCTAGGCACCACAGATGCATAGCATTTGAGAATTGCATGCAAAAATTACTATTCAAAAAGACAATTTATAGATGGTATTTTAGTTGCCCAGCTAAATGGGCAAAGTAGAGGACCAATGATGCAGACTAAAATACCCTCATCAATTTGAAAAAGAGAGGGTATTTTAGTATATTTAATCAATTATCTCATCAATATTTTACCTTCAACCAAACATACACTCAAAAAATTTAATCCAATTTTTTCAGTAATACTTTACTCAACCAAACAACTTTTTTTACATTTTCCTACCAAACTCACTTTCCAATTATTTCCTTATCAATTACATTTTCCTAGTGTTCAAAAAATTTCTCGTCAACCAAACACCAAGGAAATAACGAAAATACTATAATCTTCAAGCTTTGCCGAAGATTAGAATGTTACCTCTTGTTGATGCTTTCATTTGTTTAATAATGATTATCCACCAACTTAACAGCCTAACAGATCCTATCGTAATCTAAACATTCCATTAATGTCACGAATTGTTTAATAATGTTTAATTTGGAACATTCCTCTCAACAAAAACAAGCACGTATGGAAACCCAAAGCAATGATAAATATCCATTTGAGAGGAAGAAAATCGGATTATCAAATTTATTTCATATTCAGTCAGCTTAGTTCTTAGTACAGTTAGGGTGTTACACATACGGCCAATTAATGATCTTGACATGAATTCATATAAATTGCTGACAGGTAAATGTTGTTGATATCTTAAAATGGAGTAAATTCGAAATTAATCAAATATTTTATGCATTCAACGAGTAGGTTATTTCTAACCCAAAAGGAAAAAATCACACTACAAAACTTGATACTATATAATGTAATAAGCAAATGCTCAATTATAAGTCCAAAGTAGATTATTAGTGGTATATAATTCAATATAATGCAAAAAGGTAATCGTGAAACTTCTTAGTCATTACACTTGGTGTTGCAGTGTAAATATCAGGACCTACTATGGCTAGAGTTTTGAATGCTAGTGCTACTTTAACCAAGCATAATCAGAATACAATTTACAAGCGTTGCTCATGCTTCACTTGTCAAAATTGACCGGCAATGAAACTGCTCATCTTTTAATGCATTACAAAAGTGACTGCACTTCTCAACACTAGTTTTCTGCGTCTACAAGGAAATTGTCATTTTCCTTCAAAGGGTGTACTTCTAACATCAATCAAAATGCTTGGCCTTTAGGAAGCTGAAGTTTTCTTAAAGTCCAGTGGAGCGGTTGGCATATTCTTGAACTAATGCCCCAAAGAGCGATGGCCTCTGGAGCAAGTTGGATGGCTTGTCAAATTCTCTAGCTCGCCCTATTAAGGGAAAAAAAAGGAACAGAACTTAGCCTACTAAGTGTGGTCAAAAACAGAATAATGCATGAGATCCTATAATGAGAGAAAAAACAAAGAGAGATTAAGAGAATATTATACCTGCATCTACAACTAGAACTCTATCACAGTCCATGACTGTTGGTATTCTATGAGCAATGCTGATGATGGTACGGGCTGCAAAGTCCTCTCGGATGATCTTCTGAATTACAGCATCAGTTTGAGAATCAACAGAAGCTGTTGCCTCATCCATAAACAAAAGCCTGCTTTGCTTAAGCATAACCCTCCCTAAACAAAGCAACTGCCTCTGCCCCACACTCCAGTTATCTCCATTATCAACCACTACAAAAGTTAAAATAATATTGCTATTAGTGAGAAGAAGAAAAGAAAAAAAGGATGGAAGTGTGAAATTCAAGCAGCTCAAAGAAATTGGAAATAATCTTTGAAACCTGAAGAGTCAAGTTTCTCAGGCTTAGTAGCCACTGCATCTTTTAGTTGACAACGTTCCAAACTCTACAGCAATAAAAAGCTATTACTCTAGGCCAATGATAGCAAAAAAAAATTCATCCATTAAATCAGTGAAGTCTACCATTTAAGTAAATGGACTTGAGGGTTTCAGTAGAAAACATGAGAGAGAATTTGCTGTTGGAATATTTACCTTCCATATCTCTTCATCTGTATACTGTCCAGTTGGATCAATGTTACTTCTGACAGTTCCTTCAAAAAGTACAGGCTCCTGAGGGATGATACCAAACCGAGATCTAAGATCATGAAGCCCTAAGGCGGATATGTCAATGCCATCAATGATTATTTTCCCTCCTGTAGGTTCCACCAGCCTGAAGAACACTTGAATTAAAGTTGATTTTCCACTACCAGTTCGACCAACAACTCCAACCTTTTCTCCCCCACTAATGCTTAAAGTAATGCCTTTAAGAACCAATGGAGTGTTTGGACGATATCTGACCTGTTTGCCAGAAGTTTTAAGTTATAACCACAAGGAAATAGTGTGTCCATCAAAACAGATTAATAATGAAAAATGCATCACTGGGACTATTGTCAAGGATAGTAACTTGTTTTACAAATATCTATTTGGCTTTATACAAATGGCCTCTCTTTTGGTACTCTAGCCTTTAGTAGAATGCAATGAGCATGTATAATTTATTTCATCACAAGAAATAATCAATTTGGGTATATTCTAATCTAGATACCTGCAAGTCTTTGATGTCAACATTGCCTTGACCAGGCCAATTTGAAGGAGGCATACGATCCTTAAGTTTCCATGCTGCTTCTGATGGAATATTTGTGAACTGCTTTATCCTCTCAACAGATACCATTTTGTTTTCAATGAAACAGCTCATGTATATAGCCCAGAACATCACGGCATTTAATGACAATCCATAAGAGAGAGATAAGCCAACATTTTCTATATCAAACAGAACAACCCAATCAGTTGATTATCTCAATAAAATTTTGACTGCAATATTAATATCATTGCTCTTCAAGCATGTTAGATATCATTATCCAAGATATAATATATACTTTACATGCCAAGCTATTTGTATTTTCGACATGTAACGACAAACAGACAATACATATAACAATTGAGTAATTTAAAGGAGCAACATCTTGAAGTCGTTTTCTTATTTTCTATATTCTTTTTACCTATTGCAAAAGCGTACTCTTAGGTATGGCACATGGGTAGGGCCCCATTTTTTTTAATTGGAAAACAGGTGGAACCACATTTTTCTTTAAAAAGGTATGTAATTTTACTGTGTTGTCTTATATTTTTGTTTTGTATGTTTTGTCTTATGTGGACAATATCGTTATTTAAAATCTGTAACTTTTGCTACTTCCTTACTTTCATCATTAATCCTATACCCAACTTCCATGTAAAGGAAAAACAATACCATTCCATTCCATCTAATCCCACTCAATTCAATTCCACATTTCTACTATGCCCAAAACATCCAAAAACAGTTTAGTGTTACATGACTTGGCCTGATATAAAAGGACTAGCTAACATATGAAATAAGAGTTTTGCAAAAAAAATTGTATGGAACAGGTGGTTATTCCAAGGGTTCATAACCACAGTGATACAACCAAGAACCACATTCTCTTCTGCCGAGGACCACTTAGAAAGATGAAATTAGATATATTCCCAACGATCATGACAAGACAACCATTTTACAAATCCTTTTAAACTATAGCAGTTAGTGAGTTTACCTGGCTTTATGATACTGCTGGGTAACATGATCATGAACATAGCAGAAATGCAAAAGACTAAGGCTCCAAGCAATTCTAAGCGGAAACCCAACCACGCATTAGAACTGAAGTTGTGGAAATCCATTCGCAAATTAGCATTCACCCGTTTAATATTTTCTTCACAAAATTCCTTCTGCTTTTTGAATGCACGGATTGTCATGACCCCGGAAATGCTTTCAGAGAAATGATGAATGACAGGTGCCTTTGTAATTGAGTCCAGGCGAGTTAACTCACGAGATGAAGAAAGAAAATAACCCTGCAAAATCAAAAAGCAAAAATAAATACAGTAATTGTTAACATAAGTGCACAAGATATATTTAATTGTGAACAATAACTTCCATAGTTGAAGTGAAAACTCTTTAAATATTGAGAGTTATAGAGTAAGCCCATTTATTCATGTTTCCAGCTGCAACATTTTAAGGTTTAAGACACTGCATTGTCAATCTAAGAAAGACAAAGCATTATGTCTGTGTCATTGCTTTGAATCTTAGACATAGATATATCAGAATTATGCCAGCAATACAATTTGATTAATAGAACAACCATATCCATACCCGGTACCATAAGTTCAACCAAACAAGAGGTATTAGCAAGAAAGTTGTAGGCCAAGAATTTTGACATGTGATTATGAAGATGCTGATCACTGTAATGTACATGGCCACCACAAAGTTAAAGAACAAGGGGATAAAGATATCAACATTGGTCTGATCAGTGGATGCCTGTGGAAGTTTTAAGAAAAATAAAAATCATTATACATATGTACTTGAAATATGACAGTAATGTAAAGATTATATCAATATAAAACTAGGTTATTCAATATAAACTAGGTTATTCTTACCCTGCTTAGAATTCTCCCCGATGGAGTAGTGTCAAAGAAAGACATGGGGGCATGCAAGATGCTATGAAGAATTTGAGAGAAGAAAATCTGTGCTGTCTTTAACCCCAAGATTGTAACAGAGTAGGATCTTAGCACTATCAAGACAACTGAAACTACAGAAATAATTGCATAGACGGAAATAAACAGAGAAGGATTAAACGATTGAGCACGGTCTTCTGAGGTTTCATATGCAAGCCAATAATCACTTGCCATCATAGATGCTTGCCACAACAAAGAAACAAAGAGTATTCCTGTAATGCCCCACCACCCAAAAGCCTCAGTGCAGTAGAGTTTATAGATACGTAAGTTAACTTTCCCAGTCTCTCTCTCCTCTTCTTTGATGAGTTTAGAACTTTCCTTGCCAGTCTTGGGTTGTTCAAGAGAATTGCTTTCACCATTTGCTACTGCCTTCGGAGATTTAATTGGTTTGTTCAAATTTTCACCAGGCATAACGGCACCTTGTTCTACTAGTTCCATAGAGGTCTCATGTGCTGCTACGAGAACACTAAAATCCAATCCAGAATCGAGTAGATCATTGTACTTCCCTGATTGGACTATCGTTCCATCCCTCATCACCTTTTAGCAAGCAAATGTATGTAGTTGTATCAATCACCAAGTTAAATAGAAGATTGAATGAGACGAAACATTACATTATTGCAAAAAAGAGACTTACCATTATAAGATCCACATTGTGTAGGAAGTCTACTTGATGTGTTACAAGAATAATGGTCTTGCCTTTTAGAACTCCCCTCACACATTCCTGCATAAAAGGATTAAAGTTCAAAATTTGGCTAAACTAACAAAGAATAGTAACGTAAATAAAAAGCTAGATTTTTATACGGCCATTATAGAATATCTTCTGTTTGCACATGGCGTCAAATGCATTATCTCATCCCAAAAACACTAGATTAGGAGTTGATCTCAACCCACTTAAACTATTAACTAAACAAACTGAATTCTACATCATTTCTTCAAATCACAATTCACAAAATTGACTTCAAGCATTTGTTAGAGAAGTATATAAACCACTGATGGGCCTTCACTTAAAACCTTAAGTTTTAGGGTTGAGGTGGTTCTTTATATGGTATCAGAGTTTCAGTGACCACAAGGTCACGAGTTCGATCCTCATTGCCCCCCACTTGGTTCTTTAGAGTAAAAAATACAGAATGCTGAGAGTAGGAAACAATAACAGATGGTTATAGAATAACCACCTTAAAAATTTCAGTGCCAGTGTGTGCATCAACAGCACTGAAGACATCGTCAAGAAGATATATATCACAGTCTTGATACACAGCCCTGGCAAGTTGGATACGCTGCTTCTGGCCCCCACTTAGGTTGATGCCACGCTCTCCAATCTCTGTCTGATCCCCAAACTCCATCATTTCCAAGTCTTTCTCCAAGCAACAAACCCTGACAACTTCATTGTACTGCCGTCTGTCCATTGGTCGACCAAAGAGAATGTTTTCTTCAATGGTCCCATTTTGAATCCAAGATGTCTGTGCAACATAAGCAGTACTCCCACAAACTTGAACCTGTCACCAAAATAAATAATCAGGTATGAATACCACACTATATATTAAAGGCCTGTGTAGTTCTTATTTCTGAAAAAAATATATATAATATATATCTACCTTTCCAGAAATTTTGTGCATCTCACCAAGAATTGATGCAAGGAGAGAAGACTTTCCAGACCCTACAGTCCCAACAATAGCTGTGAGCTCCCCCTTGTTAATCTCCAAATTGATATTTTTCAAGTCCTGCTCTTGGCCATCATCATCCCAGCTAAAGGTTCCATCTTTAACCTCCACAACAGTTGGTCCACCACAACCTTCAGCTCTCTCAACTGAATCAATTGACAATTCCCTGCTAGACATGTACCTATCTAACCTCCCAAGTGATACCATTGCTTGTGAAAGAGATATCATAGACTGTGGAAATGTCCTAATAGGTTCCTGTAGGATCTTGAACACAGTTGTGGTGGTGAACACCGTCCCTGCATCAAGTGGAACTCCAAGCAAAATCGCCGTACCAAATGTGAATGTTGATATCAATAACGGTGTGCTCCACAACACAATAATATTGCCACAAATTGAGTACATAAACTTGGATAGCCACCCAAACTCTGACTTACGGAAATCCAAAATTCTCTCGTTGAAATGCTCCTCCCAAGCCTGGAACTTGATAACACGCATGTAATTAAGCATCTCATTCACAGCTTTCATCCTAGAATCACGATTCATCATTGCATTAAATTGGTAACCCTTGTTCTTTCGAGTAGTCACAACAATAAACGCAAGAACACCAAGAAGTCCAATCAAGGCCGTAACCACTGAGGCACCTAGGCAATTGTAAAGCAAAATTAAACCAATGCCAACTTGAAATGGCATCATCCACACGGCATGAAGTTGAAGCATCATGTCAGAGAGTTGCTGGGTATCAACAGCCATGTAATTCACAATAGGCCCAACACCATGATCCTGCCTTGCAGAGCATGATAGCCTCAACCCCTTCTTGTACAAAGAAGTGATGAGAGTGCATCTTATAAGCATCCCAAGCTTCTGAGAATTGAAGTTGAAATGGTGAGTGGTCAAAACTTCTACAAATTTGGAACAAAGGAGAATCAACACGAGGTAGTATCCTTCATACACAGAGCTACCCTTCCCTGCAGTGAAATCAACAAAACTTTGAATGAGAACTGGCCCTACAAACATGACACTCAGCCGAATAACAGCAAGGAAAGCAGTGAAGGCTATGTCCTTCCAGAAGCACCGAAGCAACGTGGTTCGAACGGGGTGCTTCGACCTCTCATCTGATTTAGGCCATTTTGATTCAAATATAACTGACATCCTCTCAGCTCTATGCTGTGGTGAAAGGGATGGAATTTCCTCAATCTTCAATGGTGACTGGTACCCTTTACTCAACAAGGGGTTTATCCAAATCCAAAAGGCCTTGGATAGTAAAGAAGCTGATGCAAATCCAGTAACGTTGGATTTGTCCAGATTAGGATCATATAGTTTGGTTTCCTCATCAATAAGCGGTCGCGTTTCTTCCCTTGACTTAATCCCAGTGGATCCTTTAATCGCAACACAAAGCAGAAAAAGCGACAGAGGGAGAGAAATGAAAGAGACTATGTCATCCACCATAAAGCTGAAGTGCTTGCCTTCTTCCACTTCCACAGAGACCAAACGTATAACCCCAGATGCTGTGAACAAAGAAACGATGATGAAATTCGCAATCCAGTATATTCGAAGCGATATTGGGTGAGCAACAGCTTCAAATTTTTTCTCATGAATGATTAAGATTGCAAGGACTAGTTGTGTTATGGTCTGAACCAACCAAAATAGTCCATCAACTTGCTTCCATGGCAACTGGGTGGAACTGCTGAAGACCAGAATGCAAGCGACCAGGTACAATATAGTCAAAACAACCGTTGCAGTTAGAGTTAGCTTAAACCATATAGTTGTTCTGTCAGAACCTCTGGTATTTCTGATAAGGGGCTTGTTGAGCTCGGAGTTGGTGTTGACATTGGAAGTGAACCTTGAATAGAGCTTTGTGATAGCAAACACAAAGAGGGTAAGAAGGAGTAGTGCGTCAACAGCAGAAAATAGAGCTCTCTGAGGACATGGTGAGAGGAAAATGAATCTCAGCCACTGAGGTAGATTTGAAGTTGAGAGAAATGTTTCCTCTGAGGGTGAACATTGGAGAGACGTGACCCAAGTTGCAGCTGCAGAAGACATGTTTGTGCACTCCCCCAGAGGAAACTTCACTTGAACTACAACCTAATATCTTATGTTATAACTCAGTCTCATCTCATCGATCTTCTTTGTCTGCATCCCCTGAAAGAATCACGGTTGGATTGTAAAACATGGGTCGTTTGAGCAATAATCGACATGTAAAAACTAAAAAAGTGACTATTATGCTACTGAAAATAAACCAAAAACTCGTCCTCACAAGGAAACAAGAAGAATAACGAAAAAGCGGTTTAAATCATGACAAAGCCTAAAAGGCTGCTTAAAACATGTTCAACATTACTGACATGCTCAAAAAATGGTTACCTTTTTACAAGTTTCACAATCTTAAACCGACTCAACACAAAAAAGCGAATCTTTGAAGTTGAAAACAAACACAAAAAAGTAGTCCTGAGCAACAGTTACAAAAAAGATATATCTCTATTTGAATGGAAGCGAGCTGCACGAGCTCACTATTCCCACCTTAAAAAAATCACCAATTTCTGCCATGGAATCTTTTAAGTCACAAGTATAAAAATTTCATCTAAAGAATTTTTTTTGTTTATAGTTCATACTTCATGCTTCATAAAAGTTAGATAGTATTCCAATTCCACTCCCACTTCCACCTACCTACCCATGCCACATGATAGTATTTAAATAAATACTGCAATCTTAGCCAGTTTTGATGAATAAATTATATCGCAGCTTGGTCCGCAAGAAAAAACTTGCTATCATATAGAGAGAAACTGAGAGAAGGAGAAAACAATAAAAAAAAAAAAAAAAAAAACAAACAAACAATTTTCTAACCAAGAATTTAGTGAGGGAAACTTGTTGGAGGAAACAACATGTAAGGTTCCTAGTTCTTAAGGTCAAAACCAAAGTCCAAGAAAAACAATATTGTCACACCGAACCCAAAGGAAATTGGCCTTTGATGACGGAGCCATGAAATAATTAATACTAATAAAGTAAACACCGTTGTTGAACCTCAAATCACCTTTGAACGAAGAATTATTCATGCAATGAAATGAAAGGGAAGAAAGGAACAGCTTAAGGTATATCCTCCTGCTAGAGTCATGAAATTGATCTTCGGCGTATATGCCTTAAAAATTAATAAGTGTGTGTGATAATCAATCAAAGAAAAGGTACCTCGGTGTGTGCAGTGAAGGGATTGGCTTAGCCGATTGGGTATGAAAAAGACAAAAAGCCTGTGGTTTAAGAGAGGGATTGATCCAAAATCAACCGGCATTGAAGGAGAGTTAATTTGATTTACGCAATTAATTATTTTATGAAAAAAGCCCATCAGAGTCTGAGTTGTCTGTAATGTATATTCCTATGTGGAAGTATGAACATAAAATATTTGTCCATGAGTTCTTTAGTATTATTTGGCGGCTGCTCTCGCATCATTCATGAATGGGGGGACCATCAAATTTTCTAGCCACATGCTTGCAGTAGACTCGTCCTTTCAGTGTCACTTGAAAAATAATATATAATTATATTTATTGTTTTAAAATTAAATTAAAGACTTTTCATGTTATATTAGTAGAATATTTTCTCCGACACATATAACAAATATGTAATTTTTGTTAAAAAATGGAATGAGAAAAAAAAATTAATATAACTCACATATTTATTATATGTGTAGAGAATAAATTCTTCTTATATAATAGAATAAGTCTTTAATCCTTTAAAATATTATATTCATTTTAACTGTACTTCGTCAACTTTCATATCACGTGACTTTTCAATTGATATATAACTTTGAATGAATTTAATTTTTTTTTCAAATAGATAAATAATAATATTCTCATTCTGGCAATCAATACCTACCTATGTAGCACCGATACCGACACGGGACACGTGACACGATACGACACGTTAATTCTAAAAACTGTTAGATTTCGACAGGTTAGGACACGTTTTGATATTAAATAATATTTTTAATTTATGTAGTGTATATTATATTGAATAATCAATAATTTAACAAAAAAATGAATCTAAACTTATAATATTCATAAATTTTGTAAAAAAACATAAGATATCCCAAATACTTATATTAAACTCAATAAAATGGTAATCGCAATCCAATGAATCTAATAGTTGGAACTAAAAACTCAACGCAACACAACTTTTGAACCTTTTTTGAATTTTTATAAAGCGTGTTGGAGTGTCGGGAAGTGTCGGACACGACACATCAGAATTTTTGAAGTGTCGGTGCTTCATAGATACCTATCGTATTAATTGTGTTATTTATCATTAAATCTCCTTTGTTTTGTGAAATCATTAACGGCTCGTTTGAATGGACTTTTTTTTCTTTAAGAATTATTTTTTTTTTTAATAAAAGCACATCTCAGTTTTATTTCATTTGGATATTGTACTGATAGTGGTAGAGCACACACACACCCCCTTATGCACCATGGGAAGCTTCCTTAGTACCTTAGTCTCTACTATTGTCACTATGGACACCCCCTATATCAACATACTTCACCCTCCATGGAGCACATCTTATGTACACTTACAGTACAGATACCTACTTTTGAAAAAAGCACAAGTCACAAAAAAAACCAAAAACTTACTTTTTTCAGAAACTAAAAATTTTAACTTCTAAAAAAGCAGAAGTCAAAAGTCAAATATTTTTTTCAAAAACTAAATATTTTTTAAAAAATATAACTAGCTTTAACTTTTGTAAAAAAGACTTCTAAAATAAGAAAGAGATAAAAGTTACTTTTTTTAGAATGGGAAACAAACGGGCTCTAAATCTCCTTTGTTAATGAATTATATTACTCTCAAATCTAATATGGTATAATTCTAATGAAAGGAAATTTTAATAAATATTATCAATACACAATTATGGAGACAACGACAAAAATGTCATACTATTCACAAAATATTACATGAATGTCACGGATCGAAAAAATTTTCCAAAACGTCACTTCACCTAACTCGCTACAACACCTGGCAAGTTAGGTGTGGACACATTGATGTGCGTCTAGCATATGATGCTTTCTAACTTAAAAGAAGCAAGGAATTAATCATAAATGTGTGAAAATAAGTCATAAATGCAAGAAATATTGATTATTCATTCTCAATCAGTCTCTCACTCAAATTATGCTTTTTAATAGCAGGAAACACCAAAAATGAAGTGAACGAGAGAAGTCGCAGTTTTCCAGCTGGCGCAATTTGCGCGGAGCATAGCGCAAATTGCGCCATTTCAACTTGAAGATTCTGTGTCTTAGCACAAATTGCGCGGGTAGTGGCGCATTTTGCGCGAGGTTGGCGCAATTTGCGCGTGGAGTGGCGCAAATCGCGCCATTTGGCAGCTTCAACTCTGTTTTCCCGTGCAATTTGCGCGGGAGCTGGCACAAATTGCGTGGGCGATACTTTTTAATTTGTTTTCTGATGCGAATTACACAAAAGAGGGCCCAATTGGAGGGCAATTGAAAATAGGTTTTCCCAAAACCTAATAAAAGGATCAGAAACAGAGGGAGGAGAAAACTTTTGGACAATCAAGAAGAGAAAAACAACAAAGAGAGTGGGAATTCCTTGGAGCTTCTTGGAGATTCAAGGATTCGGTCGATCAAGACGGAAGATCTTCATCTTCCTTTTCTCTTTTAGGTTCTGAATGTCAATTTCTTTTACTTTTATTTTGTCAGACATGAATATGTCTGGCTAGTTCTATCATTGTGGTAAGGGTCACAATCCTTGATGTGAACCCCTTGTACCTTGGTTGAGATTTATGTTTATCTATTTTAATTGAATTTATCTTTTCTTGTTCTTCATTCTATAATTCTATTGGAACTGATTAATCTAGTAGGATTGCGAGGGTTAGGGTTTTCATGAGGGATGTTGGAATTCTAATTCCTGACAAAGAATAAGATAATTGTTCATGTACGCACTAGGGATAAGTTACATGAACCACGAACGTTAAAGGTTCATTGATTCTAAGGGTTAACTCAAAAAGGGATTTCTAAGGGATTAGGATTCTAATAGAGTTAATAAGGTTCAAGTCACTAAGGGATTAGGGCTTAACTAATCATATAAAAGATGATGAATCGTTCGATCAATTGAATAGGTAAACGTAAACGTAATCAAAGTTGCAAGGTGGGGATCAGAAAGGTGTGTGTTTCTCTTTACCGCAATATTTTCTCAAATATTGTCTCCATCCGTAATCTTTTGTTCTTGCATTCTGAAGCATTTTTGGAATCATTTACGTCTTTCTTTAATTGTTTTAGTTTATTTCATAAACCACAATTGTTTTCAACCTATTTTGATTAATCCAACAAGAGAGGAATAGTTATAACAACTTAGGTCCTCAATCCTCGTGGAGACGATACTCTATTCACTTTTTTATTACTTGGTACGATCAGTGCACTTGCCGATTTTACGCAACACACATAATATTGGAAGTTAATGCAATCACTGATAAAAGAAGCCACGTCAGCTCTTCATATGGAGCAACAGATCCCACGTGACTTAGTTAGAGTTAGTTAGAATTCTGTTAGATTACTAGAAGTTTCTATCAGAATAATTCCCTGTTAATTTTATCATATATAAGCTATGTAAAGTAAAACAGTAGTTAGTTTTTTCTGAATCAATTTTAATCTACAAGATGAAATTCACAATTTCTCTCTCGAGTCTTCCTCTCTCAATTCTTGATTTGTGAGATGGTAGCAGAGCTATCCTAGCTCTGGTATCCACCATTTCTGCTGCATCTTCTTTCTTCTTGTTAATTTCTTGTTCACTGTTCTTCATCTGCAATGGCAGATAACGTTCCAGAATACTTGACCAATCCAGGTCATCCTTTTTTCTTGCATCCAAACAAGAATCCTTCTCTCGTTCTGGTGAATCCACCTCTGAGTGGAAAGAATTATCATACATGGGCTCGGGGTATGAGCATGGCTTTATTATCCAAGAATAAACTTGGATTTGTTGATGGAACTATTGCTCCACCATCCGCTGATGATCCTTCATATGTTGCTTGGCAGAGATGCAACATAGTTCTTGCTTGGATTCACAGATCCATAAGCAATTCGATCGAGAGATCCATTCTATGGATGAATCGTGCTTCAGACGTGTGGAATGATTTGAAGAATCGCTTTTGTCAATCTGATATATTCAGATTATCTGAAATTCAAGAAGATTTGTATAAACTTCATCAAGGAGAGATGAATGTGACTGACTATTTTCTTAGTTAAAGACTCTTTGGGATGAACTAGATAATATTCGTCCTTTGCCTTTGTGTCTATGTGCAGTACCTTGCAACTGTGGACTCATTCACCTGGTTCGAACTCATAAAGAACAAGACTAAACAGTACGTTTCTTGAAAGGTTTGAATGAGCAATACGCTCATGTCAGATCTCGAATAATGATGATTGATCATCTGCCTCATATCACACAAGCTTTCTCTTTAGTTGCTCAACAGGAAAGACAATTCGATACTGTATCACAAGGTGAGTCATCTTTGTCTCATGCTTTTGCTAATACTTCGAACTATGACAGAAAATTTGTTCCAGAAAAGGAAAACCAAGGCCAAACATAAGAGGCCAAGGATGTGGCACTAAGATGTGCACTCATTGTGGGAAGCCCAACCAAACCATTGAAACTTGTTATCAGATTCATGGTTTTCTTCCTGGTTATAAAAGAGGTGGAAGACAGAATAGTACAGTTAATCTTGTGCAACAAGAGCTTGGTGGAGATAGTCACACAACTGTTTTTAATGATGAATCGAAAGTAGGAGTTTCATTACCTCACGGGCAATATCAGAGATTGTTAAGCCTCTTGCAAGATGAAGGATCCCATCCAACTAGTGAGCAGCAAACAATTCATTCCACTAATTTGGCAAGTGCAACTGTGTTGAATGCAACTCCAATATTAGCATCTTCAAACAACACATCAGGTAATATTCGTTGGATTCTAGATACAGGAGCAACAGATCATACTTGTTCTATATTGTCTCTTTTTGAATCAATCCACAATATACAGGAAATCTCTATCATGATACCTAATGGAACTCGAGTGGTGACTAACATATCAGGAACTATTTTCTTATCTGAATCATTGCAACTAGTTGATGCTTTGTATGTTCCTGAATTCAATGTCAATTTGATTTCTGTTTCAAAGTTGGCTGCAGCTATTCCTTGTTATCTAACTTTTGGCAAGTCTTCATGCACTATACAGCAAGCAAATACCAAGATGATGATTGGTATAGCTGATGCAAAGGAGGGGCTGTATTTCCTTGACTGTAAACAGAAAATACCAATGAAGATTGACAATTCCTTGAATAAAGCTTCTGTTAATGTAGCTAGAAAACTGAGTGATGCCAAGTTATGGCATTTCGTTTAGGACATCTTTCATTTGATGCTTTCAAACAAATGTCTAAAGATTTTCCTTTTATCTCTTGTGAAGATGTAAGTCCTTGTGACATATGTCATTATTCAAGGCAGCGAAAATTACCTTTTCCTTTTAGCAGTTCTAAAAGCAATAAAATTTTGATATGATACATGTTGACATATGGGGACCGTATGCTATCTCTTCTATACATGGTCACAGATTCTTCGTTACCATTGTAGATGATTTCTCTCGGTTTGTTTGGGTACTGCTTCTGAAAAATAAAGCAGAAGTTCGACCACGTTTGTAGAACTTTATTGCTTATATAGAAACTCAGTTTGACACAAAACTAAGAGTGGTGCGCAGTGATAATAGAGCTGAATTTCTCATGGATGCCTTTTATCAACAAAAGGGAATAATTCATCAAAGGAGTTGTGTTGAAACTCCTCAACAAAATGGTAGAGTAGAACGTAAACATCAACACTTATTGAATGTTGCTCGAGCTCTAGTTTTTCAGTCACAAATTCCATCAACCTTTTGGAACTTTGCTGTCATTCACGCAGCTCATCTGATAAATCGTTTGTCTACACCATTACTTGACAACAACTCTCCATATTCAGTATTGCACAATAGACCACCAATTCTCACTCATCTACGGGTATTTGGATGTCTATGCTATGCTAGCACGCTAACAAGCCAAGAAGACAAGTTTTCTCCTAGAGCAAGAAAAGCCGTCTTCATTGGATACCAAGAAGGAATAAAGGTTTATACACTTTATGATGTTACATCTCATGAAGTCTTCACCTCTCGCCATGTTGTTTTTCATTAAAGCTTCTTCCCATTCAAAGAAAAGGTCAGTCTACCCTTCCCTAACCCTGAACCTACATGTGACTTTCCCATATATGACACTCCCTCATATAGACTTGTATCCACTGACCCTATTAACCAAGTTTATGACCAACCTTTTAATGCAACAGTACCTGCCCTTGACCAATCTTTTAATGCAACAGTACCTACCCCTGACCATCCTTTCCATCAAAACCATAATAGTCCAAACCAAATACATCCCACGGTACCTATAAGACGTTCCATAAGAGTCAGAAATCAGCCTCAATATCTTAAAGACTTCCATTGTGGCATATCTTCACTAACATCAAATCACATATCTAATGGTGATACACGATTCCCTTTATCCAATGTCCTGTCATATAACAACTGTTCACCCACTTTCACACAATTCTGTTGCAATTCAATATGCATCACTGAACCTCATACCTATCTTCAAGCAGCAAAGCATGAATGTTGGAAAGAAGCCATGAAGGCTGAAATATCTGCTCTGGAACAAAATCAAACTTGGGTTCTAGTTGATCGACCTGCTGATAAACACATAATAGGTTGCAAGTGGGTATATAAAATAAAATTCAAGGCAGATGGGAGCATAGAGAGATATAAGGCCAGGCTAGTTGCAAAGGGCTATACCCAAATGGAAGGAGTTGACTACCTTGACACCTTCTCCCCAGTTGCTAAGATGACTACTATTCGAGTTTTTCTTAGTGTGGCTGCTTCTCGAGGTTGGCATCTCATGCAACTTGATGTCAACAATGCAATTTTGCATGGGGACCTCAAAGAAGAAGTGTTTATGGCCCTCCCTGATGGTTTTCCTCAATCTCAGCCACCCAAGGTATGTAAACTTCAAAAAACCCCTTTATGGACTCAAGCAAGCGAGTCGTCAATGGTATTCGAAGTTTTCTTCAGCATTGCTCTCTATTGGATATCAATAATCAGTAGCAGATCACTCTCTTTTTGTAAAACGTACTACTTCTTCATTTACAGCCTTGCTCGTCTATGTGGATGATATAGTCCTATCAGGTGATGATCTGAATGAGATAAATCAGGTTAAGGCTTTTCTAGACTCCAACTTCAAAATCAAGGACTTGGGCAACCTGAGATTTTTCCTCGGTTTGGAAGTTGCACGCTCAAAAAGTGGTCTCATTGTAAACCAGAGGAAATATGCTTTAGAAATTTTATCTGATGCTGGGATGCTAAGCTGCAAACCAGCTTCCACACCTATGGAGCCTTCTAACAAATTATGTCAAGCTAAGGACCCTTCTGAGATTTTATCTAATGCTCAACCTTATCGAAGGCTCATTGGTAGACTGTTGTATCTCACAACCACGCAGCCTGATCTCTCATTTGCAATTCAACAGTTAAGCCAATTCGTTTCAGCACCTACAACTCTTCATATGGCAGCTGCGCATAGAGTCCTCTGATATCTTAAGAATTCCCCAGCTCAAGGACTGTTCTTTCCTTCCAATAATAACTTGCTTTTATCAAGTTTCATTGATAGTGACTGGGCTTGCTGTCAAGACACCAGGAGGTCAATAAATGGCCTTTGTATTTTTCTGGGAGACTCTCTCGTGTCTTGGCATTCGAAAAAGCAAAGCACTGTTTCACGCTCATCAGCTGAGGCAGAGTATCGCGCCCTGGCATCCATGTCTTGTGAGATTCAATGGTTGAAGTTCTTGCTCAATGATCTATGTGTGCCATTCACGAAACCTGCTGATGTATTCTGTGATAACATTTCAACAATTTACCTTGCTAAAAATCCAGCATTCCATGAACGATCCAAACATATTGAGATCGATTGTCATGTTACACGTGAACGCATTACTGATGGCACTATTCATCTACTTCCAGTTCGTTCTTCTTCTCAGTTGGCTTATGCTTTTACTAAGTCACTTCATCCTCAACCATTTCTTCTTAATATTAGCAAGCTTGGTCTTCATGATATCCTCCGTCCAGCTTGTGGGGGGTATTGGAAGTTAATGCAATCACTGATAAAGGAAGCCACGTCAGCTCTTCATATGGAGCAACAGATCCCACGTGACTTAGTTAGAGTTAGTTAGACTTCTGTTATATTACTAGAAGTTTCTATCAGAATAGTTCCCTGTTAATTTTTTCATATATAAGCTATGTAAAGTAAAACAGTAGTTAGTTTTTTCTGAATCAATTTTAATCTACAAGATGAAATTCACAATTTCTCTCTCGAGTCTTCCTCTCTCGATTCTTGATTTGTGAGACATGACAGCAAGTTGATGACAGTATAAGCCGCTGCACAGTGCAGCGAGACTACATGACAGATAGCGTGTCAAACTCGCTATGCTGCATAGCATGTTACGTGCAAGATTGGCGTTTTACATATCTGACACGTGTCAAACTCGCTATGTTGCATAGCATGTTATGTGTCAGCTTTTCTAACACGTGGCCATACATGCTATGCTGCATAGTATATTATGTATTATGTAATTTTATTTTATTTTGATAGCCAACAGGCACAGAGCCCAAAAAACAAAAACAGTTATGTGTTATATAATTTAATTTAATTTATGAGTGTTAATGAATTAAATTAAATTTATGTTTGTCAATTAATTTAGTTTAATTTTGTCTATATTAATTTGAATTATATTAGAATTGTTAATAAATTATTTTTAGGAGTGTTAATTAATTTTATTTAATTTAGTTTATGTTAAGTTAAAAAATTTGAACTATTAAGTAATTTAATTTAATTTAGAAGTGTTAATGAATTAAATTTAATTTATGCCTTTTGATTAATTTAGTTTATATTAATTTAAATTATTTTAGAACTATTAATTAATAATTTTTATTATTTTTAATTAATTTCATTTAATTTAATTTATATTAAGTTAAAATTGTTTTGAACTGTTAAGTAATTTAATTTAATTTAAGAGTATTAATGAATTAAATTTAATTTATGTCAATTAATTAATTTAGTTTAATTTACTTTTATTAATTTAAATTATTTTAGAACTATTAAAAAATTATTTTTAGGAGTGGTGAATTTATTAGACTAAAAACGCTTGACTGCTGGATTACTTACACATAATATGCTATGCAGCACAGCATGTATGGCCATGTGTCAGAAAAGCTGACACGTAACATGCTATGCAATATAGCGAGTTTGACAACGTAACATGTTATGCAACATAGCGAGTTTGACAGGTTCTCTGCCACGTAATCTCGTTGCACTGTGCAACAGAGTACGTGGTCATGAACCTGCTGCCACGTGTCCACACTTAGCTCGCCAAGTGTTGTAGCGAGTTACGTGATGTGGCATTTTGGAAAAAAAATTACGGTTCGTGACATTCAGGTAATTTTTTTGTGAATAGTGTGGTATTTTGATCGTTGTCCCCACAATTGAGAGGAAATATTCTTATATATTCTTGCAAAATGAGAATTGTTTTTATTTTCTACCTGTTGGTACGGGGTCCCTCAATTGATTCACGCAGAAACAATTTACCCGATCAGCTATCACGAGCTTTCCACCCAACACAACTAGTTTACTGGTCGGCAATACAAGTTTATCGGTCAACCAACACAAACAAGTGACCAATAGTCACCAATCGGTCTAAAATGCAGCAGAAACAAGGAAATATAAACGATAAGAGAAAAAGATAAAAACAACAAATTTTAACATTAAAAACATCCCTTAAGGCAAAGGAGTAAAACTCACAGGACACTAGCTCAGAAAATCTTCCACTATGAAATAGTAGGGTTACAAATGATTCAAACTTTCCTAGCCACACTAGAGGTACACACAAGCTTCACCAACAATGGTGGTTACAAATATCTTCCTTAAAAAGGTCTCACACTCACACACTCTCTAAGCTTTTGTCACAAAAAGTTTCGTCTGCTCATAAAGGTGAGGAGAAACCCTATATTTTCATCTAGAAGCTTCATCAATGATAAGTGAACAAAATTTATTGAGGCGATTGTGTTCAGACATTGAGTCATGCACCCATAAATGAAGTGCATGCTTAGCCGCCAAGCATTAAAAGAGTAACGCACCCTAACAAATCTCCCATTCCGACTTTGATGCATCGGGTTCAGTAGTCCAGCACCTTGACAATAGTCTTCAAATTTCCTTGCACCGTCCGAATTTGTCATCATGTCTTCCTAGTTTTGGTCAGTATGCACTTTGGCTAGTTCAAGTTGTTTGTCTTCTATCACCGCCCGGATCTAGTGATACCTCTCATCTATATATTTAGTGCGGGAGTGATACGCAGAGTTCTTTGCCAAGTGAATTACACTCTAAATATCACAATTCAGCTCATATTTGTCTTGTTCGTGGCCAAGTTTAACAAGGAACTTTTCATCCAATTCATTTTCTTACAAGCTTAAGTCGTCGCTATGTACTCAGCCTCGATTGTTGAAAATGCAACACATTTCTGTAATTTTGATTACTAGGAGACGGCTCCTCCTGCAAACATCATTAAGTAACCAGTCATCGACTTCTTTGAGTTAGCATCTCCCCCTAAATCAACATCAGTAAAGCCTTCTAGCTCGGCATTACCTTCTCAAAAGCAAAGGCATAAGTTGGTCGTTCCTTTGGGATATTTCAAAATTCACTTGGCAGCTTTCGAATGTTCCCGACCGAGATTAGACAATTGTCAACTTATCATTCTAACAACATATGTGAGGTCAGGTCTCGTACATTTCGTTACATACATCAAACTTATGACCACCAACTGATAAAGGATTTTCAGCATCTCGTCTTTTTCTTCATTAGACTTCAGAAATTGCTTCTTGCTTAGCTTTATGTATCCGGCTAAAGGGGTGCTTACTATCTTAGATTTGTCCATATTGAATCTCTTCAAAATCTTTTCAATATATTTTTCTCGAGATAACGACATGAGCTTTCTTTGATAGTCTCTGATTAATTTAATTCCCAAAATTTGCTTTACAGGGCCAAGGTCCTTCATTGAGAAGGAGTAGCTCAACGCCTTCTTTAGGGTGGCTATTCTCAACTTGTCTTGTCCTTCAATCAACGTATTATCAACATATAAAAGTAAATTAGGAAATCTTTAGCCTTATACCTTTTAATGAATACGCAATGATCAACCTCCATCTTCATGAATTTGTACTCAGTCATGAAGGATTCAAACTTCTTATACCACTGCTGAGGTGCTTGTTTCAAGTCGTACAAACTCTTCTTCAAACGGAAGACCAAATCTTCTTTACCTAGGGCTCAGAATCCTTCAAGTTGCTCCATATAAATCTCTACTTTCAGGTTGCCATGAAGGAATGCAGTCTTTACATCCATCTCTTTGCTTTCTAAATCCATTATTCTGTCATAGCAAGTATGATTGGACCGAGGTCATATTCACAACAAGAGAAAATATTTCATCAAAGTCTATTCCTTTCTTCTAATTATAGCCTTTCACTACATTCCTTGTTTTGTATCTTGGGTTCTGACCGATCGCCTCATGGTTGATTTTATAAATTCATTTATTCTTTAGAACTTGTCTTCCTTTAGGTTAATTAGTCAATTCATAAGTTCCATTATCATGCAAAGACTTCATCTTATCTTGCATTGACTTTTCCCCTTCATTCTTTTGTGAGCTTGTCATGGCTTTTTCATAGCTTTGTGATTCTCTTTCTTTAGCAACTATAATGTATTCATCAAGTGGATACCTGGTGGATGATCGTCTCACTCTAGTAGAATGTCTTGTTTACTGTCGGTCGCGGTCGGCATTTCTTGTTCATTTTTTTCAGCATTTTCTTGATTTGTTTCTCCCTTTATTTTCACTCGGACCAGGGGAATAGAGTCTTCATGCCAGCCAGTAACACGAA
The DNA here is from genome assembly GCF_033153095.1 of Gastrolobium bilobum. Taxonomy (NCBI): domain Eukaryota; kingdom Viridiplantae; phylum Streptophyta; class Magnoliopsida; order Fabales; family Fabaceae; genus Gastrolobium; species Gastrolobium bilobum. The sequence goes on along the minus strand of NW_026899712.1, from coordinate 215,713 downwards.
TTTTGGGCTTCGAGATGTCTTCGATGGTCTCATCTTCATGGAAGATCACATCTCGGCTTCTCACAATCTTCCGGTTGATAGGATACTCAAGTCTGTATCCGAACTCACATCTCGGCGAACTAAAATATATACATTCTTTTGTCTTGGCATCAGGCATCAAGCTTCACCTTCTCATCTTTAGCAATATGTACAAATGTTTGAAACCAAACATTTTCAAATGATCGTAGGTTGCTTTCCGACCGGTCCACACTTCTTCTAGAATTTCTCCTTCAAGTGGTTTGGATGGTAATATATCAAGTCCACAACAGTTCAGACAACTTCACCCCAAAATGATTTAGGCAGTTCGATATCTGATAACATGCATCGGACCTTTTCTTCAATTGTTCGGTTCATCTGCTCGACAACTCCATTCAAATGAGGAGTCTTGGGAGGCGTCTTCTTGAGTCTTATACCGGTCGTCCGGCAATAGGCATAAAATGGGCCACAATATTCTCCCTTGTTATTCGATTTGACAACTTTCAGTTTCTTGCTGATCTCCCTTTCTACTTTAGCATGAAATTCATTGAAGGCTTGTAGAACCTGGTCTTTAGATTTCAACAAGTACACTCATACTTTGCAAGAATGGTCATCCATACAAAAAACAAAATATTGAGCCCCATTGAGCGATCTCTCCCCCATGGAGCAAATGCTAGGGTGAATGAGGTCGAGAATATACCTACCGTCTAGGCTGATCCGATCGAACAAAGGATACTCTATGTTGCTTTCCAACAAGGCAATGCATACAACTCTCCAACATTTTCCTATTTTGCTCGGTCATCATTCCTTTCCGCTCAGACAACAATCCTTGTCGCTCGGTCAACACATCTTTCTTGTTCATAATTTGAATGCCTTTTTCACTTATGTAGCCGAATCTCTTGTGTTGTAGTTCTATGCTAGATTCATCCACCAACATTGGCTTCTCCACCATTAATCTCTCATTGCTTTACGTATAAGGAGTCTTCTTTCTTGCATAGAGCAACCATCAAGTTTTCCTTGGCTAACTTTCCGGCCGAGATTAGATTTAGCAGAATGTATGGCACATGCCTTACTTCCTTCAACACAGGTTTGCAGCTGACGTTTGTTGTAAGGGTAACTTCACCGACCCTAACAATCTTACTGCAACTTGATTTTTCATTTTCATAACTCTAAAGCCACCACTTCTATAAGAAGAGAAAAAACTCTTGTGTAGGGTGACGTAGAGAGAAGCACCCAAAATAATAATCCATACATAATCATCATAGGCTACATTAAGAAAATTATCCTCACCAAGGAGGAAGATCTCAGCATCAGAATTTGCAACCATAACAGTGTTGCTCTTGTCCTTTTTCTTCTTGGGCTCTATCTGGCTTGACGTTGCTACTCTGCTGGTCTTTCTTCAGAGTTCGGCAGTCTGGCTTCTTGTGGTCAGGCTTCCCACAGTAGAAGCAAGTCAGTTCATATTTCGACCTAAACCAACATCTGGACTAGTCACGACTATCATGACCTCGGCTCTTACTTCTTACTCATCGGTCGGTCCTTCCTCTTTTCTTAGCATCGTCTACATCAAACGTGTTGGAGATTCCTCTTTCTCTTCTCCTAGACTCCTCGTTCAGGAGGCTGGCAGTCTCAACGTCCATTGTCAATTTTTCCTCAAGAGCAAAATTGCTCAGTGTCATTACCAAGGTATTCCAACGTTCTGGCAGTGAGCTAAAGAATAGGAAAGCCTCGAGTTCAACATCAATTTTTATCTCAACTTTAAAAAACTGATTCACAATACCTTTGTATGTGTTCAAATGCTCAATCATGCTTATATCGTTCTTGTATTCAAACTTCACAAGTCGACGAACCAAATATACTTTATTCCCGGGGGTCTTCTTCTAAATCATGGGCTCCAGCTTTGTCCATAACTCGTAGGCATTGGTGAACCCAGAAACATGCTAAAAAAGGCTTTTATCAATATACTTTCTGATCATGGCCACTACCTTTCTATTAAGGATCTCTCATTCACGAGCTTTTCGCCCCAGCACAACTAGCCTATGGTCGGCCAACACAAACAAATGATTAGTAGTGACCAATCAGTCTAAAACACAGCACAAACAAGGAAATGTAAAGGATAAAAGATAGAGAAAAAAACACAATAAATTTTAACATGAAAAATCTCCCCTAAGGGAAATGAGTAAAAATCACGGGACACTACTCTAGAAAATCTTCCACTACGAAATAGTAGGATTACAAAGGATTCAAACTTCCCTAATCACACTAGAGGTATACTTAAGTTTAACCAACAATGGTGGTTACAAAAATCTTCTCTAAAAAGATGTCTAACACTCAAACTTCTCTTCAAAGAATTCCCACACTCAAACATTATCTAAGCTTCTTTCACAAAAGGTTTCATCTGCTAATAAAAGTGCAGAGAAATTCCACACCTTCTTCTATAATTTTCATCAATGATAAGTGGACAACATTTATTTAGGTAATTGTGTTCAGACATTAAATTATGTACCCATAATTGAATTACATGCTTGGCCGCCAAACATTAAAGGAAAAACACATCCCAACACTATCATCGTTGTATAATTATTGTTGTCTTTTACTATTGATCATATTTTAGTACTAAATTTAAGGTGATATGGATTGAACAATATAAAGTACTAAATTTAATACATATTTCCAGATCTTTTAACTAAAAGGCTAATCTTTTTTTTTATCCCACACAACGAAAGTAAATAATTTAACTAAAGGATGGCGCGTTTGTAAACGTGTATAAAAAAATCTAATTTTAATAACTTTTGTATTAAAATATTTTACAATATTATATAATCTTGTTTTAATATTTTATTTAGTGAGTTTGATCATATTAATAAACAAATGATATAATTTATCAACTAATATAATGATAAGTATTAAACACAAAAATATGTACTCATGAGTCATGACCGTTTTTTGTGCGGCGGATGTTTTCACTTTAAGGCTTGATAAAAATAAAATTTGAGATATATGTTTAGTTTTGAAATCATTTTCATCCACACATAAAAAATATATATTATTTTAAAAATTTCCACTCATAATTTTTTTTATCTACAGATTTTGCAAATATTTACCTTTTTATACAGGCTAAGAAAATAAAATATAAACAAATAAAAAAATAATAGTAAATTATTATAAAATTATTTAATATTCTTATGAAATTAAAATAATTTAATAAAAATATGAAGTATTTTTTAACTTTTACCATGAAAGCAGGTATTAATAAAATTCTTTACTTATCTGCTATTCATTTTTGCATTATTAAATTTATTTTGAATTTACATTATTATGTAAATATATTTTTCATACCGCCTAATAAATGGTCAACTGTGTCAGTGTGTGTATGTGTATATATATAGATAAATTTTTTATCTGTATTGTTTTTTAGTGAACTTTTATCGGTTCGTGTTCTAGAAACGAGACCACGTTATCCTGGAGAACGTGAGGAGTGAATGAATGGAGAAATAGGATACAATTATACTAACAAAGCTCGTGGAAAGTTGGTGCAATCAATGCACGAGTACGACCCGTCTTTTTTCTCCTCCAGTACCTAACCCAACCCTTTTGTTGGTCCTCTACATTTTGATAACCCCTTTCGTTTCGTTGCCCCACACGTTTTGCTTCGAACAAATTCTAATTTTTCAGAATATTCATTTTCTTGTTTGTTTGCCAATAATTATTTCCGGATGCTTTGCATATTCCCTTTCATTTTCCCGGTTTGGACACGTGCTCAAGGAGTCATGTCATGACCTCACCTTTTTTCTTTTTTCATAAAAAAAAAATAAAGGGGTAAGTGTTTGTCATTTTAAATGACAGAAAGTTATGTCATTTTAAAAGAGATACAGACACAGAAAATTTAAATTTTAAATTAAAAAAAATCACTCTCTTTCTCTCTCTTATGATTTCCGTTTTTCTGTGTCTATCTCTCTCTTAAAATGACATAACTTATGTCATTTAAAATGACAAACACCAAACTCATAAATAAATTATGGTCTTGTTTTTCTAAAATTAATAGACCATGTTCATTATAGAATTTATCTCATTTAGAATTTTAAGGTTAAATTATTCTTTCAATTCTTATAATTTCGTCAAATGTTTATTATCTACTCGCTATTAAAATAATTCCTCTCGTACGTAAGACATCACTGGGTTTCACTTAATTGATGGGAAAAAATGGAAGGGTTAAAATTTTCCAACGAAGTAATCCAAAAAAAAAAAAAAATTCTAACGAAGCTTTTAAGTCTGTTTTATAAAATGCTGATATGCGTAAGGTTTGTTATTTATTATAAGTTTGTTTTTCTGCTTAGCTTAATTTTTTCGAAAACATAAAAGTTGAACTTAGTATAAAAGTCTACAAAATTTTAAATATATTTATGTTAAAATAGCCATAACTTTTAATAAAATCATTATCTTTTATATAAAACAATATACTGCATTGGTAATTTGGTATATATATATATATATATATATATATATATATATATATATATAATTTTAATCATGTGTTTAATAATTAAATAAAGTAGCATGATAAGAACAAAAGACAAAGGTTTTGACATAAATTGAGATATGTTATTCTATCTATATTTTTTTCTGTATATCTTTGTCTACTACTCTCCAACACCATTAGATCAGAATCTAAAGAGAAAGAAGAAAAATAAATATTAATTAAGATTCTGATCCAATTATCTTTTAGAGTGGTAGGCAAAAAAAAGTATTTAAAATAACCTATCTCTTAACGTATTTAGTTAAATAAGCTTTTCAAAAAACAACTTATTATTTGTTAAATAATTTAGGTCTAGATAGGCTGGAATTAAGCTAAGTTGTAAGCTTTTTAATAAATTGATTGATGTAATCTCACCTTCAAAAATCAGTTAATACTTGGAGTTTATGAGCACCATTTTTATAAATGGGGTGCTGTATGTATTAAAATAGGGTTAATTGTTTTTCCAGCTTAACCTCCTGAACAAACAAAGTTTCTACTGTTCCTTTTTTTTTTTTTTTTTTTTAGTTTGATTGGTCCCACACCATATAATGTATCTGCTAGAGAGTTAATTATTTCTCCTTTGACAATTAGGTTAACTTGAAATAAGGACTGAACCTGGGTTATTTGACCATTTTACTCCTCATTAATTAATTAATAACCATTTTGTCTTTGATTTGAAACTATCTATTAATTTGTCCCTCTTTAATCGACTACCTTGCATTTTTAACCGACTAAATGGTTGTTGGGAGATTTAATCGACTAAATCTCCCTACTTAATCGATTAAAAAATCATACTGGCTTGTTTTCCTTTGTTGTCTGTTGGGAGATTTAGTCGACTAAATAGGGAGATTTAGTCAACTAAATCTCCCAACAGTCATTTTTGCCTGTTTTGGTCATTTAGTCGATTAAAAATGCAAGGTAGTCGATTAAAGAGGGGCAGATTGATAGATAGTTTCAAATCCTGTTTTGGCCATTTAGTCGATTAAAAATACAAGATAGTCGATTAAAGAAGGGCAGATTGATAGATAGTTTCAAATCTGAGACAAAATAATTATTAATTAATTAATAAAGGACAAAAGAATGAAAAAGCCACTGAACATGACCACCAAGTACCAACCAGCCTCCACTTGGTAAGCGAAGGGAATAGTTCAATGCCAACGAATAGCGAGGAAGGGATAATAATAATATTTAGGGTGTCTTTGGTACAAAAATATCAAAAAGATTACTGATAAACTTTTTTTGGTAAACGTCAATTACCATATTTGATAGAAATAATAAAAACTAATTCTCGGATATCCAAGGTTTACTGGTAATTTGATTTACAAAGAAAAGTCACTATTCAGATTACCAAAAATAATATGATAATGCAAAATTACAAGTAAAGGAAAAGCACAACAATAAATTTTGAGACAAAAATATCCAACACATATCAAAATTTAGACCCAATTTATCAATTACAAAAGTAAAAATAGTTTGGGGTTATTTTTGTAAAATAACCTTATATTCCAAATCATATTTCGTTCTAAACCAAACATGGAATCAGTAATCTTTACCCAATATTCTCGGTAATATTTTGGCGAACCAAACACTTTTTTTATAATATTCCGAATAAATTCAATTTCTAGTGTATTCTCTGTTACTGAAGACAGTGGGTGATATTATATCACTAATAGATTTGAACCCATGTATAAAGCAGAGGAGGTAGATGATCAGAATTATCACTGTGTAATTAAAAATATTAAAAACAGACTTACTTGTCAGTGGCAGAATGATGAAACAGACAGAATGAAAGGATGAATATATGCAGTATCAGAGGAATTAAATCCGAGCCCACAGAACGTGTCTCCTTAAGACAATTTGCCCCCTCACTGATGCCTAGGGTTGATGGACACTTGTCTCCCAGGATAGAACGGATTTCGTCTGAAGAATGGTGGCACTACCAATCAACAGCCCAAATGAACACAACAATATGCCAGAGGAAGTCACACCGGAGGATGAACAACAGTATGCAAAACCGGAAGAAGAAAAATTCCGGCAGAGTTTAAGTGCAGAAAAAACTGGATAGATTTCTGAAGGTGTCAGTGTCTATTTATAGACACTGACCGGTCACGATGAACAGTCGCCGGCGGCGAACCGCCGTGTCTGATGGCGGCGAATGGGTGCGACCGGTGACTGTTCCGACGAACAGATACGACCGGTGACCGGTTCTGCGAGCAGACACAACCGGTGACTGGTTCACGAAGGGAAAGAACCGGTTCGGTTCAATACTGCTCAAAAATCCGGCGGGTAGAAACGTTTTGGTTGGAGGGAAGCAACGGTAAAAATTTTTGGACAAAATATTAAAAAATAATTTAATAAAAAATTATTTTTTATTACACACTATGAACCGAACCGAACCAATCCGGGGGCGCGCGCGTGTGTGGTGAACCAATGCTCACCTAGCTCTTCCCCCTACATAAAACATGTAGTGACCCAAGGGCCAATCTAAGAGAGGGAAGTGGGAGCTTATATACTCTCCTATTTCCTACTAATTGTCCAATGTGGGACTTGTTGAAACCCACACACCTCTTCATCTTCCCTTTTTTCTCTTTTCTTTATTAACCCACTTCTTATTCATAACCAATGGATCATTGTACATTAATTCATTCATTAATTCCAACATTCTCAGTAATCGTGATTTCTGAATACCAAAAATTTTCTTTTGTACTAAACGCACCCTTAGAGTATTCTAACCTAATAGAGACACTAACACGGTAATAAACTGATTGACTGACCCTCAGCGAATCAATCTTTAATGCATCATATGCATAGAAAATTTAGTGTATTTGTCCAATTATTTTGTGATATGTGCACAAAATATATTATATCATCTATTTTTTTAGATAATATTTTTTTTTCATGTATCACAAAATAAATAGATAGATACATTGAGTTCAATGTATCTGATGCACTAAAGATTTTTCTATATAAGCTTGCTCGTTTTAGATATAAAGAAGTAAATAAAGGGTCAGAATTCAATAATCAAATTTACGTGTTAACTAAAATATTAAATATGTGACCAAATGATGATAATTCAATTCGTTAGGAACTGAACAAGTGGAGGTGACAGGATAAGAACATGTATTTGATTCTCTCCAATAATATCTTTAAAAGAATTTAAAACCTTAATCCCGGGACCCATCTCAAATCAAAATAATCGCAAAGCGATAAACCGATTACAATATTTCTTAAATTATTAAATCTGTTAAATGTTATATTCGTGTAAATATTACATCCAATTTCAATTATTATATAATTACTTTTAACGACTATATTTTAGTAGTTATGTAAATAATTAATTATAAGTGACATCAAAAGTTAACATTGACTATAAAACTTTTTATTTTTATTTTTAAACCGAAGTAATTTGATTCTGCCTCTGTTTTTAATTGTATAAAAAAATCAAATCTCTGTATATTTCTTTCTCTGTCAATTTTTTTTAAATAAAAAAATGAAAGAAGTAAGTTTCACAAATTCATTGTTACTTTATGGCTCAATAATTCAACATCACCGAACTACGGATAGAAAAAGAAGCGAGAGGGGGACAAGGTATCTGGTGTGGAATAGACTTTCACGGTGCAGAAATAGCTGGCGAATTAAATTTAAGAGTAAATGTGCAACATATTCTTGCTATCAAATATTTTTAATAATAATTTACATTATTCTTATCACATGAAATTTCATTTTTCAAACGACAATTTCTGAAGAAAATCATTTTTTAATATATTTCTCGAAATATATAATTATATTAGAATATAATAAATTAATAGTAAGAATATTCTACCTATTAATATAAATAAATTTATTTTTATTTTAATTCTAAATTTTTTTATATTGATTTATCATGATTTATTGATAATATTTTTGCTTGTATACTTCATAAAATTAATTATTTTAAAACAGTAATTTTAAAAAACTATATTTGATTGTTTTCTGATTTTTTTGTTCTTAAAACTGTTTTGTAAAATAGTTATGGAAACAGTTATTTTTTATATTTTGTTTTTTTTAAAGTTAAAAACTAAAACAGAAAACAAAAATAACTCAGATATGTTCTCTAAATTTGATTTAAAAAAAAAAACCGTTATAATTTTCAAAACATTTCTTACAAAACAAGTCTTAACAAACGAATTTTTTTGTTTTTTCTCTTAAAAACTAAAAAATTATTTTGCAAAACAGAAATCAAACATAGCCTTAATAACGGTTATTGTTTTTTATTGTATGTGTACCTTGAATTGATATGAGATGACACTGATACCGAAACACTGATACAACACAAGTGCTCCCTTTGGTCCGATCCTCACAAAATTGCATCCATTAATTTCAATGCGGCCACGCAGCCACAAACCACCTTATCATTGGTCACAATCGTACTACCACTAATAAAAACGTATTTGGATAAAAGTGGCCACGTGATTATTATGTTGTTTAATTATAATTATTTATTTAAAAATTATATATTTTTCTCCATCTTATTTAATCACCAATAAATAATTGTGATCAAACAATATAATTTCATAATTATTTTTAAATATGAAAGTATCCAAATCCAAGAAAAACATAAATGCTCTCAGAATAATATTATCACCAGTTAAGATTTTATTTAACTTTTTTACAATAAAGTACTATATTTATAAGAAGGAAAAAGTATTTATCTTTTTAAATGATACAATTTATATCCTTTCACACTCACAAAGAAGTAGGATTCACATATTTATTTATTTATTATTAACTCTCTCTCTCCCTTTATCTATTTCTTTCTCTTTCTTAAAATGACACAACTTTATATTCTTTAAAATAACACACATTTTTTCCTTATAAGAATAGGTAAAAAATTCTCTTAGCACTCAACCGAGGCAAAACATTTAATCATTAATTTCGTAATGTTTGGTAGGAAAATGTTGGAATAGAGAGAAGAGAAGATAAAGGCTACGTTTAAAAAAAAACTGTATTAAGAAAAATCTTATTTAAATCTTATCTTGTATGATTTTAATATAAAATCTCATTTAAATCTTATCTTGTATGATTTTAATATACTAATTACATTCCATGTAATGTTCGTCTTAATTTAAAAAATAAAATAAAAATCATTATACTCTTTGCCGAATATTTTACCAAAATGTACTAATATGGCATGTTATGGAAGCAAATATATACATTTCGTACCACACTATACAATTGGTATTTGGCACAAAGTGCATCCAATGCATGATGAATGTAAAGTATATTTTCCCTTTTTAACATATGCGCTACACTCAGATTAAAAACAAAAAACCTTCCCTGCCCTATATATAATAGTACTCCAGATGGATGCAGACTGTGCAGTGTCAAATTTGATTTTGTATCCACATAAAATATTAATTAATAAGATCTTTTATTTAACGAATGCGGTACTAATTTAATTATTTCTAAAGTAAGTTGAAATAAAAAATATAAAGTATAGTTTTGAAAGAACTAGAAAAAACTCGTGGAGTTTAGTCAAACACATGTCATTTGTAAAACAGAAAACAAAAACATTATATGGCCTCTCTTTTCTATCAATAGTTTTCAGTTTTCTCAAAGCAATTATGAACTCAATAATAATGGCAATCAAAACTCAAAAGTTGAAATTGACAACTACCAAAAAAAAAAAAGTGGAAAACGACCAATTCAAAGTTCAAACAGTAGTCTCAATCAGAAGTTTTAAACACAAACACGTCAACTAAGTGTTTCGAAATCTGATGACCAGGTCCCAGCACGCCAAAATGCTTAGTCGACGAGGAATGACAGTTACATCTTCTTTGATTTTTTTTATCATTAAATGAAATTTTTATTAAATAATTTAAATTGATTCTCTACTAATACAACTAAGTTAACATAAAATTTCATCTAATGATTAAAAATTACCAGAAAAAATATAAAAAATAGTTTTGTTAATATTTTAGAAGTAGTGAATAATACTGTAGAATCCACAATGGATGCGGAGCCAGGGCATTATCAAGTCAACGATGAAGGGGCGTTGTTTCCTTTCTTCCTACGACATAAATAAAAGAAAAATGACCAATTGTTTGAACTTTGAATAGTATTGCTTATGCATTATAAATTCAATGATGACCACTCGACCAGTATTGTTTCCTTACTCCCCACGTCATAAATAAAACAAAAGCCACTATTTGTTTGAATAATACTGATTACAAATTTATACTTATGTGCATAAGGTTAATATCATTTTTGTTAACTAGAACTAGTCAAATTAAAATAAAATAAAAATTGAAAATAAAAACAAAATAATTCATTGAACTTTATTAATTTTCCGAAGGTTAAGTTTTCAACAACCCTTTCCCATTCAAAGATGGTAATTGGTAAAGAATGACGAATTATATGTTTGTTAATGTTAAAATCAGTAATGGATAATAAGTGTTTTCGTATTTGGGCCTTTATTGAGGCTGTATCTAACTGAAATGGGCCTAGTGTCACTTAATCTTATGACTGGTTTGCGACTAATGAGGTAAAAAAAGCATATTCTAGAATTGGAGCATATAGGAGTGAAATTCTACTGCCGAACTTAGGGTTGAGCAGATGTTGGTAGATATGAAATAAGTTTTTTAATTAAAAAAACTTTTAAATTTTTCAAAACAAAAGATAAAAACATAAAAAAAACTGCTATAATGTTTTTCTTTTCATAATCTAATAATAATAACATTCGAAAAAATTTATATCATAAAAACTTTTTTTTAAAAAAAATCTTAAATAAACAGGCTACATCATCCAAGCCCCCACATTGGGAAAACGGAGTCACATGATGGTTAGCTTTAAAAAATAAAATTGATGACTAATACTGGAAGGGAAATATTGGACTACATACAAGAAAAACAAACCAGTTCAACGTGCAATCAAGAATAAAATTAAGAATTGTAATATTCTCTAATTTCTAAAGGAAAAATATTTCTCCAAAAATAGGAGATAAAGTTATCTTCTGGGGGTTTAGGGAAAAAAATACAGGTATTTTTAAAATTTTACTTAATTTTACCAAAATATCCTACATTATTTTTCCCAAATCTCAAACGATATTATTTTAATATTACAAAAAATAACTTTATCTTATATTATAAGAGGAACGTTAATTTCTTACTTAATTATTTTTAAAAAAATATTTATCATTTTAAATGAACCTTATTTTGATATATATTTATTTATCTTTTATATTCATTCACCTCCACAAAATTAGGAATGGCAAAAAAAAGGAAATTATAACAAAAAATATAAAAAAAATCAATAAATATATAATAAAATACACTTATTTCACTTAAAATTACAAAAAATTATGTCATTAAAAATCTCAAACACTTTTATTTTCTTTTTCTTTTCTTTTTAAGAGACGAAACTACTTCGGGCATATCTAATTCATTGGGAACATTTACTAAAAGCTAAAGCAACCTCCATCTAGGAGTGCTAAACAAACGAGGAATCTTTCAAAGGCCTTTGGCTCGGCTCATGAAAGCCTGAGTTTACATGTCTAAAATTGATTGTTGACACCAGACTTGAACTTGTAAAAACTCGTTTAATAAAAAAGTCTCAGGCTCCAGTTCAAAAATTCGACCTTAGAACCTCTCAGACTAGCCTAATATATTATTTTATATTTTATATTTTATTATACTATTTGTAATAGCTTCTCTTTCTCCTTAATCCATTTCACCTCATTTTATTGGTTAAACAGACTTTTTGAATAATTTTGTTATATATACATTAAATTTATGAATATTTATTGAATTACTAGTGTTGTTGATTGTATATTCTGTTTGAATAAATTTTCGTTGTCTTATTTTTTTTAAACAAGCTAAATCAGACTTTTATTTTTTGTAAACAAAGCAAGTCACAGGCCGATAATTATATTTATAACAGGTAATAGACTTGGTCAGGCTAACACATTTAAACACAGGCTTAACCTTTTAAGACCAAAGCTCGGCTCGGCTCGTTAACACCCCTACCCCCAACTAACACACACAAGAAGAAAAAATAAAAAGAAAATAAAAAATTAAACCACACCCAATAAGCGAATTACGTTCATGTTTACTTTAGGCTTCAACCTTCACGAATAGCAAGAATTAAGATTCAGGAAGACAACATTTCTAAACATAGCAAGGTTGGGAAGTATTTACTATTTAAGAATTAACATGTACCCCCCTCTTACTTCTGAGGGAATGGAATACATAGGCAAGTTTTCAATAGGAAAGGCATTAGAAAATAATGTTGGAATAGAAGCTCTGTTGAGGTCTATAATATCACCATTTCTATGACTAGAAATGCAAGAAAATAATTGGAAAAACCTAAAATCCAATATTACACACGAAACACAGAGAGTAAATCTGCTGAACGGGCACCAATGCCTCAAAAAGCAGCAACTGGCCCATCTGAAGTACTTTCAAATCAACCTCTGCCTCGTCCTGCACCTATCACAAGAAGAAGAAACATTGGATGAGATTTCAATCACAATATCTATGGTATGTAATATGTTGGATGGGAGGTAAAGATGAGGCGTGAGGAAAAAAGTGACCTAGACCCTTGTTTGGAGGTTTAAAGGAGGGGAAGGGTTCCCCTCGGGGACATTATAAAAGGGAAGCCTAATGTTATAAAGCAGGGTCCACGGAAGGGTTAGACCTTTTGTGTGGATCTATAAGCAACCTTAAATATTTCTTAGATTACATGCAGTACCCCAAGGTCTGTGTTACAAGATTAAAAAATGGATTATAAAATGGCTGTTTGGTTCTATAAAGTTCCCGCTAGTCCAAGGAATGGTTAGACCCATAGTGTAGGTCTATAGTAGTGTTAAGAACCTTGAGGTCACCACCCCAAAAGCTAGCTCAAAGGGTGGGAGTGCCCAAGGTCTTATAAACTCCCACATTAGTTGCTCTTCAACCAATGTGGGACTATATATCTCAACACGCCCCCTCACGCAAGAGCCCTCTTGGCTTGAAGCGTGGATTATGTAACAGGCTCAATCTTTGGTTTACCTTTTGTACTTCCACTTTAAAGTGGAGGGCGGTGAGGATCGAACCTCAAGCTCTGATACCATGTTAAGAACCTTGAGGTCACCATCCCAAAAGCTAGCTCAAAGGGTGGGAGTGCCCAAGGTCTTATAAACTCCCACATTAGTTGCTCTTCAACCAATGTGGGACTATATATCTCAACAAGTAGGCAGCCTTGCCTTGTAATTGCAAGAGGCTGATTAGATAAATCAAATTGTGCCAAGGTTCCCCTTCATTACAACATGGACTATATTGAAAATTTAATTTTGTAACATATAACTTCTCTCTAATATTTACTTGAACAGCCAAATTCCCTCTTTTCCTTAAACATCCAAACAAGGAAGAGTAAGACTGAGTTCCTTTAATAATTTACTTTTCACATTGAAGAGATTTTTGGCTCATCAGATCATCCAGGTGAAAACAATAGCATAATAGCAGAAACCACTTTTCTGGTGAATTTGAGGGATAGAAACCAACAAATTAACAGTTGGCATACATGCAATAGTTGCATTTTGAAAGATCTAAGCGATGATTTACCTCTGTTTCCACCAGGCTTTCCACCTGGGCCACCCCTGCCTCGGCCTCCTCCTGGCCCTTTAGCCCCACCTTCATCAAGGCCACGCCCAATTCCTTTCACTTGACGTCCACCAGCACCATCCTCCCTACCTCTTCCCCTTCCACGTCCCACACCAGGTGGTTTGCGATCTGAAAAAGGTCACAATTAATCAAAGAAATTCTAGCTTTTTCTAACCGGAAAAGACTACACGAATAGAAAATCGTACTATATGCATAATAATGACTCATTCCCAGTGATGAAACAGTTATTTTCTGATCTCGAAAAGAAACAAGTTTTACTCTGAAACTGTTAGGTTTAACATGAACAAAACAATGCGCAAAATGCATCTTTACTATGACAAGAATACCAATACGTCTTTTATCTATTTATTTATTTAATTTTCCCCTTAGATCACCTAGTCAATTTAAATATCAACATGAACAACCAGCTAGATGTCAAAACAAGGCTTACCAGCACGGCTTTTGGTTTCTTCCTGGACTTTGTCAATAACCTAAATCAACAGGCAGAAAAGCAAGATTAGTTGATGAATCTATGTAAGGCTAAGAGCTTAAGACATTCACTAAAAAGTGCTCAACCTATTCACTGAAAGAGTAAAAAAAGACTGAACCACCACTACACACCTCATCAGGAACTCGAAGGTACTTAATGGTATTGCCTCGAATGTAGCATTCAGGCATACGCCAAAATCTATCTCCATCCTACATTGCCAATTTCAATCAAACATTGTAAGTTGTAACAGACAACAAATGACAAATAATAATGAAAACAAAGAGGGCTGAGAAAAGAACATTACTTTAGAGGTACATATGACTTCTCTGAGATGGATGTTCATCCATGTATCACAATTAACCAAATGGCCATTATAAGTCTCCCCATTTTTCAGTTCCACCAACTGATACAATATGTCACAAAAATAATAATAAGAATAAAATCACAAGCTAAAAAATCAAATAGTATTAACACAAGTTATATAATATATATAAGGTAAAATAAAAAAAAGGCCTTCACTCACCATTGGATGACCTTGGGCAGTCTTGAGCAAGGAAAGGGGCAACTGCAGCAAATAATAAATAGTGAGAGAACGGTGGCAGAATTTGCCAGTGAATGCAAACCCTAAAAGTAACAAACCCTAGTTGTATGATTAGAGAGGGGGAATTAAAACCTATTAAGTATTGAGTTTTGGGGTAAAAAATTGTATTAGAGAAAAAGGAATGAACTTGATGAGATCTAGGTATCCATCCATTCATTGTTTGTGCTAAAAGATATAAACGAGGGCAAACAAAGAAAGAGATAGATAGATAGAGAGAAGCAGAGACATACCATGTCGTGAATCGGAAGTAGTGTTTGTCGTTGATTTAAGGAATGAAAGCGAAGAGGAAGAGGTCGATGGTATGTGTCACTGTTGGCTCTTGCTTACTTTCCTTATGGTTCTTCTACCTACGCTATTCAATGAATCTTATTCCTATGTTGTCAAGGACTCGATGAACTACTACCGTATAATGTGAAATTTTCTTTGTCAATCGTCTTATTTATAACGAAATCAGTTACTAAAGATTAAAATTAAAACTACAAATTAAATTTCAAAATTTAAAAGAAGATAAATTTATTTTCTTTTGGTAGATAAAAGAAGATAAGTTTGTATCTAAAAAAAAAATAAGTTGATAATAAGATAGAGTGGTTATACTTACCACAATTTTAGATTTATCATTCTTATAACTTATTTGATTATTATTGAATTAATTTGAAATTAGCAGTAGTTAATTTTATTTTATTTTATTTTTCAATCGTTAATTTTGAAAAAGATAGAACTGTAATCATTTTCAAACTTTTCTGCAATTGTAATTTTTTTGAAAAATAAATTATAAAATCCTGAATAAATAATCGTTGAAACATTAGGAATTAAATAATCAAAATTAGTTTTTTATATAGGAAATAATACTCTCATGCTACATAAGAGAATCATTTTCCTACGCAAATTCATTTTCCTACATAAATTCATTTTTCGTGCCAATTAATTTTTCTTTTCTTTTTTAATATAAAATATGGGACCCACATTTAACTTCTCACTACTTTTTTTCTCTCTTACAATCTTTTTTTTGGAGTTACCCAACCCTAATTATCTCTTTGAGACGAGTTGGCTCCCTTCGGTATCCCCACGAGCTTCGACTCTTTGAGCCGGCTATGGGACTAATCCGGAGTGCGAGGGAACAGTGATGGCTAAAGGTTCAGCCCCCTCCCCAAGGATGCATTCAGCGGGAATCAAACACATATTCAACCCCACTAACTCAGCGCCAAGTTACCAACTGAGCTGTACCCATTCGGTTTTCTCCTACAATCTTTTATACATCATAAGAAAACTTAAACCCTTTTATATATCAAAAATATATTTACACTATCACTCATCATTAAAAGAATTTAATTATAAAAATTATTTTAAAAGTCAAATTCTTTTCATTAGATAAATAAAAAATGTTTACATAAAAACGTAAATTGTTTATCAAACTCCTTTTTTAGGTGATAAGCGTTATCAAGTTCCATGCGATGGAAAAATGGAGTTTGATCCGTAGGATAAGCCGCGTGTGATAGGCAGATGGGGACAGTGACCAATGTGTCACGCTTTGGCAAACAAATTACCAGAATGTTACGCGAACAGTAAAATTTTCCAAACTACCACGCGTGATAATTCGCTACACTGTGTAGCGAATTATGCCAGGTCAGATTGCCCCGTCAGCAAGAATGCCACGTGTCAACTCTGGAGTAATTCGCTGGGGTGTGTAGCGAATTAAGTTGACCAGGAGTCAGTCATGGCAGTCTCTTGTCGGACACGTGTCACAACTCCCATAATTCGCTATACCTTGCAGCGAAGTACATGTCAGATTGCCAGTCCTGTCCAGTCATTGTCAGGACACGTGTCAGTATCCCCAAAATTCGCTGTACTGCCTAGCGAATTATGTACTTATTTTGTCATGAATCATAGCGAGTTAGGGACCGCTCTGACTGATAATGGACAGGTGTCAGCCCCCTAGTAATTCGCTAGGGGGCATAGCGAATTATGTTGCATAAAGTGGTACCCCATGTAGCGAACTTTATTACTATAAATCAGCTCAATTCCATTTCAGGAACGGACTCTGAGTGCGAAACTTTGTCATTTATATACAAACATTACTACTTTTGTGTTATCTTTTGTGAATGTTAGTTTATTCTCTACTTTTGTAAGATGAGTGAGGGTAGGAATGATGTAATCGCCACAGTTTATTATAATGGGAGAAGATATTTTGGACCAAACGGGCAAGTTTTTGAAGGTGATGCAAAAATGTTTCGCATGAGCCCAACATGCAATCTTCACGAGCTTAAGAAGATAATCTACAAGAAGTTGAGATTACAACGTGGTCAAACTCTTGCTCGATTGACTGCTAGGTGTGCCTCTGGTAACCCCGTGCAATGGGTTGGTGTCGAAATTGTTGAAGATGACGATGTAACGTTAGTAGTAGATGCAAGCACTTCAGAACACGGCGAGTCAAGATTTATTGAATTTTATGCAGAAGTCAACTGTGGTGGACAATCAAGCAGTCAACTTTCTCCACCATCCACTGACATCATCTACATAAACATGGTGCCAGTGGTTAATCCGGAAGATGAGGACGCGTCCCCCGCGCTTGCACCACAAACTCAACAATTGTTTGATGAAAGCTTGCCAGTCCACGACATGTACGATCCATCATGGTGTACCGATAGTTCCGAGGAAGAGGTTGATCAAGGTCTTGTTCCGGACAGTGAGGTTGATGAAGAACTCTATCGGGCTGCTAGTAAACAACGATCTGATAACAAATTAGTGGACAAACTGAAATCCATCTGCGGGCAGTGTCTGCAGGAGGTACATTATGGGTCAAGCCCAGGTATGGTCTCCAACGACACTGTCGTCTACGCATCACGTCCATATGATGTCGGTACCTGCGAATGTGATTAAACACAGCCTGGCGCTGATCATAACTGTTAAACCTGCATTTATGATAATATATTATATTACAAACAACAATATAAACAATAAAAAGGACGAAAAGAGGAACAAGTGACATAGTCAAAGGATACATACCTCGCTCTATAAATGGCATACTCATCGATGACCTCAGGGAGTGGAGGAGAGATAGTCGGGAACCTGGTTCAGACCCATAATTGTTGTAACAGTGCACAACCACCCATATCTGAATGTCTCCTGTCAGTTCTAAGCTCCAAAAAGAAGCTTTTTTCCTTGTAATGTATGTCAGTTTTTTAACACCTAATTTATTTTACAGTTTTACTTTTATTCTAAATTTGTGTATATAAATTTTATCATTTATCCTAATAATTAATTCTAATAATAAATTATTTTATCATCCCTTTTCAAAATTACTGTAATAACTTTATAAAATCAACAAATAGTTTTTAGTTTTTTTTTTAATTTTAGTTTTAAAGTAATTTTTAACTTAAATAAAATATCAAATGAGCTTCAAGTCTCTTTTTCAAGAATTTAATATTTTGGCTGCTACCTTTTGCATAAATAGTTGTCACCACATCCATTTTACTATTTAAAATTTCAACAAAACAGTAAAATAGATATATTGATTAAAAACTTTAATACTATTAAGAAAGGACTTGGATGAAAAAAAAAAACACAGGGTGGTAAATAATTCAAAGGCAAACCAATGGAGTATTTGAACTTTTCCATTAAATTAATATACAAGTAATTTATACTAATAAAGTAAAAATAGATCAAAATGGAGCTCATTATTTTGTATTATTATATTTTATGTATATAAATATAAATATTTAACAGATTTTTACTTAGGTGTGGCTGTTATCCTTAATAATCTGTTTCCATTGCTTAAATTTTCTCGTTCTCCACTGGCGATGGGTTACACTTGTCGAAACATTGATGTATAATATAATACTTCACCCTGTAAAGGTATAGCTAAGAGTGAAAAGTGAATCAATTAATTAATACAGATAGTACATGTAAAGAACCTTGGGATACACCACCCCAAAAGCTAGCTCAAAGGGTGGGAGTGCCCAAGACCTTATAAACTCTACATTAGTTGCACATACAACCAATGTGGGACTATATATCTCAACACGCCCCCTCACACGAGAGCCCGTTGGGCTTGAAGAGTGGACAATGCAACAGGCTCAGCCTACCTGTGCTAAGAAACGCCACAAGAGAAAGTAGGGGGCGGCAAGGCTCTGATACCATGTAAAGAACCTTGGGATACACCACCCCAAAAGCTAACTCAAAGGGTGGGAGTGCCCAAGACCTTATAAACTCTACATTAGTTGCACTTACAACCAATGTGGGATTATATATCACAACAGTACAATACATAGGCAATCTACAATACATTATAGACCTGATGCATACATAGTGAACGTGATCAATACAGTTATAATAGAATAGTTAAGAGTTTGTTATCTAATAACTAGTTACTTAGTTACTACTCTTTCATCACCCGCAAGCAACATTGGAGAGTCGGAGCTTGTTTATGAACTCTATGAATATGGGCTTTGACACAGCTTTCGTTAGGCCAACAGCAACTTGATAAGCAGAGTAATCTTTAGGAGCATGAAGAGTTTTTACTCCTTCAAAGGCATAGAGACCTTGTTCAGAAATGTTTCCAAATATACCACAAACTTGACTGAATCGATTATGGCATTTCCAGCCTATGTGTCCAAATTTACCACAAACTTGACA
The DNA here is from genome assembly GCF_033153095.1 of Gastrolobium bilobum. NCBI lineage: Eukaryota > Viridiplantae > Streptophyta > Magnoliopsida > Fabales > Fabaceae > Gastrolobium > Gastrolobium bilobum. The sequence continues at coordinate 195,842 of NW_026899712.1, read as the reverse complement.
TTGAGGTTTACCATTTGATCGTCCAGAAATGTTTCTCCAGCATACCTGCCACCTCTGTTATTGTCACGTCCTCTTTTGTTGGCTTGCAGTTCTCCAACTTTAGTTTTCTTATGCTTATTAATTCTTTGCTTTGATTTCACTTACTGAATAAGGATCTGACCCTGAGGTAACAGAAGTCACAAATGGATCATAGTCCTCTAGGGTCCATCAAGAATTGCATCTACGTGGTCTTCAATTGAAATTGGAAAACCGGTGGCTGTTAAAGAATCAACTATCTTCTTGATTTGCAGCAAGTATTTTGAAACGGTTGTATCCTTTTTAGTGTTCCGCAATTGGATCTTTAACTGCTTCACTTTGGCTCTTGTTTGCCAAGTGTAAAATTCTTCGAGTTTGCACCAAATTTAATAGGAAGATTGACACCCTATCATCCTTGAGTGCAGCGATTCTGACATTGAAGAGAGTAACCACGACATCAGTAGCTGATCTTGTTGCACTTATGGCTGATCAACTTCTTCTGTAAAGAATCTTTGTAGATTAAATCCTTTGATGGTGGCCATGACTTGTTGCTTCCACATAAGGAAGTTGGATTGGAAAAAAATGCAGCTAGGATTGCGTTAGGTTCTTCATGGATCAAGAAAGATCTGATACCATGTAAAGGGTATGGATAGAGATGTCAAAATGGGCCTGAGCCCACAAGCTAGCCATACAACCCCAATTTTTAGCCTCTTTTTTCAGCCCACATATGGTAGGGTTATTTTTTGCCCTAGCCCCAATAATCCTCATTCTTATCTCATGAGCTAGCTTTTGGGATGAGGTTCTCCCAAGATTCGTATATGTTAAAATTCAATACCATGGATAAACATATGCTTTCATTCATATTTCTTCCTCCCGAATGAGGTTTATTTATACAAGTGGATATAACAATCCATAACAATAGGAAACAACCTAACAATTTAATCCTATTTACACAAAATGCTAACAACCAGATTACATTCAAACAACTTGGTTCTTATCCAAAGCAACAATATTTTAAATTCAAAAACTTTCTTTCAACACTCCCTCAAGTTGGTGCATGAACGTCTATCATGCCCAACTTGCCAATCATTTCTTCAAAGGCTCTTCCTTATACAGCTTTGGTCAATACATCCGCAAGTTGATCTTCAGACCGTACATAAGGAGTTCGAACATTTTTTTCATCTAGCTTTTCTTTAATGAAGTGCTTATCTACTTCAACATGTTTTGTTCTATCATGCTGAACTGGATTATGAGCAATCTCTCAACTTTATTATCACAATATAGGTTCATAAGCTCATCATATCTGATTCCCAAGTATATTAAGATGCTTTTAGTCCATAGTAATTCACAAATACCATAAGTGATACCTTTATATTCAGCCTCAGCACTTGATCTTGCTACTACCTTTTGTTTCTTGCTTCTCCATGTGACTAAGTTTCCTTCTACAAAGGTAAAATACCCTGAAGTTGATTGCCCAGTGATTTTATCTCCAGCCCAGTCTGAGTCAGTGTATCCTTCAATACCAGCTTTATTATTTTTAGAGTATAAGAGCCTTTTCGTGGTGAACCTTTGAGATATCTAAGGATGTGACACGAGTTGTCGAACTCGCGCAAATTAATAAAATCAAGTTTCTTAAAATTTGTAAAAGAGCGTCAACCTGAGTCGTCTCTCAAGGAAATCACAAGGATTAAAATTAAAATCGCAGATTAAAATAGAAAATAAAAAGGGGATTTTTGTTCGCTTTGAATAAGAATTAAAACAGAACATAAAAATTGGAAATTGAAATTCGTAATTAAAATAACCAACCTAAGGTTAGGATTCCTAGGACGTCTTTCCTCGGATAAAAAGATACCAGAATCGTGATTGATCTCAATTGAATCAGAATCCTTGTCTTCAATTGAGAACCCTCCCTAAGCGATCGCTTAGCATTTGATCAAATACGGTGCTTCTCCTCATACAATCGCAGAGTATTAGCCCGTTTGACTTAAGGTTATAGGGCTAATCAATCTAATCACCAAATCTGATGATTAATCTCTTTCCATAATCGCAATCGCGAATCTCAGATTGAATATCCACAATCGTACGATATCAATCTGAGTTTGGAAGAGAAACGAATCTGATTTAAAAGAAAAAGTTCAGATCCTCTAGTCTCTTCCATGGAATCCATTACCCTTAGGTTGATTAAAGGTTCTTAGCCTCGCATAGTTAAAGTAAACATAATTAAAAAATTAAAAAGAAGAAGAAAATATGAAGAAGAAGGACAGAAATTGTAGATTAATCTACAGAGACAATTTGTCGGTCGTACAAACTCTCGAATGAAGACTGCCGACAAGTTTCCTAAACGAACCCTTTTAACCCACATCACAACCGAGTTAGGGTTCAACTAATTTTGGTCCACAATAATAAAATAAACAAAATCAGAACTGAAACAATGGCTTTAGGCCTCAACAAAATTGGGTTCTAATTACAAATTTAAATCAATAAAATTTCAGCAACTTGTTTCTGACTTGGGCTCTGATTTCGACCATCTTCCTGTCTGAATTGGGCTTTCTTGTCTTCATAGAACTTGTAGCCCTTTGAGTTATCTTTAAAACTCAATATGAACGGAGTCAATCAGACACCTATGGAGTGAGATATGGTCAAAATACTAAAGTAAAATAAAGTTAAAAATTAATGACGAAAATAAATTAAACCTAATAAACAACCAGAAATCTAATTTAACCCAAAAGACCATTATTTTCATTCCAAATACTCCTAAAATACTAATAAAGAGTGATAAATAAATGCAATAAAATATTCATTATCAGGATGCGACACACTGCATTCATATGTTCTTCACTAGGAGAATGCATGAACATACTCACAATGCTCACAGAATAGGCAATGTCAGGTCTAGTATGTGTTAAATTAATTAATTTTCATACTAACCTCTGGTATCTGTTCTTATCTATTTCAACTTGATCTGGGTACACCGCAAGGGAGTGATTCATCTCAATTGGAGTATCAGTTGGCTTACAAGCCAACATTCCAGTTTCGGCTAAGAGGTCCAAAATATATTTTCTTTGTGACAGAAATATGCCTTGTTTGGATCTTGCAATCTCTATTCCAAGAAAGTATTTTAATTGACCTAGGTCCTTCATTTCAAATTCAGCAGCTAACCTCTTTTCAAGTAACTTCATCTCTTCCACATCATCACCTGTTAACACCATATCATCCACATACACAATGAGTATGGCCACCTTTCTATTATTATGCTTTTTGAACAATGTATGATCTGAATTACTTTGCTTATACCCAAACTTCTTCATTGCTAATGTGAATCTACCAAACCATGCCATGGGTGATTGTTTGAGGCCATACAAGGCTTTGTTTGGCTTGTAGACTACATTTTCTTTTGCATGTCACATTTTCCAATTATACATTCCAACCAAGTTTGCTACTCTCAGTGTCCACTAGAAACGTGACACGTCAGCAAATCGAGTTCGCTACGGTACCCAGCGAACTTGTCCACGTGACATATTGGAAAATAATACTGTTCGCGTGACATTTAGGTAAAAAAGTTGATGAACAGTGACATTTTAATCGGTGTTCCGACCACGATACTATTTATTGATTGTCGATCAGTCATAATGTTTGTATGCAAAGTAAAACTACAATTGATATTAGAGTGGCGGCCTGCAGAATTGAAATGCTGAAAATTTCTTTCTACTTATTATTATTTTTGCTTTTACAAGGTCACTTATTGGAAACTGATTTTATGATTTATCAATTTATTTGCGTCAATATTTAACTGCAGGGTCCATTAGAATGTTTATATCATCTAATTGCATGATTGAATTCTCAGAAGAACTTATTATTATATACATAAGATCTTATTTAACAGAGTAAAATGCATAAAGGTGATAGGCTAGTAGCCGACTGCGCGAACTTCACCTAAGAAGGAAAAAAGTGACAACCATTTAGTGTTCGCAATGGTAAAATATTATAGGACTCGAAAGTGCAGGACTTAAACCGATAATAAAATTTGTACCAAAAAAAACCGATAATAAAACAATTTAAAATATTCATTAAACAATTCTCTTCTTTTTTATTTTTTTTTAAAAGTATGCATACTTCAAAAGAACTGTATCATAGCAAAGTCCATCCTAAATAATTTAAAAACGTAATTGGAAAAAATCACCTAAAAGAAACTGGAAGATTTAGAAATAGATGACTTGTTTGATAATGTTTTTTGTGTGTGTGTGTGTGTTTTTAAAACTATTATGTAAAATAGTTGATGAAATAGGAATTTATGTATTTTTTTATTTTGAAAGTTAAAAATTAAAATACAAAACAAAAACAACTAAAATATAGAGCATGTTTGACATCTTTTTTGAAAAATAGATTTTGATTTTCAAAACAAAAAAACCTGATTAGTTAACACTGTTTTGTAAAAAGAAAAATTAAAAATTGTAACTATCTTTTATTTTTAGAATCAAATTTAGAGAACATATTTGAATTATTTTTGTTTTGTATTTTGATTTTTAACTTTCAAAAAATAATAAATTAATAATTACTTTTGTTTTTGTTTTGACTTTTAACTTTCAAAACAAAAACAAAAAACATTAATTATTCTACAAAACAGTTTTAAGAACAAAAAATTCAAAACACAATCAAACACCCATATTTCCTAAATTTAATTCTAAAAACTAAAAATTAGTTATAATTTTTAGAACTTGTTTTACAAAACAAATATCATCAAATAAGTTTTTTTATTCTAAAAATTAAAAAACTGTTTTCTAAACGAAATTCAAATAGCCCAGAGTTTATTAGTCCTTCTAAGTACAAAGCATTCCACTTAGCTCAAAAAAGGGAAGTAGTCTTCAGGAAAATCTTTTAAAAGTCCTCTAATTTTAAATATTATATTATCATTTATTTTGATTACATAATACAGATGCCTTCCTTATTTAAAATGATTTACCAGAAACAAAAATAAGTAGTACAACACACACAAACACAAATTAATAATAATAAATAAATAAGAGAGAGGTTATAGTTATTATATTTTACTACTAAATCTTAACCATTAATTTTCGTCAATCTAACGATTGTAATTTATTGAGTCATACTTATTAATTAATTATTAATTTCAATAAATTATAACTGTTAGATTGATGAAAATCAACGTTTAAGATTTAGTAATAAGAAGTAGAAAAAAAGAGTTAGTAAATATAACCTCTCCCAATAAAATAAATAAATAAATAAAAATAACACTATCAAAGGGTCAATGTAACATCCAAAACCAAAGCGAGTGCTAAGGAGGAAGACTAGAGTGGCAGGAAGGCTTGAAAGTTGTGCAGCAGACCATTAGCAAAGTAAGGCAATGTCAAGCAGGAAGACTGTCCGGTGAGAAGCTCAGCACATCAAGCATGCTCATGCACCGAACAGTGGCCAAAGTGCCACTGTTGGCAAAAAAAAACACACCAAAATGTCATGCCAACAGTAAATTTTGTCAAAATGCCACATGGCATATTTCGCTACACTGTGTAGCGAAATATGTGTGCAAATAATTCACTACACGGTGTAGCGAAATATGCCACGTCAGAATCAAAAATGCCACGTGTCAAACAGGGAGAATTTCGCTACACAGTGTAGTGAAATTCTCCCTGTCTGACACGTGGTATTTTGCTACATCGTGTAGCGAATTATTTGCACACATATTTCGCTACACAATGTAGCGAAATATGCCACGTGACATTTTGACAAAATTTACTGTTGGCGTAGCATTTTGGTGTTTTTTTTTTCAACAGTGGCACTTTGCCACTGTTGCCGGAGACACTCAACACATCCAGACTCTATAACATTACAGAACTAATATTTTGTACATGGTATTTATACAGAATAAGGAGGGAGGATATTTTGACTACCAAAAGTTTCCACTACCACCTTACTACCTATCTAATCACCATTGGATTAACATTTTCTCTCTCTTCAAAAACTTTTTAACATTCTCTCTCTTTGATCCAATGGTGATTTGATAGGTAGTAAGGTGATAGTGGATACTTTTGGTAGTCAAAATATCCCCCCTCCAGAATAAGTTACATAATTCCCTCAACTTCCAATATAGCAACGGCGATTGGAGTAAAAATCCACTCTTAATTACATCTGCAAGGTTAGCTCTGACCTCTTGTGAATTTTTGTCAAGTCGACCAAGTGGCGCATGGTCGGCCTGCCATGAGGACAATTCCATGGCGATTTCAGCTCAGCCAAATGCTCGAGTATCTGAAACAATTAGAGTAAGCTACAAACTCAGTTTGTGAGGGTGAAAATTCTTAAATTAAATTTTTTTAGATGTAGGGTCCAATAAACCAGATGCTTCTCATTCCACTTCTGCAATTTTATTCTTAATGAAGGGGAGGGGGCAGTGCTAAAAGTAATGTGTTTTACTACCTTCTGCATTTCATTTCTTCCAAGTGCATCACCAATCATAATTGATGATCGACATGCACGTGATGCCAACATTGCCCGAACTCTTGAAGGGCAGATAGAATCTGAGGTGTCCAGTTTATAACTACCAACAATGGAACATTCCCCATGATCATCAGACAGGGTACAGATCAGCTCCTTAACATCTGTTGGGAAAAATGCTCATCATTAATCACTGAAATACATCATTTTTTTTTTAATGAAAGTCTTCAATACATCATTTGATGAGCAAGTAATTCCCTCTGATTAAACAAAATCTCTAAAAAGAATGATTAGGCACAAGAAGAATTGCCCTACACGTTCACAATATTCAAATGTGTGTGTCAATCTTTAAATCAAAGCTTATGCACTAGGGTATATTCGAAAAAATAGAACAAAATTTTGGTATCATGGAATGAACAAGATCTCAATTCAAAGGGCACTAGCAAGTGCATCATAATGATTTCTAAGGTGAAGCAGGCACAACAGACCTTTACAGTAACTGAGGGCTTCTCTAATGTTTAAACACAATGCGAATGTCAATTATGCATCCTAAAGCATGTTCATGCCAAAAGATATTGAATCTATTATGAATTGTAGATTTAGATGTTAACTATTCTTCAGTATCTGTTTTGAAGTACCAAGGCCATGAGAAGATGAAAAACCTACATAATTGTTAATCTTAAATTTTCTTCTTGATACTAATAGCATGCTTCATCACATTGCATCATATATCAACTTGACCCATGTCAGTTAAATAGACTTTCCAGCTTGGCCTGAACCATCTCCCAGTACGAATACAAAAATTGAAAATAAAAGCAGTATCATGGACTTAAAATTACATATCAAATGCAAACAAGATGGTTTTACTTGATCACATATAAACCAACAGAATCCCTAAACGAATCATAATAAAATCCACAAAATTCAAAGATAATACCTTCAATTCCAAATATAGTGTTTTTACTGAAGGGAACAGACTTTAATTTAAAACGGCATCTGGGCGGTGCATTTGGATCCTCTTCCAAAGTAAATCCATTTTTCCTGAAGATGGAGATAATGCAAATGAAGATACAAAAAAACAAGACAACAGCACAAAATTTTAAAACTAGAAATCAATTTCAATCAAACCTCCATAGACAAAAGTAACCAATACTGCAAGAGGAACTACGTCAAACATTACTGGTGTACTCCTAAGCACAAGACAACCTTTCAGTGATTATGCAGATTTTTAGTTTCTAATGTACATGCAGCAATCATAGCAGACACATCACAACCACAATTAAAGATACTAGCTTACAGGAAACAGCTAGTTAAATAATTTGGGAGCTCTCAAGCTCAAAGTTCACAGCTTTGACTTTTGTTCAAACATGCCACTCAAGCTTTGCTCACTTAGCAATTTCCGAATAGACACATTCTCTTTTCTCAGCACTTCACAAATGCATCTTACAATTGATGTACGTTATACTTTTCAAATATACGATACAAAAATCAAAATCTGTAAGTTACTTGATGGTTTAAGTGTATCAAATCTTGTAATAATAGTCAAATCCTCAGAAAATAGGAGAAAGAAGAACATAATAACAGCTGCATCTTAACCTGATTAAGGATCTAATTAACAATATCAAACATAAAATAAATCCAATATACATATGCCTGAATTTCTCAAATATCTTTGCTCTTAGTGGCTGAAACTTCTGTTCATTACCAATTAAGGCAGTCTAGGTCAACCATTGAATTGACTTAGAATTAACATTGTACAGCAACAGTATTTTGAGCACAGCTCTCAAGTGGGCCATCAAAGATATCTCCATGCTGGTAGTAGAAAAAATCATGACTGGGACATCAACAAATGATTTTTTTAGGGTGACATTAGATCACTATTACTATTTAAAAAAGATTCTGAAATATGCATAGATAGATAATCAATATGATCATTTTTGACAGTGTGCTGCAACTCATTATGACAATCAAATTAATTAAATGAGAAAGTAAATAAGAAATAATGGTGCAGCAATATTTCTGTATTGGCTATAGCAAACAGGAAACATAAACAGTATGATTGATATCAGGATCCTGTTAATGAAATCTAGTTTCTCACAATAACCTAAAGTAAGTAAAATGAACAAGTCACCTGACTTAATCAACATGGCTCTATTTATACCTGATTACGTCCATGTGCATTGAAGCAACTATTTCTTCTTCAGGGGATAACTCCAATCTTATGGGCCTACATATGCAATTTTTATTGGGAGGATTTAGATCATGAACAAATGAAGAAAAGAGATAAATTACGTTTTTATGTTCCATCTGGGTAATGTAGAAAATATATCATCCTTTTATGGTAATTGTGATTAAAAATTAAAGTTTATCATTGTGATTAACAATCAAAGTTTATCCTCTAAGCACACACTAACTTTGAACTCAAGTTGGCATCAGAATAAGTAATTCCCTTGTACCATGTTATTGACAGTGTCCGCCCTCCCCCCCCAGTCCAGAAAAATAAAATAAAATAAAATAAAAAAACAGAATTATATATGTATAATGATTGTAAGTGAACAATGATATGAACTCCTCACCTAAGCAAAGGCTGTTGGTTCAAGATGGTTGATTGCGATAGATGCTCAAAATTGTATTTCTCATCAGCAGCATGCTGGAAATAGAATATTCACCATTACAAATTATGTTTTGTTAAAAAAATGAAATTGAAAATTAGCAAAAGGATGCATTTATATGGATCAATCATTCAAGAGGATGGTGGAAGACACTACAGATTCACTAGTCTCAAAAAATATATTGGAAATTACCTGATCCACAATGAATAAATCTTGATCCAATTTACCAATGATAAATCCAAGATTGAATTGCCCAATGACCTGTTAAAATATGGTGTCTAAGTAACCAGCAAGTGATTACAGTATATATGTAATCTGAAAGCGCAAGTATGATCAGGCAGCAGAAAAAGGATTGAATGTAATTTTGGCATGATAATGCGGCCTATGTATTCCAAAAACAAAATGACTCGGGTTTTATGATGGAGAAAAAAACCGAAAAGCCTAAACAGCTTAGTTTCACCACTTACTAAGATAGCAAACAAAAAACAGCACAGAAAAACCCTTCACAAAAATAGCAACAAGTATGTCATTTACACAAAGCCAAGCCTTCCATAATGAAAAGATAAAAGAACTAGCAATGGTATTGCAAGTTTACAAAATGGAAATATAAAGCATACTAACAACCTTCATTCTGCTGAAGTCTTCCTTCTTGAAAATTCTTTCCAGTTCGGTAGCTGCAGCTGCTAAAGCCCTTTCTTTCTGCCCCTCAATTTCTGGTTGTGAAAGCTCCAAAGTTGCAGCCGTATAGCAACTAGAAATAATTATGAGAAAAAGTCAGCACATATATGATTTTCCTGTTTCATACAAAGGCTACTGTAAAAGAAAAAACCTTTTGACATTAGCTTTTCCACATCTATTGGATTGCAACATAGAAATCCTCTTCTCTCTCCTTTTCTTAAGGTCTTGAAAAGAAAATTGCATGTTGGAGCGTATCTTCTGACCAGAAGACTTGGAAGAATCTAACTGTACAGGCGAAGAATGTAACGGGGGGTCTGAGACCAAAACATGCTTTGTAGTATTGATCAGATCATTGCTAGATGGACCAATTGATGCTGTATCAGCTAGAGATGTATTATTCTGTTGATCTAAATCCTGTAAATCAGCACATGCATATATGAAAACTAAGTAAGAGAAAATAGAAATTTTATTTTTAACTATTTTTTCCCTTTCATTTTGGATAAAAGAAGAAATTTTACTGGAAAGAAAGAAGTAATACAAAGAAAAGGAGGATTGACCAAGCAACATATAAATGCACAATCAATACGAGATAAAGACATTAATACTGTGCTGAGTTATTTTTTTTATTATTATTATCTGATTTCCTACTCAAAACTTTAAGTGATCCCAAAAAGAAATTCAAGAAACGCCACTATTAATGATAAAATGTTACAATTTTATAAATCAATATATAGTAGTCACATGCTATACTATGTTTCAAGAACTAAAATAATAGATATATGAAATTTTAGCAATTTAAACTAATTTTTGGAATGTTTGACTGCAAACCCACATACCATTTTAGTTTCTCCATCAGTAGATTCACCTCTGAAAGAAATTGCATTTTCATTTTTGTGGATGATGTTATCAGAATTAAGTTGCTGCAAAGATTCAATCTGACTCGCCTTATCAGTTTCATCAATTTGGTCAAAATAAAGTGATTGTCGGGTAACCAAGTCATGTGTTTCAGTATTTGCAGTCTTCAGTTGACAATGAGGAGCTTTTCTAAGGACAGGCACCTCAGATAAGGCTGTAACGATGCTATCACGATTTCTTTTATTTACAGTAACAAATTTGTTAAGAGTTGACTGAACATGTCTTGAATGATTATATGAATCCTTGTTAGAAATGCCCCAACTCTCAACTTTCCTAGAGACAAGAGTAGCTTGATCAAGTATAATACTACCCGTACATGCTGACTGTCTTCTACTCTTATCATCCTTTAAAGTGCTGTGTGCTCTGAGTGTGAACTCCTGGGCCATTAAACTCCCATCATCCTCACAGATTAACCCTTCTTCAACATGTGAAGACTGATCTTCATTAACAGATTCATAAGCATTTTCAGAATCAGTAATATGTTTCTCCTTATGCTCACCATGAGAAATATTACCAATGTTGCACTCAGTGTAATGCTCTTCTTGAAGAAGACTGCCATTTGGGGACGATGGTTTCACTATGATAGGAGACTTCCTATTAGACGAACACAACTCAACGCAGTCTTCTTCCGCAGCAGGCAGCTCAACATCATTAACAGAATAACATACATTACCAGGAGAATAAATTTGTTGTAAACCCTCTCTCAGGGCTTGCAATAGGGCAGTTTCTTCAGAAAAAAATATTTTCCTCTTATCAGGAGTCACATTAACATCGTACGCTCTTGTAGAAACTGTAAAATTCAAGATTGCAATGGGATATTGTTTAGAGTTTGCAGCTTTATATAACTCATTCACAAGCTTGCCTACTTTAGGCATATCCACTGGTCTACCATTTACAAAAAAATACTGCCTGTCTCCCAAACTGCGTCCGTTACCATGTCCAGACTTGGAAACGAAACCATCAACTTTGCAACCATCAGATATACATAATGCCATGGGCTCTAAGCAACTAAAAGTGTTCGTGCCGAGCGCTGTTATGATGTTATCTTTAAGAGAATCACTTCCTTGCGTCTTAAGTGCCACGGACTTTACATTTTTGCCAGTTGAGTTGGTGCAGATAAAACGGACACCTTTTGCTATAAGGGCATATGCCTGAAGAGAAAAACACATTGAAACATGAAAAAAAATGCAAGGATTTCAAGAGAAAAATAAAATAAAATAAAATAAACCAAAAGCACAGAAAGGCATGGCAGTTAGATGGCTAGACTTTTTGGGGTTTTTTTTACAGTTACCAATAAGGCATTCCTGGACAGACCCAGAAAGGGCATACACCCGAACCCTTCTGGTGCTTACTTGATAATCTCAGTACCATTGACTACACTAGGTTATTCAAAATGGTTCTTCGGCCTCTAAGAAAATAGAGACTCACATTCAACAGAGAGAGTAACTTGCCATATTCCCTGCGTATATTACGACTAAACTCTTTGCTTCGGACAGGCAAATTAGAGAACAACTTTTTAACAGTGACAGTGGTACCAATTTGTCGTGCAGTTTTCTTTTCCGCTACCAGTAAACCGGAATGGTCAAAAGTCAAGTGCGTTGCAACAGGCTCACTCTGTGTTCTTGTTTCAACAGTCAAGTTCCCCAAAGCACAAAGGGAACTCAACGCCTCTCCTCTGAAGCCAAAAGTGGTTAGAGACTGAAGATCATGAAATTCCGCTAACTTTGAAGTATGATGCTTGAGTGCAAGAACCTGCAATCATTCAAAATCCCAAAAAAAAAAAAAAAGGTAAATAAGCTCAAACCATAATGCAATTTTTTTTTCTTCATGGTTTTAAGATGCCGCAATAATAAAAATAACAATAATAATAATAATAATACCTTGAAATTATTGGGGGAAATGCCGCAACCGTTGTCGGTGACCTGAAACCATTCTTGGCCGAAGTCCTTGAGAGCGATTTCGATGGAGGTGGCGCCAGCATCCAAGCTGTTTTCGACAAGCTCCTTAACCGCAGAAGAGAGATCGAGGATCACTTGACCTGCACAGATTCTGTGAACGATTCCCTTATCGATAGGTTTGATAATTTGAGACTCAACTCGCATTGCTGCTTCCCGCGCTCGATTAACCGTCGCAGTGTTTTCTCGGTGATCAGAGTCACTGAAACTCACACAATTTTGAGACAGAAACCTGCAAAGTTTACCGCCAAAACTGAAGCGGGAACGGAACTGGAACTTTTTCAGAGAAGAAAAATACAATAAGAAAGCGGAAAACAATATAACGTTTGGGGTTTGATCTTTTTTTTATCTTTTTCCAAATACGGCATAGGGTTTTGCGTTTTAATCAGATTTTTGTCTAATACTCTCTGATGTCCGTCATAACTCATAAACATAGTAATATAACACCCAAGAGGATAAGGCGATTGGATTTATGTTATTGATTTCTTTTTATTATTGAGTAAAACTAATATTATTGTTATTGGATAATTTAGATTCACACTCCATTAGTTGCATACTTGTATCACCAGCAAGATATTTTACTCAATAATAGTGTTGCTAACATTTATTATAAGCTGGGTTTGGTTGATGGAAATGGATAGAATAGAATGGAATGATATTAGAGACGCATTTGATGTATATTGAGCCACAATATAATCAAAATTCAAAACAGTACAATATAAGTAATTGAGCCACGTAATAATAATTTATTGTGTTGTTAACTGTTTGATAAATAATAAACATAACAAATTTTTTTACAAAACCTATAAATAGAATAACACAAAATTTATTATTATACCCTATGTATGGCAAATGGTTTTGTGAAAATTAAAATTAAGATACCGGAAGGTTATGGATTATTGATTTGTTTCTCTTTTTGAATTCTAAATAAGATTTTGTAAGCTGAAAATAAAAATTTAGATATTTGTGCTATTCCTTAAGTTGATTTTTGTCTAGTACTTATATTATTCAAATAATCAAATAAAATAATATATATATATATATATATATATATATATTATAATTATCCTTTATTTTTAGCAAACCAAACGTACTCTAATTATCATTATTTATATTATTCAAAATATGATGCAGTAAATACATGATGAAACTTATTTCATCTCCATTATGTACCTTGATTTTTCTCCCTCCTCAATTTTGGAGTATGGAATAGCTCTACATATTCTTTTATATATATAAGAAAAAATAGAATAAATATAATTTTTGGGTCGAGTTTGACATGATCTGACCCAAGGTCACAGAATTCTTCAAAACATAACTTTCTCAAAAATTAGTAATAAACTGCAAGATTTCAAAGCATAAACTAATACATTTTGTATTAGGGAAAAATATTTATGCAATTAATGCAGATAACTTATCTGCATTTATTTTCAAACCGACGTCGTTTTGGTATTGAAATTTTAAAAAATTATAAATATAAAAATTATTATAACCCTGAAATAAATTAAAATTACAAATACACCATAATTTCCGCCCCAAAACGACGTCGAATTGGGCTTACTGCAGATAATTTATCTGCAGTAACTGCAGAACAAACGAACCTTTTGTATTATATGATAATATTTTAAGGAAATCATTTTCTTATATAATAGAAAATTACTTTCTTATGTTGTAAGACATCAAAATCTATGCTATTCTTTTTTTTTAAAACAAACGGTGGACCTCACAACTTGTTATATCTATAACACGAGAAATACTATCTCACCTGAAAAGAGAACCCCCAATATTTTATGTATTATATAATTTGTTTTGAATTTCTTAATTTTAATTTATTGCATCTAATATTTTGACCTAACTGTGCATAATGACAAGATGTGTATACTTTATGTAAGTATCAAAATGATAAAATAGGAACTACTATTTTTCAATGATTTTTTAGTTATACTTACGACTTACATTTTGTAAACATGAAGGCTAAATGTGACATGAGTTTATATAAATATTACTAAACAAGTAGTATTAGTGTTAGTAAATAAGGGGGAAAAGCTTCTTTTGATATTGTAGCTTAGACCAATTTCTAGTTTAGTGATGTTAAACATAACAACCCCCACACTCACACGCGCACACACAAACTTTACAAAAGTTCAAACATCGCATTTCATTTCTTGTGGGAGGAAATCCATGGAAGAGATGCCTCACAAAAATCAAGAAGGCCTAATTGCCTTCCCTCTGTTACGCAGTGCAATGGCGTTAAAATGGAATGTCACCCCAGTCTATGTATCACAGATATGAAAATTAGTACAATAGGTAACTTCTAAAAAACTAGGGCTTCTTGATAGAAATAGTCCAAAGAAGATCTGAATCGGACTGTACTGTTACTATATCTCCTTTTACAATATTTGATGTGCTTACTAAACCACCAAATCTCATCTCCGTGTGATCTGAAACAGACAAAAGATATTACACATTCGGCTCCATTTGACAAACAAGATTACCAGAGTGATTAAAAAGACAATGAATTCATCAGAACCATAACAGCATCATATTTATATAGTGTGTTCTCTAGTACACTGTTAACTAGTGTATTATTTTATTAACTGGGATCATATGATAATTGAGTCCATCCAATATACATATTAGCACCAGCCACATAATATAAGAATCACAATTTTTGTGGTGGCATATCACAGGCAAAGATTATCATCATCACGCTCATTGAAAGATACAGTGGTCATCTAACAGTATTAATGTATAATTAAGTAATGATATATACTTACTAAGGTCCCACTGGAGTCCGGTGGTTGTAGAACTTCCAGATGGCATCCCAATGGGAATAAGTCCACAATGCGGACCCTCAACAGAAGATTGAACAAAGATCTTATGACAGTGGTTCCTTGGAAGAAGGTGAATGAGGCAATCATCAGACAGAAGGATAATTCGAGTGTCAGGGAAACGGCACAGAACGTTGATATTTCCAATTTCATGGTCAAATCTCCCGCCAAGTGCTCCAGCAACAAGAATGCATAGCTGCCAATAAGTTATGAGGAAGGGTTAAAAAAACAATAAAGTATGCCCGGCTCGACTTATTTCCATAAAAACTCAAGGAATGGCATATCAAATACACTTAGAACATAGCCAGTTCTTTAGATAAGGATTGTACTGTACCTGACTCAATTCATTTCAACTATTCCAGTACTAAACAAAGCGTACAGTTAAATTTGTCATCAGAATAATCCCCCCCCCCCCCCCCCCCCCCAAAAAAAAAAAAAAAAAAAATAGAAAAAAAAGTATAATTAGAGAGCAAGCTTACTTTTGGTTTATCAATATCTGGTGTGAGGTTACGTATGTATGTTATACATTTGTGTAAATCTGTGGTATCCTGATCATGAGATTCATCGATTATCTTAGTTCCCTGCAGGCAGCAAACTAGCATTTCACCCTTGACATAATTTATGTAAGATTGTATAGTTAGAAGTAAAATGTAGAAAAATAAATAAATGTTAATTTGTGAAAACCAGAAAGTTGAATGTGGAACTCATTTTCTCCATTACATGCGCATAAGCACTTACACACACACACACACCCCAAAGAAAAATGAACATACAACGAGATAGAAATACCAGCTTTGTATAGAAGTCAAGTACTTCTGTCCGAATTGAATCCATGTCACCGTTGATTGCATCAGGCTTGTACCTGACAGAAACCTAGTAAGTTAATATTAAAGGAATTCTGTAACTGAAGAATCAGGAAATTCGAGATTGCATTGTCTTTAGTCAAAGTTAATTGAACTCCTTCGACTAGAGGTGGAATAAAGACAATACCAGCTAACAAATTTCATTAGGTCTTACCCCATGGACATCAAATCCCAGAAGCACTGGAGATAAAATGATTAGACATGGCGTGCACCCAGAGCCATTCCAATTTAAATTTAAATGTTTAGAATGGAAAAAAGTTACAATCTTTATTTGAGTTACTGTGATTCAGAGAGCAAGAAATTTAAGAAACGTAACCTCACCACTGCGGGCTTAAGTTTTTGGATTAAATTGGTTCTTTATATAATATCAAAAAGCACCGGTGTCATGGATTGATCCTTACCCCCCATTTAATTAATAATTAATGAAGTCTTGTAAAATTTCTTAACTCAAACCTATACATTATTCACCTTTCAATCCGAGTGGACTTTTACGTTATGGATATATAAAATATAAAATCATTAATCACCGTTGAATCGGTTATTTAGGCATGAATGAGAAATAAGAGGGGTTATGTGAATAATGAGGTTAAGCCAAATCATGTGATAAAACCTGAAATGGTGACACCATGAAACGCGAATAGCGATGCTAAGATGTGAAAGGGAAAAGGAGGAAAAGAGTAAAGACCTGAGTTGAGGATGAGGATGAGGATGAGATTGAGATTGAGATTGAGGAGAAAGCAGAAGAGGCATTTCATCATAGAGACGGTTAGCACCTCCATCGGCGCAGACTCGAACCTGTGCTGTACGACACACAAACAAAAAGGAGTAAACAACCTAAACACAACAAACACAAATTAACAAACAAAAAAGGAAAGAATGAATACCGTGGTCCCAAAGCAGAGGAGCGAATCTCGGAAGTTTTTGATTCAGAATAACAAGAGCGGTTACAGAATCCTTATCCTTCTCCGATGGTGGAAGGAGGAAGCTTGAACGATGACACATAAACTCCTCCTCCTCCCTATTCATTCTTTCTGACCGCTGCTTTTTCTTTTCCAGATTATTATTATTAGTTATTGTCGGTGCTTATGATTAAAATGTACCCTCCGTACACATAATTAGCCTAATGCTTCCTTCTACAATGACACAGACACACAACTCGCGACTTCGACCAGTCAAATGCACATGCTTCTCCCTCTTCATTGTCCCATCAACCAATTTATTCCTTAAAATAATGTTGCCTACTTCTTCCTTCATCTAAACTTTTTACTTTCATTTTCATGCAATATTTGTTTTAAATAATCAGCAGACTATACCGAATGAGAAAAACTACAAAAATGGATATTCCATTGTTTTATTTAATATAATCATATCAAGTAAAAAAATATTAATCATCTATGAATAAATTAATGTGATAATTTTACGGGGTAAGATATACTTACCACAAAAAAAGTTTACCACATTTACAACCAATCTAATCACCATTGATTTCTGTCAATCTAACGGTTATATTTTATTGAAAATTAATAATTAATTAATAATTACGACCCAATAATTTTTAATAAATTCTAATCGTTAGATTGACGAAAATCAACTCAACAGTGATTAGGTTAGTTGTAAAGGTTGTAAATTTTTTTAGTGGTAAGTATATCATTCCCTTAATTTTATTGTTTTTTATTTTAATATTTTTCTCTTTTCCGTATTGATTTACTTTTATAACGTTTGAATTCGGATCCATTCTGAAAAATGACCCACGCAAATTGCCTATGTATGCAAGTTATTTATATAATATTTAGTATTTACAAAAAAAAAAATTATGATAAATATTATTATGAATGGGTTGTAATTAATTAAATGTTAAATGAACAAAGTTTCCTCACCAAAAAAGATAAAAATGATCAAAGTTTCCAATACAGAAGTAAAAAACTGTAAACAAAACAAAAATGCCAACTCATTCGTAATTCAAACCGTTCAACATTGTTCAATAACAAAACCAGTGTATTATCTTTTACAAATAGTTAAAAAAAAAAAAACCAACGTATTATCCAATAGAGTAGATTAAGAGTGTAAATTTATAAAAATACCCTTCTTCTATTATTGTTAGCTGTTAATAATTTGACTATATCTAAAGACTTATTCTTACAAGTCGCAGTATCCAAATTCGTTTTTACTACTTTCGAATGGAACTATCACCAATGGGGCAATAGCAAAGTTTAACTATTAATACAGCAACGACTGTCAAAATAAACCGCATTCATTTACGATACTTCATACGACAGATCAAACTATCTTATCAGTATTAAATTGCACAATACATCCCCTGCTAAAAATCCAAAAATCTCACTTAGTTTTTCAATTTAGAGTTATAATAATCTCGTCCGTTCTTTAAAAAATGCAAATTATAAACACGAGACCAAAATTACTAAAATATGATGCTGTGTTGTCAATAAACTTTCGTTATAGTCCTTTTTGTTTGGTATTACAAGAACTGAGAAAAACTTTCAACAACAATTTCAGTAGCATGGTTTCGTTCTCTCTCTGTGAACTCGGGAAAATTTCAGTGAATTTCTACAATTATTCCTCTTCATTTTCTTTTTTGGTCCAATACCCACATACACATCATAACACATGAAAATTAGTATCCATTATGGACAGCATGCTTAACCACAAGATACATACAAACTGTTTTTGATAAGGAAGCTGCAGGAATCTCATACAAACGAAATTCAATTTTAGAAACATCAGGCGGACATAAAAAGCAAGCCGACGAATCAAAGTAAAAATGGAGCCAGAATCAAACTGACTTCAAACATTTATTATCATCATCATCATCATCATTGTGAGTAACAGTTTAATGGACGGAATGAACACAAACGGCAAGAATATAACAGTGTCTAATAATCAAAAAATATCAATTCGCCCATAAACTCAATCTCCAGACAATATAACATGTGCCACAGGTCCATTTACAATACACGCTAGTAAAATAGTAACGCGGATAGTTTTA
The DNA here is from genome assembly GCF_033153095.1 of Gastrolobium bilobum. NCBI lineage: Eukaryota > Viridiplantae > Streptophyta > Magnoliopsida > Fabales > Fabaceae > Gastrolobium > Gastrolobium bilobum. Next base: position 176,522 of record NW_026899712.1, on the reverse strand, counting down.
AATCAAATTGATAAACAGTAGCATATTCACTTTCCATGACGGATTTGCTTAAGGTACACCAACATTCCACCAACAAAAATTACAGCGTCTAATTATCCATTTGGCAATACAAATAACATGCAATTCCATTCTTTTATTTTTTTATTTTTTTTTTGGGGGGGAAGGAAGGTGTTGCACAGCAAATGAAAAATACAACGCATATATGAAATTAGCAAAAAAAAAAAAAAGATAATAATTTAATTTTATTGAAAGAAAAAAACTGGGTATTTACAAGCAGAAAGCTCAGAAGAGGGCACCCCAAAAAGCCAAGGGGGAAGAATAAAGAAAGAGGGAAAGAGTTGGATGAGAAGGTGACCTAAAAATTAAGCTTTATCTCCGGTGAAATTGTCAATAAATTCTATTACGGAAAAATTTGGAGGTAGAACAGAGGATGGTGAAGGTTGGAGGAAGGAAAAAAAGGAAAACCTATGATATAATACAATAAAGGCAGGATTAATGATGGAATTTCCATATTAACTGGTCGCTGACCTTGTTACACCATTTTGGTGATGGAAGAATAGCCTAGGCAAGAAATGCAACAAGAGAGCTTTACATGAAATAGCTCAAAGATCTCATTTTTCTGGATCCACCTTCTCCATAAAGGTCATTCCATTGGAGTAGCTCATTCATATTTGTTGATTCTGATGACACGCTTGCACACACCTGCACAAACATATATATATGAAACATTATACATTATCCTTGCAGGCCACTAAAAGGACAATTATCATACAATATGCATCCAACATGAAAAACAAATAACTGATTTTGTAATCCAAGAACTTCAGTCCCTACAAATATAGCTTAATGTTCAAACCCACGTCAGTTTCCCTTCACCAAACCCACATCGTATAATTCAAAAGTCATTCAACATTGAATTTCCATTTTCTAACTTCTCTTGCCTCTGTTACGTATGGTGATGTTTCCCAACAAAATGTAAAGCTTAATGACCCAATTATCTGATTTATGAAGTGAACTCCACCAACTATCCCATCCCCAAAAGATCTCATCAATACAGCCAGTCAAACCCAGCAAACTTCAATTTCTAGCAAGAGCCTCATCATGTTTACACGAGAGGCTGAAAAGGCATGTGACAAATTCAGGTTTACATTCTTTGTAGGTTTAATTTTTCATCTATGACCGTAAGAAATGCCCAACCAAAATAGTCAACCCCAGAATAATTGAACGCTGAAGACCAACCACGTCGCTTTTTTTGGTATCATTTTCCATCCCCCAGCAGCCAAATTATAATTCTGAAATAGCTGATACAGTTTTGCTAGCAAAGCAGAGATTAAATCTGTTTCCTCCAAAGTGAAATAAAAATTAAGGTAAATGGCTAAATGAACAGGGTTCCAACCATGGTGAGGCTTGCAGAGGGTCATGTCATATTTATGCAGCCTTGCTCCGTTGCCCTGAGGCTGTCCACAAGACTAAAACCCACAACCACCAGGTCACAAGGCAGCAATCTTACAGTTGTGCCAAGGCTCACCCTCTTCTCCAATGTGAACACACCAAAAAAGAAAAACATTGGATAATGAAACTAAATTAGCATACCTGCTCATGTGCATATCTAAAATCCTCCATCTTTAAGGGACGAATGTCAGCACTGCTACACAATCCAGGTAAAGGTTTGCTCTCGGCCAATGCTAAGCTTCTCTCCTGAAAGACATTTCATGTCACAAACTGAGTAAGAGATCAACAAGCCCTGAACTATAATGCAAGCACATTAAGGTGCACAGGTTCATAGATCAATGCCTTGCATGAACATAAATTTGTATTCTTCATTCAAAAGGGGAACTTTCACTATATATTTTAAAAGGTTGGATCAACACTCACAACCCTCAAGAGCTTAAAGCACTGTCTATTTCTAAAGACTCATAAAGGTAAGTCACACAACAGGTAAAGAAATAATGCCACCCTTGAGTACAACCAACATAGAACAAGGAAGACAAGTAATAGGCATTTCAACCAACAAAAACTCTAAATTAAACACACACACACACACACACACATACACATACATAATATAAAACTAACCTCCTTTTCCTTTTCCAAGATCTCTCTTATTGGACAGTGAGCTGCTGTGACACACAGATTCTGCAATGAAAAGATAAAAATGAGAATATTTTATGTAGAATTACATGCAACCTTCTCCAGACACAAAGAAAGGAAGTGAAAGATATATAGAAAGACAACCTTTAGGTCACTCCCTGAATATCCATCAGTCATATTTGCTACTGCTTCCAAATCAACATCAGGTGCCAAATCTTCTTTCCCTAAAATGACTCTCAGAATTTTTTCTCTGTTTGGAGCATCTGGCAAATTAACCATCAATCTACAAATATTTTGAAGAAAGACCATGAATTAGAATAGATCCCATTTGTAAATCATGAAAAACATGAAGTTGAAATCAAACATAACATGTTTACCTTCGAGGAAGCCTCCTAATAACAGCCTCATCAAGATCAAAAGGCCTGTTTGTAGCAGCAAGAACCAGTACACGCTCTTTATCTTTGGTCCGCAAACCATCCCAATTAACCATAAATTCGTTCTTCATTTTACGCATAGCCTCATGCTCACCAGGATTTTCACGTCTCCCTAACATACTATCAACCTGCCATAAGTACCACAAAATAAATTAAAACAAATAATTGAAAATAAGAAAATCCATAGTAGCTACCATAAAAAATAGACAGGATTTAAATATGTTTAGGGCTTAATTTTAGCAAGTATTTCATCTGGCCTTTTTTTTTTTTTCCTAAATGTTCATTGAACTTTTTCAGTAGTGCTGAAGAATTGGAAATTTGGAGCTGATTTAAAGATATACCATTGTAAGAAATAATCACAAAGCTATATAACTGAGGTGTTCAATAAAAAATATCTGTTTAACCTTTTGAACTTTTGGTTCAAATTTGAATAGAATTTTGATAAGAACCTTGAGATGCACCACCCCAAAAGCTAGCTCAAATGGTGGGAGTGTTCAACGCCTTATAAACCCCACATTCGTTGCCCATACAACCAATATAAGACTCCAAGTCTCATACCTTGCAAATGGATCCTAACATTCCACCATGCTCCGTAGCCCAGCGCCCACGGGGCTAGTTTGCGTTAGTCGTTTACTATCCCCGGACGAACACTGCAATGCCGGCATCACCACCCGTGTCGCTCAATTGCAACCGAGAAACATGGTGGAAGGCTCTGATACAATTTGATAAGAACCTTAGGATGCACCACCCCAAAAGCTAGCTTAAAGGATGAGAGTGCCCAAGGCTTTATAAACCCCACATTAATTGCCCATACAACTAATGTGGGACTCCAAGTCCCATAACTAGCAAAATGGGTCCTAACATTCCACCACACTCCGCAGCCTCGCCGCCCATGCGAGTTGACTTTGCGCTAGTATTTTACTAGCCCCGGGCGAACACTGCAATGTCGGCGACTCGGCGTCACCACCTGCGCCACTCGATTGCAACCGGGAGATATAGTGGAAGGCTCTGATACCATTTGATAAGAACCTTGATATGCATCACCCCAAAAGCTAGCTCAAAGGGTGGGAATGCCTAAAGCCTTATAAACCCCACATTCGTTGCCCGTACAACCAATGTGGGACTCAAAGTCCCATACCTTGCAAATGGATCCTCACAAATTTATTCCAAATCACAACGTACACAAGCTCTTCAACCCAATGTAACACAAACACTGTCGGGATTCCCTAAGCAGCCTTTTACCCACAACAATTAACAAATGCTACACCCAAATTAACACTTCAAAGACTTCTATTATTGTCTCCATCACATTGCAAGCCATAAATTCCTTCTGCACATCTGTTTAACATAATTGTATAGTTCACTACTTTGCTTTCCCCCATTTGATGCACATACATAACCTCTCAAACCAAGTCACCAAAGGCTTACCCGAAATAACTTTCTTAATTTCTTCTTTCAAGGCTTGAAAACTCTGGACCCTTTGGTAAAATTGAATCTATTTGGATTTGAGATCTCTTTATCATCAGTTTGATATTTAATTGATGATTTAAAGTTGAAGTAATGCAGATAAGAGAATTGGAAACTCCTATGTATAGCCTGGCGTTTACAGTAGTTAGTACCTCTAATTTGGAAGGCCAAGGCGCCTTGACCTGAATGCAGGACTATAAAGAATTTGTTACTTACATGGAAAACAGCTGAATTTCATCAAAGAGTTTGGGAAAACACACTTTACAAAATTACAAGCCTCAAACAATTACATTTGTTAATTGACACCAACAAAAATCCCACTTGCGTGTTCAAGTTGGGGAATTCACAACTGTTTCTGAACCAAGATATATCGTATGGAAAGCTACCATTTTTAAAGGCACAATGACGAATGCAGTCAAATACAGGGACATAGCGAAAAGAGGGTTGTATTCACATCTAAACCATTGAGCCACCTCAGCTGTCACATGTTTCCATGTCACACTGATATGCCGTATGATGTGTCATTACCCACTAGTTACGTGAGCATAACAGCACCCTCTAAATGGTGAGAATAATAATAAAAAAAATTACAATTAAGCACACATGAAAATAAAAATATTTAAACAAAGTAAAATAAAACTTCAAAGGAAGATACATCTGACAAGTTATACCAACCTCATCAACAAAAATAACACTTGGAGCAATTTTGCTGGCCAGAGAAAAAACTGCTTTGACATATTTTTCTCCTTCGCCAAACCACTGTAACAAACAAAATAATATCTATCCTGTCACTAAATCATAAAAGGAAAACTAAAGCATAAAAAAAAGTCGACGATAGAACAAAATGGTTTCAATTTGCAATATAAATACCTTTGAAGTAATACTGGACATGGAAATGTTAATGAAATTTGCTCCAGCTTCAGTTGCTACAGCCTTTGCAAGCATTGTTTTTCCCGTGCCAGGGGGCCCAAAAAGCAATATTCCCTTACAAGGCTATATCCAAAGTAATTGCAGTAAGGAGCTATATGTATGGCATGATCTACTTTAAAAAGTGTTCCACAAATCATTTAAAGTAACTAAAATAGAAAATCTTTCCACCTTAGTCAGCTGTCCTTTGCAAAACAATTCAGGCCTCTGAAGAGGAAGCATGACCAATTCCTTCAAGGTGTCCTTCACGTTTTCTAAAGCTCCAATATCATCAAACGTGACCCCAACATCGGTTGGTGGAATAACATCAGCAAGCAATTTTTTCTCAAATTCATTCTCAGTAACCACATCCTGGAAAAACAATTTAATAGATATGGGTATTAATCCCATAATGCAAACTTTGACTGTAAAGAAACCAGTATCGCAAAATACTTACTCCGCAAGATAGGGTGAGAAAAGGTATAAATACGTAATAGCTTATGTTAAATTACCTTCAGTGATTTTTTTAAGCTCTTGTTCTCATTTTGAATACCCTGTAGAATGTCAAGCCCATACTTAATGCTGCACAAATGAAATGAAAAATAGTGTTAAAATAAAAATTGAAAGTCTGAGAACTCTGTTACATTTTGTTACTCAATTTTTTAGGGTTGACATTAAGGAAATGATAAAAAATGATGGGGACAACCTTTCTGCAGCTATCACAAGCTTAGATTCTTTTATAGAAGCTTCAGATGAATGCATAAAATGGTAACTTATAGCCCAGCCAATGATCTTCTCCACACCTAGCAAAAGGAGTAAACATGATATTATTAGTAATATGACAGCAAACCTCAATATTTCATAATTAGCACGAAAATAATTTCAAACATTTAAAAAAACTAACTTTCAGTTGTTAGGGTTTGATCTTTGATGCAGAGTGTCTCAAGGTCAGGGCAATCCAGTCCAATTCTGTTGAGAACCTGATTCATTAGAAGAATCCCATCAGGAGTTTTACAGAAGGCAAGACAACAATAAATTAAAATATTGAATAAACCCAAGTCAGAGCACAACAAAATGAAGCTTTCCATATTGTTTGAAAAATCAACATCAAGTGGATAATTGTATTGTTTGCAGAAAAAGTTTCTGTATCTATTTTCTCAGTACTAAGCCCAAGTGGAAAGTCAACGCAAAGCAAACAACAACGAATACGGATGGCCAAGATGGGTAAACTTTAAAAAACAGGAAACAAAAAAGAAATTATCCATGGAGACATCTTTTAAAATGACATCCATAATTGTCAAGCCCGGTAAACGAAAATTTCAAAAAGCAAATGATTGTGATACCACATACTCCAAAAGCACACAATAATTAGTCTCATTCAATAACAAGCACAAAAAAGTGCAGCAGCAAGAGGAAGCATAGAATAGAACAATAACCAAGAGATGTTTCCAGGCTTACAAAGCGAATGCTAACAACATTGGACTGAGCTTTCATGGTTTCAACGTCACGTTCTAACTGCTGCTTCCAATCAGAAAGTAAAGCCTCATCCTGTACAAGTTTGAAAGTAAAATGGATACATGAACTGTACATAGAAACAATATAAATTACACAATAAAATTAATTTAACATGATACCTGAGGCAGCTGTATTGTTACTCTGTTAGGGAAAAGGCGACCAAGTTGCTTCATTATTTTGGGGGTTTCTTTGCTCCTATCATGCAGTCTACTAAAGTTATCCTAAACAAAGGACCAAATTATATTAGATTGATAATTAACTCCTGAAGGAACCAGAAACAGTCAAGGTACAATGTATGCACAATGATATTAACAAATATTTAGAAATCCATCTATCTCAAAGCAATGGAAAAGTGAGGGTACAGACAAAGACAAGCACTGTAACTTCCATGCTAGAACTACACCATGCTTTAGATCAAGGTAAAGAAGAGCATTGTCGATGATTATTATACCGGAAAAGCAAGATCAAGAAGTGCTGTCTGATTACTCCCAAACTTCGTAAACAGAAGGCCGCCAGGTTGGGTCTGGAAGAGAAAGAAGCAATCTTCAAATACAGCAGCATAAACGTTCCTCTAGTCATGAGATCACAACAAACAAATGCAAGCTAACGAATATAATAATCATACAGCACCTTCTCCTTACGATTGTCGAGCTGGGTATGTGAGCCAATTACCACAACATTCTTCGGCAAGCTTTCAAATTTACTTTTCAAAACTTCAGAGTTCCCAACCATTGCCTTTTCTATATCTTTAATGAACAAGACCAGTGCTCCACTTTTACTCTGATTTGAGGCAACCTATGTATATAACAAGAGCGGGTGTTAAATATAATTTTTCAGAACACAAGCAAACTTTTGGACAAGTAAAGAACTTAGGCCACCTCAAAGATTTCATTAATTGCAACTCTGTCAATGTCATCCCCTCCAGAACCATCTACCCGTAGTAAATGATTTGCTGCATTATAAATAATCATTGAATTTTTAATATATGCAAAAATTATAGCATACAATCTGCTACTATGCAGCTAAGGGAACAGAAGCTCAATCAAAAGTCCAGTAAAATACCAGAACAAAAGAACCCGTGATCGTCTTCGCAAAGGCCTCCAAGATCATTGCCATCTGGAATTGATTTATCAAACCTAACGCCAATTTTTGAAGACCCATTATCTTCAAAAGCAAGGAGAACTTTGCCCCTGGAGCCATAGCTTGGTCCCCTACCCAATACAGCAGAAGAGTAAACTCTAAATTTTCCAGAAGAACAAAAATTAAACTAAAGGATTAGATTTAAAAAGAAGTTATATTTGAGAGAGTAGAGGAAAAGAACAACTGCCAGGAGAATAAAATGACCACCAAAACTGAAAATGAAAAATATATAGAAATAAGACAAATGAAAGTTGTTTAAACTCTCCATATAACAGAAACTGAAACTCCCTTGAAACAGTCATGAGCAATGCACCAGAGTGAAGACATAAACACCATTCTAACCTAAAGCAAATCTAGAGCTTAAATCATATGCATTCAGACTGCTCTTTTACAGAGAAGAGAGAGAGAGTAACTGCTCCAAAAGAAATTTTCAAAAGTTATAAGCTCTGCAAATGAGGACACTTCTGCTACAAAATCTTATTAGTCTCTATAAAAGTCACAATGATTTTTAAAGCCATATTAGAAGAATTTTATGTGAATCCTCCTCAACAAAAAAACTACAAAAATATTACATCTCTACAATATCATATCAACCTATACGACTCATAATCTATAAAAATATTATAAAGAATAATTCTCCCATAACCCAAATTACCTTGAAGGATAATTTTGTAGTGATGATACAGCATAAGGAAAGTTACCAACAAATCTTACTCGATCACCTGCAAAATAAGTAAGCATCATGCAACTAAAGCCTTCAGAATGACGCCAAGCGTACGTAATAGAACGATACAATAGGAATAAAATTTGCAGATAGGTGCTCATTATCAGGAGTCACGACACAACAGCATACCTGTTTTAAGAGTTGTGACTTTTGATGATGCAGTAGAAACCTCTTGCTTCAGCATAGCATGAGAACTTAATGTGGATCCACCCATAATTTCAGCATCAACACTAGAAAGTGGTTTCTTATGCTGTAATGTGGCAGCCTGGGTACTTCTCTTAGCAAACACAGATGATTTTTCAGGCCTTGAACTTTCTTTAGCAGAATCAACTTCCTTTAATGGTGTTCCCTGAAAAATCAATTACACAATAAAAAACAATTATGTGTCTATGTTAATGTTGATTTAGCAAGAAACCATCCTAACAGAAGCAAGCAGATAATGCCAGGAAAGATCATGAAGCAGGAAAGAGTCAAAATTCCCAGACTAGTAAAGTACAATCCTAAAAAAATTTATACATATAACAAAAGAAGAACATCTTAGAAGCCATACACCAGGCAGTGAAAGAGAATCCACAATCAGTAGCCTGGCACCAAAATGCTTCGCAAGTGCCTTGGACAATGTTTCCTGATATATTTCAGAACCTACACAAGAATTGTTTAGAATGATATCACTTCCCTATTACAAAAAGGGGGAAATGAAAGCATAAACAAGAATGATGGAGCTACCTGCAGGACCAGATAACAATATCCGCGGGGACACTGAGGGGAGGTCTGAAGCATATTTTCCGAAGCCATTGCACTTCAAATGAATATATGTAGAAGCAATCAAAACATTCTTTGTCGTATCACTGTAATAACACAAAACATCATAACCAAATAGTCATAAATTATCTTTTATCTATCTCAAAAACTACAAGCAATTCGACCCATCAATATAGCAATAAAGAATATCAAGGTAGCTGTAGAGTACATCTAACTGCAACCACACTAGAGGTAGTATATAGCTAAGGTAGCATATGTTAGGAAATCAAATAAGAAATAAATTAAAAACAAGAAGTAATTGTTTGCACCTTAGATAATATGGGAAGCTTTCAAATGAAACATCAATATTCTCAGCATTGAGAATTCTCTGTTGTAAACTGTCCTTAAATGCTTGCCGTCTAGTCGAAGCCAATATTGTTGGGGTATCAATATCTTTAAGGAGTTCTTTTAATTCCCTTCGCTCTTCCAATATCTTGGAAATGGTAGACCTTAAATCAAATTCCTGACGCGACCCAGAAAGCATGCGCAATAATGGCCTCAATTGTAAGGTTGCAGTCATCTTCCCAACATCTTCTTTCACATTGGAATCAACATCCAAGTTGTCAAGGCTAGGATTTTCATTAACAGTGGTAGAGGATGCAAGAACAGCTTTATCAGCAGAAAAAACTCCAGCTGGTTCATCATTATTGATGGTATCCTTCACTTCAATGTCTGGAATATCATCCCCGTGGCCAGAAGGTTGTGATGAAACATCAGTGTTCTGTTGCACATTCTTGCTAGTTTTAGCAGGTGTAATGAGAGATAAATCTTTATGAAGATTAGATAAAGAGGCCAATATTGATGCTCCTGCGACAGCTGAAGGGTCTCCAGATCTAGCCTCAACTTGCATTCCATTTATTGGAGTACTCTGGGCTTCTAAAATACTCACAGGAGAAGTTATACCAGCAGTAGCAATATTATCATTTGTAAGCTGCTGAAAGATCTAAATTCCATGCTAAGGAACCCATAAATTATCAACAGAAGGAATTTAAGAATGGACAAAAATATAGCAGCTTATACTTTATAATGTAAATACAAAGAACAAATGACTAACTGATTTCATTGTAAAAGTGACCACAGAAGCATGCAAAGAAAGAATAAGAAAGCAAGGAGGAGGTAAAAGACAAAACAGATAAATTCTTCCTAGGGAACCATATGTAAAGGATACATAAGCATGCTTGCCCGATGAACCAAAGACCACCTCATCACCTCCGCTTAATATTTGACTGGCATTCTTTCGATAAGTCTTGCCATTGACTTGAACAGCACCTTTACCCCCTGTGGTTTCCAGTAATGCAACAGACGAATCTCCACGCTGTGCAGAGTTCAAATAACAACAGCTGTCAGTAATCTTAAGAAACAAATAAATGCTTAGCCGCAATTTTCTTCAGTTGGGACATTTTTAGGAACCATCTACCATAACTGAACAAAAATTCATTCTTTTCAGCTGTTTCACCAAACAACTAAAATAGAATTTTTTTTTGTCTGAGAAATTACATATTTGTCATAAAAAAGCTATAAAGCAGATGAACCCTTAGTTATTCAGCTGGTTGTTTTAAGTTTCAAAAGATAAAAGAGAAAAACTCTCTACCTCTATGCGGCTCAACTTGCATAAAATGTTACCGACAGTGGGGTCTTTAAGCCATAAATTACACTGACGGCCTTGACCAACAGTGTAGATAGGATCATACATGGACAGGTGAGGATTCTGGAGAAGCAAGAATAACAAAAAGATTAATTCCAAACCTACAACAGTACAATCAGAAATGGAAGAGTTAATAAGAAGATAGAAGCATAAATCAGCTCAGAATTCTCCCCATTTCATTACTCATGTCAACCATCATTATTTTTTTCAATAAAATCAAAGACAATATTTGTTTTCACCAAATCTTCTGTGCATAGTTGATGGTGCATCCTATAATCCGAAACAGTATTTGCTATATGTGATATAGCATAAAACAAGATCTTCTCTTCTTGGCAACGCACCATAAGAAAATCAGATTTCCCAAAGTTACAAATTTAACCATTCCAAAGAAAAAGGGATAACAAGACTGAGACTGCTTTGTTACGTTCTTAATTTCTGCTAATCAGTTCCCACCAATTTGCTTATTTTTTACAGCAATGCAACGTTAACCTCCAAACAAATTTAACTAATTCAGCTAATTAGCTTTCACTATTCTACTCTAGAATAAGGGACCTGGGCAACTAAGGCCTGTCATTCCAATCTTATAATTTAACGGTACTATTGGAGATATGTAACAGATGACGTATCTCTAACAGGCACTTACACGGACATCCCTTGAAGCTAGTGCTTATTATGTCCTACGACCCTCTTGTTTGGCAAATTAAACCTGCACCCCTTACTTTATGTATTGTTCTTCCACCCAACACTCCTCTTTCTTCGAGGAATTATACTTACCTCCCTTACTTTATGCAGGCTTCCTACACCATTTTGGCTTCTAAATAGCAAAGTAACAAAATACGGGAGGTAGGTGTAATTTTTCAAAATAAGGTTGTAATTAACCCACACTCCACAATGCAACATGTAATAATAAGAGAAAGAGCTCCAGCATCATCAAAATCACTAGTCTTGGAACAAAAGTAAAATCCAAGGATAAAAAATATCGACCATTCATTCCTCTCCTAGAATGTGAAACGAAACTGCTTTGAGACAAACAACAAGCATGCAAATACTCAACTAAGAGTAAAAGTAAACCTGAGACCACTGAGAGAGGAGCTTCCCCCACGCAGTCTTAGGGCTCGATTTTGTAGGGCGTTTCTTCGACCGACCCTGTGCTGCCCCGGCAACGGCCACCGTTGATTTCTCCGCAGTTTTACCTGATGTCAGCCACAAATTCATGAATCCAACCAATCCAAAAACCACATGCATGCATAGAGTCAGCAACCCCATACATCAAATGATGAAAAACACACAAAAAAGATTGAATTTTTCTCACCTATATACTGAGGGGACACCAAATCCTCGCCTTCGACGGGCACAGAAGGTTCCTTGTCTGGTAACATCGCATCACAAACATCCACAGCCTTCAACGACGCCGTTTCCGGCAGATCAGAGGGCCGTATCTCCGGTTCCCCAGATTCATTCCCGGTTCCAGATTCGTTGACCGGAGCGATAATTCCCGCCGAGGGCTGGGTTGAGGATGTGGCATCCTCGGACACCTAGGTCATCACAAAAAATCGATCAACACCCATCACGAATTGAGATGAAAATTGCATACCCAGATGACGAATAGGATGATTGTCATCCAATAACAGAGGTGAGGAGCAGAGAAAGGCGGTAAAGATTATACCTTGGATCGTTTGGCGGTGGAAGAAGAAGGCGAAGAAAGAGAGCGCTTGGAAGAAGAGGAGCTGCGTCTAGTTTCAACCATGATGGTTTGTGGAGGGTTCTGGGTCTGGTCCCCGTTGGAAACGAAGATAGAGAGATCAGATGTGCGTTAAGACTCAAGAATGATAAAGAGAGACATAAAAATATTATCAAGGTTCTTGTGTTTTGCTGTTTTATACGTGGGAGAAACAACGAAAATGACTCAATACAAAATGGGAAAAGTGTATGTAATCTTAAAAAAGATCTTAAAAGATCTCGAGGGCTGTTTGGTGGATAGGATAGGATAAGGGTAAGATATGATATGAGGCTGATAAATATATATCATGTCCTGTGTTTGATGAGCACCTAATTAGCAATCTGATAAAATTATGTAGAAGAAAAAAGGAGAAAGAAAAAATAAAATATAAGGCAATAAATACAAATATATTGGGTAGAGTGGGATATATTGGGTAACGTGAGAATTTATTGGGTATTCAATAGTGATATCCTATCCTATTGAATCATAACTCAGCTCCATCTATAGGATAAGAAATCATGCATTGGATAGGATAAAATGAGACAATAGGATAAGCTAATCATATCCTATTGACCCACCAAACAAGAGATAAAAATAAGATATGATAAGCTATCCTATTCTATCTTCTTTATCAGGTGCTCTAAACAGGCCCTAAAGGATGTAAAGTTGTGTCATTTTAAGAGAGATAAAGACATAGATAAAGAAGGAGAGAGAGTTGACAAAAAAAATAAAGGTGTGAGTCTCACCTCCTCGTGAGAGTGAAAGGATATAAGTTGTGTCATTTAAAAAAATAAACATTTTTCCCATACAAAATACCAATATTAAATAAGAAAAAGTGTTTCACACAAAACTTTTATCATTTCTTATGGGAAAAGTGTTTCACACAAAACTTCTATCATTTCATTCTCACACATAGTTAGAATTCACACCTTTATTTTTTTGTCCACTCTCTCTCTCCCTTTATCTATCTATTTCTTTCACTTAAAATGACACAATTTTACATCTTTAAAATGACACACACTTTTTTCATTAAAATATGAGTTCATCCAATCTCATGTTGCATGAGATAAGATCTCTCGTGTTGTAGATATACATATGATGGAGCTCGCTATTTATAAAAAAAAATGTCATTGTTTTCGATGGATTTATTGAAAATAAAACTACTCTTATGTTGCATAAGAGTAGTTTTTCCCTTAAAATATTTATAATAATTTTTTTTTTGGTTATGGATAGGATCAACTTATACAAATGTAAAAATAATAAATTTTACACCAAATTTTAATAATTGATTTTCGTGCATCTAATTGTTAAAATTTATTGAAAATTAAAAATTAATTAATAAGTAAGACCCAATAAACTTTAAACATTAGATGCACGAAAGTTAACGGTTAAGATTTGATATAAGATTTATCATTCGTGCATCTAAGATGATCATGCCCCTTTATTTATTAATTATATTGGATAAGTTATTATGTCTACCTTGTTAATATTTACTGTAATAGTGCATTACCCGTGCGATGCATGGGAGAAAATATTAAAAATTTTGTCTACGACTATCATTGGTTAATCTCTAAAAGTAGTGACGGACCCAAAAAATTATAAGAGGGGGCTGAAATTTTAACAAATCCAATTTATATTTCAAATAAGATATAGTTTAACAAGTATACTGAACTGACGAATTTAACATAAGTTGTTTTATTGCCATATGCCCATGTCAACAGTGGAAAATAGGAAAATCACAATCTAAAAGCAGAGAACATGTACAAACAGTTACAAAAAAATGAAGTATATTATGTTTTTTTGGGAGCATATACATGTTTTTTCAGATTTGGGAGGAGGCGGCCGCCCATCCACACCCTCCATGTAGGTCCGCCCTTGTCTAAAAGAAAGAATTTTGTCACTGTTTCGTGTTATTTTTGGAGTTAAAAAAACTACAACATTCACGTAGAACTTTGTAAGTATCAACCACAAACAAAACATTGAAATTGAGAAACATCATTTATTATGCAAATCAAATATAATTATGTACTAAATAATTGAGTATCTTCATGTACAACAATGCATACAGCACCAACGTGATGAGATGCATATTGTTCTAGCAAAGGGTCTAGTCCCTGTTTGAAAGAAGATAGAGAGATCAGAGGTAAGTTACAACTCAAGAATGATAAAGAGAGACATATAAATATTATCAAGGTTCGTGTGTTTTCCTGTTTTATATGTGGGGAGAAACAACGAAAATGAATCAATACAAAATACCAATACTAAAATATGGGATAGGATAATGTTATTATCAAATAATATTATTATCAATATTTTTATCATATCTTAACCGTTGATTTTCGTCAATCAACGGTTATTATTTTTATAAATCAAATTCATTAATTAATTATTAATTCGTAATAAATGATAACTGTTTATTGACGAAAATCAACAGTTAAGATATAATAGTAATATTGGTAGTATCATTATTTGGTAATAACAATACTCTATCCCTTAAAATATTTACAATAATATTTATTTATGCGATATAATCGTATAAATAATAAGTCTTAATCAAACTTAATCGTTGATTTTTGTGCATCTAACCATTGAGATTTAATGAAAATTAAAAATTAATTAATTAATGAGATCCAATAAATCTTAAACATTATACGCACAAAAATTAACGGTTAAGATTTCATATAAGACTTGTTATTCTTACACCGATGTAAGATGATCGTGTCCCTTTATTTATTAATTATATTAGATAAGATATTCTGCTTACCTTGTTTAATATTTACTTTATTTATTCATCTCTAATACTATTCGATCACATCTCAACTAATCTTCGTCTTTTTCTCTCCTGTTAATATTCTCATACAATGGTATTAGAAAATAATAGGTATGGAAAAAAAAAACAAGTATAATCTTCTATCCCTATTTATATATATTATATGTAAATTTAATATTTCTATTTTTGATATAAAAAAAATTTATCGGCCACATTTTCGTAAAAGTAGGCGGGTCTTATATATATATATATATATATATATATATATATATATATATATATAAGGTAAGATCCTTTGACATCAATGTTAAATTTGAAATTTAACACCTCATCTAAGAGCCATTAGATCGAAAAAGATTCACATGCTTATAAATCAGAGTCGTTGATCTTTTTTAATCTAATGGCTCTTAGAGTGAAATGATCCTACTTCTATCTCTCTCTATATATATAGGTTTTATAATTCTTATTTTACATGAGAATTGAAATCTCATTTCATAAAGATAAAAAACACGTGGGACCCATATTATAACCCTGAACGACGTCATTTTGATGAACATTAGATAAAGTTATCTAAAGTAACATCAGAAAAAACAAACCCGTATTTTATATTGTGTATTTTTTAGATTCTACCTTCTTCTTTTTTTATATGTATTACAGAATTTTAATATAAATATTATTAAAGTATTTTATGAGAATCACAACTTCCAATAACAGTGGAGAGACTCGAACCTGAAACTAAATTATACAAATTTGTTAAGACTTCAGAAGTGACATTCACTTAATAATTTAAATTAAGTAGCGTTCACCGTATAGATGAGATGGTTATTCGATAATGTGTTTCATTCATTAATTCGCACAACTGTAAGTTCTAAACTAAATGCTTATTTGTATGAGCCAAATTTAGATTTTAATTATTATGAAGATTTGAATGAACTATTATGATTAAGACACTAACAATTATTTCCATTATCTACCATTAATGGATCATGACTTTTTAAACATTTGTATAACTATTATGGCATGTGAATCATCAATTAACATTGATGCACATGTCATCCACAATTATATAAGTCATCTATTGCCACAACATGTTCGTACTTTAATTTGTTCTTACAACTAAATTTTAACGGTTGATTTCTGTCATTATAATTGTTATAATTTATTGGGTCACATTTATTAATTTATTATTAATTCTCAATAAAGTATAATTGTTAGATTAACGGAAATCAACGGTTAAGATTTAGTTGTAAAAGTTTGTAAATTATTTAATTTGTAAATATAACCTCTCTTATATTTATGGGTTTACATTTTTGCAGCTGCTATACGTGCAGCAATTAAATACTTGTTATATATAAATATTAAATATGAGGAATCATGATCATACAAAAGATGAAAGCATTAAATGTGGAGAATATAATCATACACATATCATTGTTGTACGTGAAGCGTATGTAGAAATGATTTTATCATATATATATATATATATATATATATATATATATAAGGATTTAATGTTTTTGTAGAAAAATTTATCTGTCACATTCACATAAATAACCCCATGAACCAGATTTCTTTTACACTTAAATGATTAACAACAAAAATGACACGTGTCTGCTTTAAATTCCATGAACCGGTTTTTTCTTTCTTTCAAACTAGCGAATTACCCGTGCGATGCCTGGGGAAAAAGAACAAAGTATTTGTCGTCCGCCGTGGTTGGTTAATTGCACTGCAAACTTTATACTTACAAAAACTCGTGTTGCTATCTTGTTCTATATTTCAGGTGAAAAAAACTACAACATTGATACAGAACTTTGCAAATATCAACCATAAACAAAAATCTACTATTCAGAGTGATCAATATTATGCAAATCAAATATAGTTATCTACTCGATGAGTTTTGAAAAAAATAAATACGCCATAATTGACTATGTTAAAATGAGGATGGGTAAAAAAAGAAAAATGCATAGAACTTATTGCTAACTATAACAACCACTAATAAGAAAACGCGATTAATTCAGTGTCATTCTGTAGCAATCATTGGAGGGATGAGTTCAACACATACCAAACATGTGATTTTCTATGTTTATGCATTACCAGGCCTATTCTACCATCATATTTATGCCTACAATACAAAATGCAAATGTTCATTAAATAAATTACGCTAATATGTTAACACCCAGAAGTAATAGTCTTAGCAAAAAAATGGAATTTTTTTTTTAGAATCCAAAAAACGTTGTCTGAAAGGGATTTGAAAGAAAATTAATCAAATGGTCATGTATGAGTCATATTTTGTGCTTACACTGGAACAAATGTGTCTGAACAGCACCAAATCAATACACATGCTAAAAACTTGTAACAATATAAAGAACTCACGATGATAAATTTTTAAAAAATAACAACATACATTCGGGTCCACCAAAGACTTAAAGAATGAGGTGACAATAGCTTCGCTGCTTCAAACACTTGGGACTTGATATCTTGGCTCATTATATGACTCCAAATTGTTTTTTTTACGTTGACCTTAAATAACATGGATTTTTCTTTAAGAACGTTAAGTTTTGTTGGATAATGTTCCAAATTAGCACCTATATAAAAAACTCCTTCAAAATTAAGTATAACTCGTGCGATGCACGGGAAAAAAAGAAATTTGTTTGTCTGTCTCGTAAAAGTTAATGCAAATTATAAAAATATATCTCTACATTTTATTTAAATCAATACTGGTGGCTACTTAACTCTAACTTTTTGTACATATAGAGTTGGCAAATTTTTGAGTTATTATGTTTAATATAAAAGAAGAAAAGCAAAATTATAATTTAATTACAAAAAAATATTTGCGGGCCAGTCCTCCGGACCAACTCCACTTTGCAACCTCTAATTGTCAGCATTATATACCAGCATGTAATAAGTTTTTATATTTATCCATATGAAAAGTTTTTATATTTGCATCTAAGTTTTTATATTTTATGATTTTATCTCAGAGATAGAGATTCATTTATTACAATCAGATTTATAAAATAATAATAAATAATTATTTTTTTGCAAGGATTTGTGTCGTTAGTATTTAGAATTTTACAAATTTGTATTTATAAATATTAAAATCAGATTTAGGAATTTAATTATAAAAGAAGAAGAATGAAATTTTAATTTAAATACAAAAAGGCGTTGGTGGGCAGACCCTCCAAGCCGAGCCCAGTTTGCCTCATCTAACTATCAGCATGCAATAGGTTTCTATATTTATCCACAAAAAGGTTCTTATAGTCACATTTACGTTTTTATATTTTATCTCAGAGATGGACTTTCGTTTATTACAATCAGATTTAAAAAATAATAATAAATAATTATTTTTTGCAAGGATTTGCGCCGTTTGTATTTGAAATTTTACAAATTTGAATTTACAAAAATTAAAATCAGATTTAGAAATTTAATTATAAAAGAAGAAGAATAAAATTTTAATTTAATTATAAAGATGTGTTGGTGGCCGGCCCTCCGGGCCGAGCCCAGTTTGCTACCTCTAACTATTAGTATGTAATAAGTTTTTATATTTATTCACAAAAAGGCTCTTATAATTGCGTCTAGCATTTTATGTTTTATCTAAGAGATGAACTTTCATTTAATACAATCAGATTTATAAAATAATTATTTTTTGCAAGGATTTGTGTCGTTAGTATCTGAATTAGGAATTTAATTATAAAAGAAGAATAGTGGAATTTTAATTTAATTATTAAAACGTGTTGGCAGGCGGAGCGGGCAGGCTCTCAGGGCCAAGCCCAGTTTGCAACCTTTAACTATCAGCATTTTATGCAAATGATTATTTTTTTGCAAAGATTTGTATCATTAGTATTTTGAGTTTTACAAATTTGTATTTACAAAAATTAAAATCAAATTTAGCAATTAATTATAAAAGAAGAAAGATGAAATTTTAATTTAATTATAAAAAAGTGTTAGCCGAACCCAGTTTGCCACCTCTAACTATATATATATATTTTTTTGGAGTTACCCAACCCTAATTATCTCTTTGAGAATCCACACAAAAAGGTTCTTATCGTCACATTTAGGTATAAATATGTCATTTCTATTTTTTCATTTAAATTTCATATTTAAATTATTTTTTATCAACTATACATATTTTTTTAGAAATTTTAAATAATTTTTTGTTTAATCTATAATTTAAAATATTAAATTTAATTTTACTATATATATATATATATATTTTTTCACTAAAGAAACATTAATGCAGAATTCTTTTTTCACCTATCAAGTTAAAAATTCAAATTTAAAAAGTTCGAATTTTGAAATATTAAATATTTTCTCACCCATAGACATAATAACAAATATTATTGATAGATTTAATAATTTTTCATACTAAAAGTAGTGGGAAACATGCCTAGAAGGTTGTGTATATTCTCCATGAAATGATGAGTTTTCCATTTTCAAGAAACATTGGTAATACACCTTTCACTTTCCAACAGAATAATTAAAAACCTTACAATTTCAATATAGAAACGATAGTGGGACATTAATTTGATGTCTGTCACTAATACTTTAATTTCGATATTTAATTTACTGAAAACTTAAATTTTAGTTATTTATTTATTTTCAAAATTGGCAAGCAAGTGAGAACACACGGGAGGCAAATGATTAAGCGTCTGAATAGTTTGAAGGTTATAAGAAAATATCAAATGATGAGTTTTCCATTTTCAAATAACATTAGTAAAGAACCTTCCATATTTCAATATAACAATTAAAAACCTTACAGTTCCAATGTAAAAATGATAGTGGATCATTAATTAGATATCTCCCACTAATTTCTTAATTTCAATTTTTGATTTAATTAAAACCTTATTATGTAATTTTTTTAAATTGACATGCAAGTGTGAATACACAGTTTGAATACAAAGCTGAAACTACATGATTATTTTAAGTTAAGATTTCAATTTACTTTATTTTAAAATATATTTTTATATTTTAAAAAAGAAATCGTTTAATTAATAATTTTTTATTAAAATTAAATTTATTTTATACATATCTTTTTTCAAGTTTTTTTATTTAATTCTAATAGGTATAACAATTAAGTCCAATAGACATAATAATAACTATTATTAATATGTTTAATAATTTCCTATGCAGAAAGTAGTGGGCAATATTAAATTCTGAATCTTTTCCCACCTTTTAAGTTCAAAATTCAAATTTAGAATGTTTAAATTTTAAGTATTAAATATTTTTCCTCTCAATAGACATAATAATAAATTAATAGGCTTAACAATTTTCTATGCAAAAAATAAAGGAAAACAGGCATAGAAGTCTGTGCACATTCTCCAATCTCCAAGTAATAGCTTCTAGGTAATCATTCACGACATAGGAAATTGTGTTAATTACACTATTACATCAAAAAAATAAAAGTTTGATTTCTTTCTAATATATTTATTTTTAAAATTTAAAATTCAACATGGTAATAGAATTAATTATACATACTCTTAAAATATTATTTTTTTATCTTTTAATTTATATTATATACATTTAAAATATTTATCTTAAGTATTTTCTAAAAAGTTTTTTGTACGATTTTTTTTTCTTTTTGTATCATTATTTTAAGTTAAGATTTTAATTTACTTTATTTTTAAGTATATTTTTATAATTTTATATATTTTTTTCGATTAATAATTTTTTTTATTAAAATTAAATTCATTTTATACATATCTTTTTTCCAGTTTATAATTAATTCTAATAGGTATAATAATTAAGACCAGTAGACATAATAATAACTATCATTAATATGCTTAATAATTTCTCAAGCAGAAAGTAGTGGACATTATTAAATGCTGAACCTTTTCTCACCTGTCAAGTTCAAAATTTAAATTTAGAAAGTTTAAATTTTAAGTATTAAAAATTTTCCATCCCAATAGACATAATAATAAATTAATAAGCTTAACAATTTTCTATGCAAAAAATAAAGGAAAATGTGCATAGAAGTCTGTGCACATCCTCCAATCTCCAAGTAATAGCTTATAGGTAATCAACGACATAGGAAATTGTGTTAATTACACTCTTACATCAAAATAATAAAAGTTTGATTTCTTTCTAATATATTTAATTTTAAAATTTAAAATTCAACATGATAATAAAATTAATTATACATACTTTTAAAAAATAATTTTTTTCTCTTTTAATTTATATTTTATATATGGGTTTAGTGTTTAGGAAAATAGGAAACAGCGGGTACGAAGATTAATTTTTGACTTGCGACTTTCTGTAGCTGGACTTCAAAAAAAAAGTGACAGACGGAGTGAGTTTTTTTCCATATTTTTTTATTTTGACTATAAAGTATTTTTATCTATTTAGAGAAAGATTAATTTTTACTATAATGTTAATTTAGTTTTGATTATAAGAATTTTTATTGGGTTTTAAATCATTACGTTTACATGAAATTTAGTTTGCTAACTAAATCATATCTCATAATTAAAAAAAAAAATATTTAAGAAGTCTCTTATGTTAAAGTAAAAGTGTCATTATGTTTACCGGAACAAAAAAGTGTATTGTACAAATTTTTTATTTCATAAAATACACAAAAATCAAATTTAGAACATTGTTTTATGAAACAAAAGAGAGAGAAAAGATTGAATTCGTAAAAGTTAAAAGTAACAACTTATGTGTGAATAAGAAAACTATATTTTAAGTGATAAAAAAATTACAAACTTACAAACTACTCTAAAAGATTTTCGTAACCACTAAAAGATGTTAAATTCTTTTCTCACCTATATCAACTTCAAATTTTAAATTTAAAAAACAAGTGAGATATTAATGCATATGTCTGCCACTAATTAATGCTGAACTCTTTTCTTTGGATCTTTTGATTTTTTGATAAATATGAAAAAAAAACATTAAATGCTTTTTAAAATGAGAGTTAACATAGGACTCTTCGTATCTCCAAAGCTAGTAATTAACCTCCTCATGTATTTTTCGTATTTCAAATATTTGTACAGAGAAATGGTTAGAACTCAAAACAACATTGTGTATTTACTACAAAATAAAACAACATTGTATCATTGAATTATATTTTTAAAAGGCAAGGATGCAAAATAAACAGTTAAATACTAAATAGTTGCATGTTTTCTAAACTTTTTTTTTGAAAATAAAAAAATGAATTGTTGCCTTCATTAATTGCATTCATCAGGTCAACATTAATTGTGCATAGAATTAGTTGCATGTTTTTGCACGCGTGAACTTAAAGCTAAATGTTTACTTGTTTTTTTTTTTTTTTTTGGTAAACAAATGTTTACTCGTTAAATAGATAAGGATTTAATTTAACCTCAATCTTCTAAAAACTATGAACAGCCATGCATCTAGAAAATCACAATTGCCCTTCTAGTTCTATGCAAAGATGTGGTGAAAAAAAAAAGAATAATGGATATTGGAATTCATTTATTTTTAATTTGGGAACATGCATGAGAAATGTTGGCTTTAAAATTGCACTAAATCTAAATGTAACATTCAATACTTTATTAAGATAAAATTAACATCAACGTAATACTAACAGCCACCACCAACATCAATTGTAACGTTAAAGTGTCTCATAAATTTATAGACATTAAAATATTCGCTACATTGAGCAAAGGTTGGAATTTAAAACAAATTAATATTTGAAATTTTACAAATTAGTATTTAGAAAATTGAAAGCAGATTTAGATATTTAATTATAAAAAATGAAGGGTGAAATTTAATTATACAAACTTTTTTATAACATTTTTTATTGAAAAAAAAGTATAAAAATGTGGGATCCATGAACTAAGAATAAAATAAAAAAATACAACACAATATTACAACTTACACATTTATTTTTTCTTTTTAAACAAAACACTCATCTAAAATTAATTCATCTAAAAGGGGTGATATTGGCACGCTATAAGTTACACATGATTCGAGTAAAATGAATGTCAAACATCATTGTCGGTTTTCCGTTGCCTTGAGTGCTTATGCATAATAATTCAAGTTTGCTTTCTTCTTTGCTTGGGCTTGAATGATACCTTCATTAAAGACCTCATGGTTCACCTGCGATCGAACAAAAAATAGAAAAGAAATAACGAAAATAAAAGAAAAAGAAAGATTTAGATTGAAATGACAACCCGGTAAATTCATGCTAGATTAATCATGATTTTTTAACTATAAAGTTGTTTCATATCTAGAAGAAAGTAAACCTCAAATGCATCGCGACGAAGGGCCAACATGCTAGCCTCCACACAAACAACTTTTAGTTGCGCTTCGTTGAAATAATCTGTGGACCGAGCTAATTCTTCAAAATTGACAACTGGGTGAACATTCATCTTTTGAGAATAGAGTGAAAGCAATAAGTAAATGTTCCTAAAAAAAATAGTAGATGAAGTTTAAAGATACAATACCTACAGAATACGGGCTCTTGCTTCTTCAGTTGGACGTGGGAACTCAATTTTTCAATCAAATCGACCAGAACGCATAAAGGATGGATTAAGAATATCTACACAGTTTGTTTTGCAATCACCTGCAATTTACAAAAAAAAATAAAAAATGTTATGTTAGATAATGGAGAAAAACAACTTGAGAAGATGAAGAAGATGAATAGATAGAAACAAACAAAAAAATATGTGCACAAAAGCTAATTAACAATGGAAAATATGCAGCCACACATATCCTATTTATACACGAAATTTCAAGTTTAAATTTTAAATATTTTTCCACCAACTTCAAGTTTAAATTTCAAATTTCGAATTGAAAAATTAGTGGGACATTAATACAGTTGTCTGCCACTAAGGACATTCCCACCTACCAATATAGAAAGTAGTGGATCATTAATACATGTATCTTCCACTATATATTTTGAATTATTCTTCCCACCCATTTCAAATTTGAATTTCGAAGGTCATTAATACAATTGTCTGCCACCAAGTATTTTAATACAATAAAGCCGTCTCCATTTATGCGTTTCCCATCCATTTCAAATTTCAATTTTGAATTTTGAATTGAGAACATCATTAATACAACTGTCAGCCCCAAGTATTTTATAATGATTTAAAAGAAACTCTTCTTTCTTTGTAGAATTTATTTATTTACGAAAAAAAACATTTCCAAAAGAAGTAACTTTTCAAACTATCTCCAGTGTGAACAGAAAGCTGAGGATTAAGGAGGAAGTGACACATCAGCAAAGTTTCCAAAGTTTGATTCTCCTTTCTATATATTAAGATGTTGACAACAAATTACAATATCCCCCTAATAAACTGAAATTAAAATATCAGCTGTGCTTTTTTTTTCAAAGAAGGAACAAATTTAGACCAAATAAGCCAAGTAGTATATAACGCAAGCAAAATTGGTTTGACCTTTGTAAAATAATAATAAAAAATTTAAGTCTACAACCAAATAGGACTATAATAAAAAAAATTAAAAAAAAATCATCTATTACAAGAGAGAAATTGACCATGAAATAGAAGAACATTTGTAATTCATGTACATTTGTGATTTTGTGTAAATAAAAAGCACTTTATATGCACTTTTAAAAGTAAAAAAATTAAATATATAAACAAGATTTATGAATACAAAAAAGGGAAAACTTCAACAATAAAGAATTGCAAGTTTTCTCTAGAATCACTTACTACCTCCCTAAAATTTTAAATTATTTACATCATTATTTCTTTATCGCTTACTCCCTAACTTTAAGTTTCATTATCACTAACCCTTAACTTTGGGGGATAAATGATAAAGAAACTTTAAATTGGGGGCGGGTAAGTGATAAAAATTTTAGGGAAGAGTAAGTGATTATGAGGAATCTCACAAGTTTTTTTTTTTTTTTTTTTTTTTTTTTTTAGTTTTCCCTATAAAAATAATAATATTTATGCATTATTTGTTTCTTATGGGAAACTAGAGCAAAAGTGTAACTTTAATTGCATGTGTTATTGAAAAAATGCACTTGGACTCCTTTGGGATTTTTTACCCGTTAATATTCTTATTTGGTATTATGTGTATGGGTGTGCAAAAAAATTGGTTCACTTACCCCGTCCTTGATCTGACCTTGACCTAATCCATAAATACCTATTTTTTTGAACTGATTTTAAATATTGATTCACTTTTATTTGGGTCAGTTTTTTACCTGACTTATTTTAAAAATTTAACCATTTGCCTAAAACTTAACCCATACCCATTGTATGAAGAAAAAAAATGAAAAATCACAATTGCAATTTTTTCGTTTTTAAGGTTCTCTCTTCTCTCTGTGGGCGATAAGACCTAGGTAGCACGGACACGCAAATATTTTGAAAATTTGTGTGTCGGACATGAGTCCGACACGCGGTCAACATTTGGGGATACGCGGTCAACTCTTCGACACATTTTTTCGACACACAGTCAACTTTTTCTGACACGCGGTCAACGCTCGGACACATTTTTTTTTTTAAATCTTAATTTTATTTTGTTAACTAAATATAAAAGAAATAATTTATAAATTGATTTTTTTTCTGTTATGAAATTTGACATGAAAAATTAACAAAGTATGAAAAATTATTTATATTTATATTTATGTTATGAAATTTAAATATTTGATTGGTTATATGACTTATTATGGACTCTTATATGTATTAAATATAAATTATATTATATATATTAAAATTTTTATTTAATATCAAAACGTGTCCCAACGTGTCCAAATATGATATTTTTTAGAATTAACGTGTCGGCATGTCGTGTCGTGTCCGTGTCCGTGCATCATAGGATAAGACAATTTGGAGATTTAGGATTTTCTATCAAATAGACATAATTGACCCTCTACCATTATGTCATTGACTGTAATATTAAGTCTTTGATTTCGGTTTGTTTGTGGTCCTTGGCTAAAAAGCTATAATAGTTGTATGATGTCATCTTTATAGTAGTTTACGAAGTCATAGTGTCAAACTATAATAGTCATTAACTGAGTAAAATTGAATTTGTCCTTGGTGTTATACTATGCTAGAAGCCTAGAACCTCTCTCACACCTTCAATGTAATTATTTTGTAATATATGTTGTCGTTTTCTTTATGAAACAATAATTAAAAATGTTGGAATTGTTTTACCTTTCCATTTTTTTCCTTTGTTTTTCTTGCCTTTATAACCTGTTTACAGTTTTTGAGTATAAGATTATATTTTACTGGTATCTGTCTAAGATAATGAGTAGGTTCTGAAGTGCATGAACCTTGGTTTATGAATTTTGACTTGTCTTCCTTGTATCATTTTCTCACTGTAACAACTTCATGGCACCTTTTAATGCAGTTGAATAATTTCTAAGAAAGCATTCCACTCAGTGCTTTCCTTTTGGTGCTTACCAAATGGGTGAGGAAGAGAAATCCATTAAGAATGAAAATCCTTCTTCACCTGTAACAATTGTAAGCTGAGAACAGTGATGTATACAAAAATTACAGTTGTTTATTTATTCAACAAATATCAAATTTATTATATAATTTATATTTTTTAAAATAAATAAATAATTAAATTACATGATTTTAAAAATAAAATCAATAACTATGAAAAAAATCATATCAAAAACAAGTTTTGAAACCAAGTCAAAAGTGGATCAAGTCGAATTTGACCCGGTTTTGAAACCAAGTCAGACCCACTTCGAAAATCAAGTCAGGTTGCATCTGACCCAGTTTAAAAAAATTCAAAGCGGGTCAGACCTGACCTGAATCAAATTAAACCAGGTCGGGTCAAAATAGCTGACCTATAAAGCCAAGTCGGGTCGGGACAAAAACCTGACCCGACCTGACACATGCACAACCCTAATTATGTGGATACATTTTACCATTCGTTGGGGGGGGGTTGGTTCAGTGTGGGCATCTCAACGGGTTTGAGTCCCTCCGACTCCCCCTATAAAACAAGTTTTTTTGGATGGGGGTTATTTATAGATTAGGAAAAAGGACTTGGACGTAGAGGTGTTCGCGATTTAGATTGGATCGATTTTGAAGCAAAAATTATCTGATCCAATCCATTCGGTTTGGATTTTTTTTTTTAAATCTGATCAAATCCAAAACAATTTTATTCGATTTGGATTTGATCGATTTTTGATTTTTCGAAAAACCTAAAATTTTACCCTAAAAATCACTATCTATATTAAAATAAAGTCATAGAAAGTTACAAACTATTGAAAAATTCAAGTCTTCAAACAAAAACAAGTCCTAAAACTAATTAAGAGTTAAAATAGATTAATAGATAATAAAAAAGGATTTAATGTTTCTACCGTGAATGTAGATAAGTTATCTACATCACTCCTAAAACGACATTGTTTTGGGTTTGAATATTAAAAAATTATAATGAGAAAGACTATTATAACCCTGAAATAAATTATAATTATAAAAATACCTTGGATCTTCCGTCCCAAAACGACGTCGTTGTGAGCTCAGTGTAAATAACTTATCTACATTGATTGTAGATAAAATGAACCCAATAAAAAACTAAAACAATATAGTTTGCTATCAATAACATCTAAGATCCAAGTCTACAAAATAACAAGATTCCAAGTCGTCATATTTCAAAAATAATAAACACATAATATGTTGGATCGGTTTTCACTAACTAAACCAAAAACCGTTCTAATCCAATTAAAATATGTGATTTTTTTTCAATTTTTGATTTTTGGTTCGGTCACCTCGATTTAAATCGAATTTATGAATACCCTTACTTGGACGGTTGTGATTGTGCTACGTGGCACACTGTCAAAGTTTCCGGGGAGAGGCAGAACTTATTTTTTTTTAAAAAAGAGATCCCCAGCAGAGGGAATTTCAAGTTCAAACAATTCAAACTATTTGAGAGAAGTAAAAAAAAATTGTTCCGTTGGGAGAGGGGCGAGACTCAAACTCACAGGAACCCCCACCCCCGCGTAACCAAAAGCTACCCAATGATAAAATGTATCTACTGGATACCAAATAAGGATATTAAGGGGTCAAAGACCCTGATAGGTCAAAGACCTAGCATATTACATTACATTTGATTAACAGATGAGCATCTTTTAAGCAGTAAAATTTTCAGACTGCGTTGTTCCCTCCAAAAAAAAAAGAGAGCGGGTCGACCCATGGGATACCCAGATCAGACTTCTGCCAGCGGGTTAGGACCCAAGAGGCTGAGTAAACGGCCCAATTACTTGAACGATTTGTCAATTTAGGGAGGCGGCCCAATTCTTCTTCTCTTCTTACAATAAAAAAATATGCAAACGGTTTCGGGTATGGGCCAACAAACCCAAGGTCTGGGTAACTCGAACAAGCATTTTTTTTTTTACTAATCCAATTGAAGTTTAGTCAGATGGCATTAAGGTTCTTGCTAGACTTAACGTTTAATGCTCCTTATCAATAATATTTATTGGGGATTAATATTTTTCATACTGTATGGAAAATAAATTATCTCTTATATATATATATGTAAATGTGTGGGGCTTATGTAAAGAGAAAAAATAAAAAAATACGGATCACACACATTTTTGTATGTGTAGGAGATAAAATTATCTCCTACAATATAAAAAATATTAATTCCTATTTATTGAAAGAGGTGATTGTAAATATGTTAATCTTTATTTAGGGTTGTGAGATATTTGACCTTGGAATTAGGTAGCTTCACATCTCCTATAATTTATAAAACCAAATCAAAATTCAATTTTTGAAAAAGTCAAAATCTTGGCACACACTTAATTATTATTTAACCTTTGGCAAGTCACATCTTTTGCATTTTCTTCCACTTTCCCTTTCTTCATGTTTTTCTATATTTTTGGGTCAACTTTATTGTTTCTCTCTAGCACTTAATAGATGACATTTAAAAAAAAAAAAAGTTAAAAGAAAAAACTGGATTCAAATTCTAACACAATTTTACAATCCAAGAGAGACAGGAAAACCAGTAGAGCCCAACCAGGTAGAGCCCGCAATGAAACTTCCAGGAGTAAAAGCCTGGGCCTCAGCAGCATTAGTAATAGCCTTAAACCCTTTCCATGTAACCCTTTTTGAAGTTTCAGCACCTGGCCCATTGTTTTGATATTCCCTATAAACCAATGTGTTCAAAGCAAAATCACCATTCCACTCATGCCACCTAACAGGGTCAATAACATCACTAATAGTTGTTTGCATAATCACAGTCCTAGAGTACTCTTTCTCTGGCCTACCAAGATATGTAGAGAAACTCTTCTTCACAGGTGCCAAATCCTTAGTGGCACCAATTCTACACTTGTGGATCACAATGCCAGTGTTTTGGTTAGGGTCAACCCTGCCTTGTGCTGTGACCATGTTCTTTTGGCCTGAATCAGGAAGCCTAGAGTGAATGTCACAGTTTTGGAACACAACAACTGAGTTACCAAACATAAAATACACTGTCCCTGATATGAGACAGTTCACAAAGAATTGGCGATTGTCGTGTACATAAAGGGTATCTTGGTATGCTAAGATGTCAAAGTTGTAGAAGGCTGAAAGGTGCCTACTCTTAGGGCCAATGCTTGGTGCTTTGAGGGCCCTGCTGTGTTTTGAAAGGTTATCCACATTATGGAAAAATGAAAAAATGCTTTAGTTTGGTTTCACATTTATATTTAGAAAGTAGATGAAAACGCTTTAGTTTTGTTCATATTTATATTTGGAATGCACAAAACTGAATTCACAAACAAAAGGCATCAAACAAGGGATAAAAATAAAAAAAAAACAATCATGCATATTGTAGTCATTTGTTAGTGCCTCTATAAAGTGGCTCATACTCATTCTAACAAAAGCCACTTTGAAGGGAATTTTTTTGTGTGCTCCAAATCTCGTGTGATCCTTTTATTCAAGAGGTGATAGTTGGACCAAAAAATTATTTTTTATTTGGACAAAAAGCAAGGTCCGGACCACTGAGATAGAGAACAAACACTTTTTTTTCCAGATTTTAATTATATTATTAAAATAAAATAAACTAATTAAACATACACTAAAATATTTTTCATTAAATAAAAACTCATGATTAAAAGTTTTTGATTTAAATAACGCGTGCATTAATTTACTTATTAAATATTATGACTTAATTATGCATAATCGTGAAATTTATAAAGGTAAATCTTCAAGTAATAAACAAATTAAGCAAGAAAACAGTAAAGTCAGAAGCTAGAGCCTAGAAGCATGACTGAAAGATAAGTAAAGAATCAAATTATATATTGTTCTGGAAAACCCACATACATAGGCCCAACCACTGGGTCCAATCTAAAAAGCCCACTTCTAGAAGGCGGCATAGGATTTTCCTTCTTCCCCATGCACATGGCTGCCCCTGCACACGGGCAGGGGTTCAGCATGCCTAGCCTGAAAAGGCTAGGCTGGCTAGGTTGACTATAGCTCTCACTCTAAATACACTCTCTCACATTGAGGAAGAGATTTCTTCTCCTCCATTCAACTTCATGTGCTGCTACCATTGAGAGTTATCCTAGCCACTTCCATACCCCCTTATGCACATCATATGAAACTTCACTAGTGCTTTGGTCTCTACCACTGCCATTATGGATACCTCCTATATCAACATACTTCACCTTCCATAGGACACATTTTATGTACCACTTTCGGTACATTGGCGCCGTCTGTGGGAATCATAAATTCCTATTCCCACCCAAATGTGGAAAAAGTTCTCTGCATCTACCTTCTCAACTACGAGCTTAGGATCAAAGCTCTCTCTTTTCTGCTCCAAAACAAGTTTTAAATCCACATCTACCAAAAAGAAAAGAAGAAAAAATCAGAATCCGGATCTACCACAACAAAGAACCCAGATCTTCAGAAAGAAAAAGAAAAACCAGACTCACAAAGAATGACAAAGCTGAATGAAGAGCCATATCTGCAGAAGGAAGAAAAGAAAGCCACAATGCCAGAACTAGATCTACAGAAAGGAGAAGCCAGAATACCCAAGACCAGCAACGGTGCAGATCGACCACAAATCAACCTTAGTCGTTGCACCCCAGCAAGTCTCATTTGATAAATTGTAAAAAGACGTCGTGAGAATTAAAGTACATATTCACTACCCGGTCGGTTCCCAGCACCCCGACAGCATTCACACTGCCCAAATTCAAGTGATTTCAAGAGCAGAATTGTTGGGGGGCTTCTGTTCTGGATAACCCACATACATAGGCCCAACCACTAGGTTCAGTCTAAAAAGTCCACTTCTAGAAGGCAGCATAGGATTTCCCTTCTTCCCCATGCACATGGCTGCCCCTGCACACAGGCAGGGGTTCAACATGCCTAGCTTGAAAAGGCTAGGCTGGCTAGGTTGACTACAACTCCCACTCTAAATACCCCCTCTCACATTGAGGAATGGACTTCTTCTCCTCTATTCAACTTCATGTACTGCTACCATTGAGAACTATCCTTATGCACACCATGGAAAACTTCACTAGTGCTTTGGCGTCTACCATTGCCACTATGGACACCCCATATATCAACATATTTCACCCTCCATGGGACACATTTTATGTACCACTATCGGTACAGATATAATGACACTTGTTTTTTATTGACTGCTCAAGCCCTTACGCGACATGATTCACTTGAAGCAGCAGAAGCAGAAATAGAGCACATGGGGTGGCTCAGGCTTCTTGTTGGAGGCACCGGTGGGGGAAGCATGCAGAAGCCATGATACTTGAAGTCGAATGACTTTGGCTTCTTTGAACCCGAGGGGAAAGGGGCTAGGGGAGGCCATCAAATGTGAATGAAAGGAAGAAGAAAGAGGTTTTGTTGGGGCTAAGTAGTTATGCAATTATATTATTTGAAACAAGAAGGAGGAGATCTAGGACCTACAAGGTTCCCTATATCACAGAAATTCTTAACATGTTTCTGGACTATGATGGTCGCCCCATTAAGGGAGTGACAGATGAATTTTTTTTTGTTTCTCCCTATTCTTTCCTCTCTCTTCAATCTCTTTTTCACACTCTCTCACTCCTCCACCCCACCCAATATTTTGTGAACGCCCCTACCCAATATTTTTTGAACCAAGAGCGCCAAAATAAATCTCCTGTATCACGATACCTTTTACTGTGTACCACCATACCTCCCAAAAATGAATAAAAGTGAGGACTCAGAAGTCAGAATCACCGATTATAGAGGAAGCTATAGAGTTTATTACAAAAAGTACTCTCTCTTTTTGGTGTAAGATTACAAAAAGTACTAGTTTCAAAGGGTTGTTGGAATTCATCCGCTACGGGATTTACATTGCACCTGAAGTACTAAATGATATTCTTTACTTTTCTTGTTAAGGTCCCGCGGTAAAGTAAAAAAGAAGAAGCTATAAGTAAGTGGAAAACAAGAAAAAATAATTAGATTTAAGAAATATTTTTAACACAAAAATAGGTGGGACCAAGTTTTTTTTTTATATGGCATGAGACATATCTCATACAATATGATAAACAATAATTTCTAAATTTAAATATGATAATATTTTCCTTATTTAAGAAAGAGGAGCACGACGCATACACTTTTGTAGCATCCAAAACAAATTCCATCACATTATGTTTTAATAACACCGATGAAAGGGATTTTCAGTTTTATGATTAAAATTTACCTAAATTATCTCTCTAACTAGTGCACATCATGGGAAGCCATGATACTTGATGTCGAATGGCCTTGGCTTCTTTGGACCCGAAGGGAGGGGGGGCTAGGGGAGGCCATCGAATGTGAATGGAGGGAAGAAGTGTTGGGCTTCCTCCTTCAATGCTAAGCCCAAGCCCATTTGAGGGGTTTCCTAAAAACCCTAACCCTAATTTCCACCTCCTCTATATATACTCATTAGTTGTGGGTGGAGGCTAGGTCAGATTTGAGAGAAAAATTATTTAATTGTTTGAGTAAAGCTTTATGCTTTGCATTTGAGAGATCTCTAGAGAGAGTTTGAGTGAAACATCTCTAGGGTAGTTTGATTATCTCCATTGTTGGAGAGGTTGAGTTAACCACCACATTGGTGTATTTGATTCGTTGTAACCATTATTTTCATAGTGGATTTTTGATCTGGACTAGGTCCCGTGGGTTTTTACTTTTTCATTCAAGAAGGTTTTTCCACGTTAAATCTGGTTGTGTTCTTCTTCTTCTCTCTCTCTCTCTCCTGTGTTTACATTTTGATTTTTCCGCTGCGCTGCCTGACCTGGTGAAGTTCAGGCTGAGGTATTGCCGAGATCCGAGATCAGGATCTTGTTGATTGACTTCCGCACAAAGGCCCCTGAGCCGAGCTTGAGGGAACCGAGTTTTCCCAACAGTGGTATCAGAGCCCGAGTTCGACGGGTTCTGAGGGAGACGAGATGGAGACCAGTGGCATAACTCATGATAGAGATATGTTCAAGTTGACCACAGACAATTTCACATATTGGAGACCGATGATGGAAGATCATCTCTACTACAAAGATTTGCATGAGTCCATTATCCTTGATGAGAGACCAGCAGGCAAGACAGATAAGGAGTGGGAGATCCTGAGTCGGAAGGCGGTAGCCACGATCAGGAAATATATTGATAAAAGCCTCTTTGAGCACGTGTCCGAATTCACGAACGCGTATGAGTTGTGGACGAAATTAGAGTCCATGATTCAGAAGAAGACTCCCAGGAACAAAGCACACCTGGTTCGCCGACTTGTTAAGCTTGAATACTAGGACGACATGAGCATGATTGAACACCTGAACACCTACAAAGGTATTGTGAATCAGCTGTCAAAGGATGATATGAAAATTGATGAAGAATTGCAGGCATTGCTGCTGTTGAGCTCGCTGCCAGAAAGCTGGGATACTCTGGTGGTGACCCTGAACAACTCGACTCCAGATGGAAAATTGAAGATGGATGTCGTGACAGACAACCTCCTGGGCGAAGAATCCAGGAGAAGAGAACGAGGTACTTCGAGTACGTCTGAGGCCAATATTGCTGAGAACAAAGGGAAATCTGACTCCCGGGGTAGAAGCAAAAGCCGGGGTAGAGGTCGTGACAGACGAGACAAGTCCAGAGGTCGGTCAAAGCCAAAATATGAGTTGAAGTGCTTTTACTGTGGAAAGACAGGCCATAAGAAGCCAGACTGCTGGACCCTACAAAATGATGAGAAGAACGGATCTGTGAAGCCGGATCAGATTATTCCCAAGAAGAGGGAAGACAAGAGCACCACTGCGGTGGCTGCCAACCCGGATGCCGAGATATTCCTCCTTGGTGAGGATAATTATTTGAATGTTGCATATGATGACTGCACCTGGATTGTTGACTCTGGTGCCTCCTTCCACGTTACTCCACACAAAGGTTTTTTCTCCTCTTACCGAGGTGGTGATTTTGGAGTCGTGAAGATGGGAAATCAAGTGACCAGCAAGATTGTTGGTGTCGGTGATGTAACTCTGACCACGGATGTCGGATGCCGACTTGTGTTGAAAGATGTGAGGCATGTTCCTGACATGCGTTTGAACCTAATCTCGGTAGGCAAACTTGATGATGTCAGGTTAGTGAACTACTTCGGTAGTGTGAGATGGAAGCTGGCCAAGGGAAACTTGGTCGTGGCCCGAGGTAAGAAGGAAGGCTCCTTGTACGTGATGCAAGGAAAGATGAATGGCGGAGAAGCCAATTCGGTTCGAGATGAACCTAGCTTAGAGCTATGGCACAAGCGCCTCGGCCACATGAGCGAGAAAGGGCTCCAGATCCTGAACAAGAAAGGATTATTGACCGGGTTGAAAGGCCAAGCGTTGGAGAGTTGCACGCATTGCCTAGCTGGAAAACAGCACCGAGTTTCTTTTGTGAGACCGGATCAACCTAGACGACGCAGATATATTCTTGACCTCGTCCATACTGATGTCTGCTCCATGTCGGAAAGATCCCTTGGAGGAGCTCAGTACTTTGTTTCATTTATTGATGACCATTCTCGCAAAGTATGGGTATATTTGTTGAAGTCTAAAGACCAGGTACTCCAATCCTTTAAAGAATTCCATGCTATGGTTGAAAGGGAGACTGGCAAGAAATTGAAGGTGGTCCGATCTGATAATGGTGGTGAGTATTGCGGCCCATTTGATGCATACTGCAGAGCGGTCGGGATTCGACTTGAGAAGACGCCCCCCAAGACTCCACAGTTAAATGGACTGGCTGAGAGGATGAATAGAACAATTGAAGAGAAGGTACGAAGCATGATATCCAATGCCGGGTTACCAAAATCATTCTGGGGAGAAGCCGTCAAAACTGCTGTTGACTTGATCAACCTCTCACCATCACGGCCACTTGAAGGAGAAATTCCAGAAGAAGTCTGGACAGGTCGGAAAGCGGCCTATAATCAATTGAAAGTGTTTGGATGCCGAGCTTTCGTGCATATCCCTAAAGATGAAAGGGCAAAACTCGACGCGAAGACCAAAGAATGCATTTATCTTGGTTCGCCGAGATGTGAGTTCGGGTTCCGACTTTGGGATCCAATCAATAAGAAGATAGTGAGAAGCCGAGATGTGATCTTTCATGAGCATGAGAACATTCATGACATCTCGAAGCCCAAAGTCCAAGTTACTGTCAGACGTGAAGAACCCGTTCCTCCTGTCTGAGCTGAAGCAGGGGGAGAAAATCAAGAGAATGAAGAAATTGATGACCAGCAACAAGCTGAAGATGAACAAGACATTGAGGTTCGAGTTGATGATGAGATCCGGGATGAAAATGATGAACCGGGTTCTCAAGCTGAAGAACAGCCGAGATATCCAACTCGAGAAAGAAGACCCTCTACAAGGTACCCATCTGATGAATACACCGTTGTTGCTGAAGACGGTGAGCCTCAGAGTTATGATGAGGCTGTGACGAGCTCAGAGAAAGAAGAATGGAAAAAGGCAATGCAGGACGAGATGAAGTCTCTGCACGAGAATCAGACTTATGAGCTGACCGAGTTGCTTAAAGGAAGACGAGCTTTGAAGAATAAATGGGTCTACAAGATTAAAAATGAAGAGAACGGGCAAAAGCCGAGATACAAAGCCCGGATTGTAGTGAAAGGCTGCAATCAGAAGAAAAGAGTTGATTTTGAGGAGATTTTTTCTCCTGTGGTGAAAATGACCTCGGTCCGATCCGTGTTAGCCATGGCGGCTTCAATGGACCTCGAGGTAGAACAAATGGACGTGAAGACGGCATTTCTTCACGGTGATTTAGAAGAAGAAATATATATGGAGCAACATGAAGGATTCCAAGCTCCAGACCAAGAAGACTTGGTATGTCGTTTGAAAAAGAGCCTCTATGGCTTGAAGCAAGCACCTCGGCAGTGGTACAAGAAGTTTGAATCATTCATGACTGATCATAAGTTTGAAAAGACAGATGCCGACCACTGCGTATTTGTGAAGAGGTATGAGGCCGAAGATTTTCTGATTTTGTTGTTATATATTGACGACATGCTTATTGTAGGGAGAGATAAATCGAGGATAGCCGCCCTGAAAAAGGCGTTGAGCTCGTCCTTCGCAATGAAGGACCTCGGCCCTGCAAAGCAGATTCTCGGAATAAAGATTATCCGAGATAGACAGAAGAAGCTACTGTGGCTGAGTCAAGAGAAATATATTGAGAAGATTTTGAAGAGATTCAGCATAGACAAAGTCAAAACAGTGAGCACCCCCCTAGCCGGACACATAAAGC
This sequence comes from Gastrolobium bilobum, assembly GCF_033153095.1. NCBI lineage: Eukaryota > Viridiplantae > Streptophyta > Magnoliopsida > Fabales > Fabaceae > Gastrolobium > Gastrolobium bilobum. The sequence goes on along the minus strand of NW_026899712.1, from coordinate 139,755 downwards.
TGAACCAAAAGCAATGTCCGAGATCTGATGAAGAAAAAGATGAGATGATGAAGGTCCCTTACCAATCCGCCGTCGGAAGCTTGATGTATGCAATGGTTTGCACTAGACCCGACTTGGCGTATGCTGTAGGAATGGTAAGCCGGTTTTTGTCAAACCCCGACAAAGAGCACTGGGAAGCAGTGAAGTGGATCTTCAAGTACCTCCGAGGTACGACAGACTTTTGTCTCCGATTTGGAGAAGGAAAAACGAGTTGCAAGGCTACTCGGATTCTGATTTAGGGGGAGACGCCGACTCGAGGAAGTCGACTACATGATATTTGATGAGATTTGCTGGAGGAGCTGTCTCTTGGCAATCAAGACTTTAGAAATGTGTTGCACTATCTACAACTGAGGCTGAGTACATTGCCGCTACTGAGGCAAGCAAAAAGATGCTGTGGATGAAGAAGTTCCTCATGGAACTCGGCCATGATCAAGACAAGTACGAGCTGGGTTGTGACAATCAAAGCGCAATCCATCTTGCGAAGAATTCAACCTATCACTCCCGCACTAAGCATATTGATGTGAGGTATCACTGGATCCGGGATGTGGTAGAAGGTGGTGAGCTCGAACTCGTCCAGGTACACACTGACCAAAATATGTCCGACATGATGACAAGGCCAGTTCCAGCAAGAAAATTTGAAGACTGCTGTGAAGGAGCTGGGTTGATGCTGAAGCCGACGCATTGAAGTCGGCGGGGGAGATTTGTTGGGCTTCCTCCTTCAATGCTAAGCCCAAGCCCATTTGAGGGGTTTCCTAAAAACCCTAACCCTAATTTCCACCTCCTCTATATATACTCATTAGTTGTGGGTGGAGGCTAGGTCAGATTTGAGAGAACAAATTTGAGAGAAAAATTATTTGATTGTTTGAGTAAAGCTTTATGCTTTGCATTTGAGAGATCTCTAGAGAGAGTTTGAGTGAAACATCTCTAGGGTAGTTTGATTATCACCATTGTTGGAGAGGTTGAGTTAACCACCACATTGGTGTATTTGATTCGTTGTAACCATTATTTTCATAGTAGATTTTTGATCTGGACTAGGTCCCGTGGGTTTTTACTTCTTCATTTGAAGAAGGTTTTCCCACGTTAAATGTGGTTGTGTTCTTCTTCTTCTCTCTCTCTCTCTCCTGTGTTTACGTTTTGATTTTTCCGCTGCGCTGCCTGACCTGGTGAAGTTCAGGCTGACGTATTGCCGAGATCCGAGATCAGGATCTTGTTGATTGACTTCCGCACAAAGGCCCCTGAGCCGAGCTTGAGGGAACCGAGTTTTCCCAACAAGAAGAAAGAGGTTTTGTTGGGGCTGAGTAGTTATACAATTATGTTATTTGAAACAAGAAGGAGGAGATCTGGGACCCGCAGGGTTCCCTATATCACGAAAGTTCTTACATGTTTCAAGGCTATGATGGTCGTCCCATTAAGGGAGTGACACATGAATTTTTTTTTGTTTCTCCCTCTTCTTTCCTCTCTCTTCAATCTCTCTTTAACTCTCTCTCTCTCTCTCCTCCACCCACCCAATATTTTGTGAACGCCCCACCCAATATTTTGTGAACCAAGAGCGCCAAAATAAATCTCCTGTATCGCGAGACCTTTTACTGGGTACCACCATACTTCCAAAAAATGAATAAAAGTGAGGACTCAGAAGTTAGAATGACCATTTATTGAGGAAGCTATAGAGTCGATTGCAAAAAGTACTATCTCTTTTTGGTGTAAGATTACAAAAAGTACTAGTTTCAAAGGGTTGTTGGAATTCATCCGCTACGGGATTTACATTGCACCTGAAGTACTAAATTAAATACTTTACTTTTCTTGTTAAGGTCCCGCGGTAAAGTAAAAAAGAAGAAGCTATAAGTAAGTGGAAAACAAGAAAAAATAATTAGATTTAAGAAATATTTTTAACACAAAAATAGGTGGGACCAAGTTTTTTTTTTATATGGCATGAGACATATCTCATACAATATGATAAACAATAATTTCTAAATTTAAATATGATAATATTTTCCTTATTTAAGAAAGAAGAGCACGACGCATACACTTTTGTAGCATCCAAGACAAATTCCATTACATTATGTTTTAATAACACCGATGAAAGGGATTTTCAATTTTATGATTAAAATTTACCTATATTATCTCTTTAACTAGTGCACATCATGGGAAGCCATGATACTTGATGTCGAATGGCTTTGGCTTCTTTGGATCCGAAGGGAGGGGGGCTAGGGGAGGCCATCAAATGTGAATGGAGGGAAGAAGAAAGAGGTTTTGTTGAGGCTGAGTAGTTATACAATTATATTATTTGAAACAAGAAGGAGGAGATCTGGGACCTGCAGGGTTCCCTATATCACGAAAGTTCTTACATGTTTCAAGGCTATGATGGTCGTCCCATTAAGGGAGTGACACATGATTTTTTTTTTGTTTCTCCCTCTTCTTTCCTCTCTCTTCAATCTCTCTTTCACTCTCTCTCTCTCTCCTCCACCCACCCAATATTTTGTGAACGCCCCACCCAATATTTTGTGAACCAAGAGCGCCAAAATAAATCTCCTGTATCGCGAGACCTTTTACTGGGTACCACCATACTTCCAAAAAATGAATAAAAGTGAGGACTCAGAAGTCAGAATGACCATTTATTGAGGAAGCGATAGAGTCGATTGCAAAAAGTACTCTCTCTTTTTGGTGTAGGATTATACAAAGTACATGTTTCAAAGGGTTGTTGGAATTCATCCGCTACAGGATTTACATTGTACCTGAAGTACTAAATGATATTCTTTACTTTTCTTGTTAAGGTCCCGCGGTAAAGTAAAAAATAAGAAGCTATAAGTAGGTGGAAAACAAGAAAAAATAATTAGATTTAAGAAATATTTTTAACACAAAAATAGGTGGGACCAAGTTTTTTTTTTATATTGCATGAGACATATCTCATACAATATGATAAACAATAATTTCTAAATTTAAATATGATAATATTTTTCTTATTTAAGAAAGAGGAACACGACTCATATACTTTTGTAGCATCCAAAAAAAATTCCTTCACATTATGTTTTAATGACACCTATGAAAGGGATTTTCAGTGTCTTTATTAAAATTTACCAAGATTATCTCTCTAACTAGTGCACATCATGGGAAGCCATGATACTTGAAGTCGAATGGCTTTGGCTTCTTTGGACCCGAGGGGAGGGGGGCTAGGGGAGGCCATCGAATGTGAATGGAGGGAAGAAGAAAGAGGTTTTGTTGGGGCTGAGTAGTTTTGCAATTATATTATTTGAAACAAGAAAGAGGAGATCTGGGACCCACAAGGTTCCCTATATCACGAAAATTCTTAACATATTTCTAGACTATGATGGTCGACCCACAGGATTCCCGTCTCTTTTGGTTATGTCAATCTGTTTTATTAGTGTTTCTTTTCTTTTTGGAATATTCCCAAATACCTCCTTATTCCAATTCTTCAAAGGTTGGACTAAGCTCTGAATCATTATAGGAAGCTCTTTGTTTAGGTCCTACTCGATGAAATGAGTAAAAGATGGATGCTCCATCTATGCAGCCAGGAATCTGAAAGGCCTATTGCTCTAGTTCTTTTTAATACAGTTGCATACTTATAACTCATACTCGATACTACTCATTAACCTGGAACAATCCCGTGCTTGGTGATAAAATAAGTATATTTTAATATACTTTATGAAATTGTAAGTCATTTAATATTTTTAACCGAATATTTTAAGGGATTAACATTTCTCCTGTCACAGGAGATAAAGTGATGCCGAAAGCGCATAGAAAAGTGGCTAAACAGAAAGTTGGGATTTCATAAGAAAGTAATCCTCCGGTTCTCAATTTCTAATTATCAAATAACTATATTCAACTCCTTGAATAAGGGTCATAAGCACCCTTTTATAGACTAATTACAAATTGATTTAAAATTTAAAAATCTAAAATTCTAAAAATAATAAAACTTCAAAAAATAAATAAAAGTAATTAACATCTAAAAAATAAATAAAAAATTACAAATAAATAATTCAAAATACATCCCAAATCTTTAATCTCAAATCATGCTAAATATGTAGCTTTCCTTTTCTTCCCAAACAAATCACATTCACATCTGCTGCTTCATTGGGACTTGAATTCGATTGTAATTTGTTATATTTCAAATCATTGCCTTTTTCAACAAGTGGGTCATACTTATTGGGCCACAACTCTAGTTGACTACAAGCTTCTTGAATCAATGGTTGGGTCATGTGCAATGGGCCAACTGTAGGTGCATTATAAAGTTATCTCCTGCAACCCAAAACGACGTTGGTTTGGGGGTTTAGAATAAAAAAAAAGGGTATTTTAGTAAAATACATGTTGTAATAGAAAAATAAAATTTCTAAAATACCCTTTATTTTTTATTTTAAATTCCCAAAATCGTAGTTTTGGAGTTCAGGAAATAAATTTATCTATTATGATTGGTGAAACACTTTTCCATATTTTAATTATATTATTTTATTAAAAAAAAATAAACAAATTTTTTTTTTGGAAATACAAAATGAACTAATTAAACATACACTAAAATATTTTTCATTAAATAAAAACTCATGATAAAAAGCTATTTTTATCTAAATAACGCGTGCATTAATTTACTCATTAAATTTATATTATGACTTAATTATGCATAATTTTGAAATTGATATATTTTGTTAAAACTTCAAGTTATAAATATAATCCCATCATTAAATCGAGTCAAAACCAGGACATGTTATCAATGTTTAAAAACCCGGCCCGGCTATCGACCCGGCCGAGGTTAGGGGTCACGGAGTCACGGGTTCGACGGGGTCACGGGGTCACTACGCTGACTCGATTTTATATATTAAAAAAATAAAATATATATATCTTATATGAAAATATTAAAAAACAAACTACCAATCATCAAAGATTCAAAATATAATTAACATAATTCACCAATTACAATCACAAGTCAACATTTCACAACCTAATTAAAGTATCAAGATACCAAAGTACAAAACTCATATTCTAATACGCTGACCTGGTTCTGGCTCTTTTGAGAAGGTCTCTGACAAAGAAAAATTTAAAGGAAGTAAGAATGAATTTTTGTTTTCCATCGACGACCGTAAGGATTTCATTTGAATGGGTAAAATTCTTACCTTTTCTAGAAGATTCACGGCAGCGATGTGAAGATTGAAAACGTCTAGGTCGCAAGGAGAGAAGAGAACGATTAGATTTAGATTTGCAAGCATTTTTATTTTATTTTTTTAATAAAACAATATTGTTTCATGAAATTGTTTTTTTTAAAAAAACATGCAGTAATCCCCTTTGACTCCTCTGACCCGGGAGTCACTGAAACCCAACTAGATTTTAGGGATCGAAGGGATCGATATGCATATAGAACCCAACTTGTGACCTCAACCCTCAGAGAAAAAGGGTCAGGGTTGACCCGAGTCAATCCAGAAAATGAAGCGGAGCTTTAAAACACTGCATGTTATTGCCAAAAAACATCACACATGCGTCTTTGACAAATAGCAAATTCTCATTCTTTTTGGATAAAAGTAGTCCACAATGCGGGCCCTCAACAGATGATTGAACAAAGATCCTATGACAATGGTTCCTTAGAAAAAGGTGAATGAGGCAATCATTAGATAGGAGGATAATTGGAGTGTCAGGGAATCGGCACAGCACATTGATATTTCCAATTTCATGGTAAAAGTGCTCCAGCAACAAGAATGCATAGCTGCCATTAAGTTTAAGGATTGTACTGTAGCAGATGACCTTGGCATAATTTAGGAAGATTGAATATATGAAAGTAATAAGTAGAAAAAGAAATAAATGCCAATTTGTGTGAACCAGAAAGTTAAATGTTGAGCTCATTTTAGCTTTGTATAAAAGTCAACTGTCCGTACTTGTGTCCGCAGTGAATCCATGTCAGGCTTGTACCTGATACAAACCTAGTAAGTTTATATTAAAAGGAAATGTCCAACTGAAGAATAAAGAGAGTTTGGTTCTTATTTCTTAAACAATCTTTTTGTATTCAAATGTATTTTCGAATTCTTTAGTATGGGTACCTTAAATCGAGAGGAACAGTGGCTAAAGTGCCACTATTCTCCATCTTATTTTTCTAAATGCCACATCAACAGTGTTATTTTTCAATATACCACGGGAGCAAGTTCGCTGGAAAATGTAACGAACTCGGTGTGCTGATGTATCACGTTTCTGAGTGGACACCAAGGTCGCTGGTGTCAGTAGCGAACTCTAGAGCAATTAATGCTGACAAGTTCGCTGATGGGCATGGCGAACTATGTGTCTTCTAGATAATTTGCTTCTTCCATTTTGTTGCACAAATTTCGAGAGAAATTATTACTCAATGTACTAGTCAATTTTTTACTAGTATGTCGAATCATGCCCATCAACGAACAAAAAGGGGGAAAAACACTATTTTGAAGTTTTTGGACAAAAAAATTGCCCGGTTAAAGCTGATTGGATAAATTTTTTCAAAGTAATGCAGTCAAACATGTCGCCTATGCTGACGGGACTAGTCCCGCCACTGATACTGACGGGACTCGTGCCACGTCAGCGCCACGTCAGCAATCCAATTACCGTAAATCTTCGGAAGACCATAACTTGTGACTCGGGTATCCAAATCAGATGATTTTTTTTTTATTTCACATAACTTTTCGAGATCTACGCAATGATACCTCGTTTGACATATTTTATCTCCCACAAACATAGTTTGAATTTGTAACAATTGTATCACAATCACAAGAGTGTTTATCCATAAGACTATGTTTGTGGGAGATAAAATATATCAAATGAGGTGTCATTGCGTAGATCTTGAAAAGTTATGTGAAATAAAAAAAAATCATCTGATTTGGATACCCGAGTCACAAGTTATGGTCTTCCGAAAATTTACGGTAATTGGACTGCTTACGTGGCGCTGACGTGGCACGAGTCCCGTCAGTATCAGTGACGGGATTAGTCCCGTCAGCATAGGTGACATGTTTGACTGCATTACTTTGAAAAAACTTATGCAATCAACTTTAACCGGGCAATTCTTTTGTCCAAAAACTTTAAAATAGTGCTTTAGCTAATAAAAAGGATATTATGTGGACGGATTTCGAGGGAAAACAATGAGAAATATAATTGTTTTCGAGGGATATTATTACTCAATGTACTAGTCAATTTTTTACTAGTACCTTGAATCATGCCCATCAGCCAACAAAAAAGATATTACGTGGAAGGAACAAAAAGGAACAAGCAAATTGTTTTTCCTCGAAAATCGTGCAACAAAAAGGAAGAAGAAAATTATCTGGAAGGCACATAGTTCGCCATGTCCATCAGCGACCTATGTGTATCTCACACTTAGTTCGCTGCTTGTGGCAGCGAACTTGTCAGCATTAGTTGCTCTAGAGTTTGCTACTGACACCAGCGATCTTGGGGTCCACAAAAAACGTGACATATCAGTACACCAAATTCTCTACACTGGCCAGCGAACTTGCTCCCATGACAGATTAAAAAATAATACTGTTGACGTGACATTTGAAGAAATAAGACTGAGAATAGTGACACTTTAGCCACTGTTCCAAATCGAGTCAACTGAAAGACCATGTTCGCTTTGGCGGGCAGAAAGTGCTCAATATGTATTTGGCTGTAATTAATGAGATGGGATTTCAATTGGGTTATAAGGTTCCATTCCATAAGAATAGTAAAAACTATAGGCGCTGTTTGATTTCGGTATCGGAAAACAGTTTTTTAGTTTTGAAAACAAAAAAATTAAAAAATTTGTTTCATAATGGTTATTCTATGAAAACGTATTAAAAACTGTATGTGTTCTGATTTTTAAAACTAAAATTAGAGAACATCTCATATGTTCTTGTTCTGTTTTTTGGATTTTGATTCTGAAATATGAAAAACCACGGAAAACTATTTTTTCATTAATAGCAATATAGTAATTATGTAAGAATTAAAAACAATATAAATTTGAATAGCATTTTGTCTCTCACTGCCTGAGCAGTAAAAAAACTGTTTTATCATTCCCTCTCTTCAAACAGATTTTATTGTTTTTCAATTTTTAAAATTCTTTTCAAAACATTATCATCAAACAAGTTTTTTCTTCTTTTATTTTACGAAACAATTTTTATAAATTGCTGTACAAAATAATTCTAAAAACAAAATAATTAAAACACAATCAAACATGTTGTTTCTTGCTTCCACTTCATCATACACCATGCTGACAAATGTTCCCACTTGCCAATGGATGTACAGCACCAAAAATACATATTAGACAGTTCTCAAGATATACCATAAACAAAGCCAGGAAACAGTGAGTCAGAATGACACTTGCTTTTTTTATTGACTGCTCCAGCCCCTCTTCCTTTTATTGGCATACCCTTACGCGGCATGACACTTGAAACAGCAGAAGCAGAAACAGAGCACATTGGACTCCTTGATCAGTGGCTTAGTCTTCTTGACCAATGTTTATTGAGGAACCATCTGTTTGCCTCTTCTAAGCACACTGTTCAAGAAGTATAGAAAGTACCAAACATTGGGAACTAATAGAGTCCAAAAAGTACTCTCTTTTTTGGTTGTAAGATTACAAAAAGTACTAGTTTGAAAGGCTAGTTGGAATTCATCCACTTCGGGATTTACATTGCACCTGAAGTACTAAATGATATTCTTTACTTTTCTTGTTAAGGTCCCGCGGTAAAGTAAAAAAAAAAGCTATAAGTAGGTGAATAAGAAAAAATAATTAGACTTAAGGGGATATTTGTTCTCATATTACATAGACAACACACAAAAATGAATGGATCAAGTATTTTTTTAAGTGTTGCATGAGACAACTTATTTCATACAACATGATAAATAATAATTCCTAAATTTAAATATGATAATATTTTTTTTATTTAGGAAAGAGGAGCACCGACTTATATACTTCCCGTAGCACCCAAAAAAATTCCATCACATTAGGTTTTAATAACACTGATGAAAGGGATTATCAGTGTTATTATTAAAATTTACCTAGATTATCTCTCTAACTTTGATGAAAGGGATTATTAGTGTTCTTATTAAGAATGGATTTGGATAAAAAAGTGGTAATTGATTGAAAAAAAGAGCACAAGGGGATTTTGAACTTTTTTTAAAAAAAAGTAAATAAAAATATCACAGCTGTTACATTTACTAATTTTGAGATACATGCAAAAAAAGAGTCTCAATTCAGATTGCATAGGGCAAGGAGCCTGTAATAACACCAATTAATTATCATATTATAGAAAGAAAACATAACATTTAAAGTTTATGCAAGTCACGAGTTTATAGCTAACAGAAAACAGTTTTTATTTTATTTTTTTAATTGTGGTAGCAAAAAATTAAAAAATAGGGGTGGAGTAAGACGATGAGGAAAGTACGTGGGTCGGGTCGGAAGGTTGAATTTGGGGAGCGAGTCTGTGCAGTGAATGAAACAGGGCACAAAGTAAATATGTATTTTATGTAGAAAGAAAAATGAAATGGGTGCAAAATGAGAATAACACATACATGGGAATTGCATGTATTAGGATAGATAGAGGACCTAGGTTCAAGTTGTAGAAACAACTTTCAGATGTACCCAATAAAATTATTATGGACGATTAAGACACTAATTTATGAATTATAATCATTTAATGATGCAATAGATGAAAATGAAATAATAAATACCATTAACTAAATGGAATATTATAAATTGTATTCTGACTTATGAAAATTGGTGTAATTTTGCAATTAACCTCTCAATAAAATTCCCTGGCTGGTCTGATAATCAACTTCCTATCCCAAAAGACAGTACTTATCCAGAAGTTAATTAAAGTACTTAGTGAAGATATGTTCATACCTGTAACTGATTCAGGTAAGGAAGATAATCAAAAGGTATGATGGAATCATCGGCAAGGCGAAGGACAGCAACTGATACAATAAAGAACAAAATATATATCATCCATCTTATGAGTCACTCATGGATTAATAGGTTATTGGCCTATAAAATAATCCTTTTAAATGCATATTACAAGAGGTTAAATAAAAAATCTAACCAACCACATGGCATAACTTTTCCACAAGTCATAGAGAACCCTCTAGTTCATCTTATTGAGGTATGTACATCTTCCATAATACACATCAATTGATGGAACCCCTGCATGGTGCACAATCGGAGCAAAATCAGAATCAACACATCTATGGCTTTAAATATATGGCATCCAAATAATGTGGTGAAGAGCATGTTACAAGAAACGGGAAAAAGTTATATTTTTTGCTTTCAGACAAGACTAAATCTAGACACGTATTCCCCCCATAATGGTTAAGGTCTGCATATATCACAATAGAAGAAATATAATTTTTTTCCATATCAGTAACTCCAATAGATAATAGTATATCTGATTGGAAATTTTGGGCTAATACCATAACGAGCAAGGGCAGATTTTGGATACAACTTTTTGATTGACCCAAAGAGGTCTCTTCTCAGTTTCTATCTTCGGATTTTTAGTTGATTCTTACTTATATTTAAATGTTTCATCACTTTCTGCACTAAATATTGGATTGCATGGTATTTTCTGTTTAGCTTAGCTTGCTGGTATAACATGATGTGGATGAAAGGATGACTAGGACATCTGTCCTTAGCCAAACCCATCTTTTGTCACTTCCAAATATTCCACCCCAAAGCTCTGAATTGAATACAAGGCTCAATGAGCAGGGATGGTTGTCTTTGCTCAAGAGTTGCAAGAGCATGGAAGATTTTAAGCAAGTTCATGCCCAATAAATGTGACACGGAATTGATTTATATATATATATATATATATATATATCTTATTTATGTGGAATTATTTGGTCCTATAGCTCAATTTCATCTAAGTTCATATAAAAATACAAAGGTGCAAGTTGAAAATATGAATACAGATAGTCTAATTTACCTGAATCACACGCATGTGCAGTTTCCCAGAAATTTCCTGACAATACTTTCCTTTATACCTCCACCCTTGGATTCCTCTCCACATATCTAAGTCTAATCACTTTACTTATATAAGTTAATTTGTTGCAAGATGAATCTTTACTCATCTGTCTTACATTTCCATGTTTTCTCATATGCTTGCCTAAGTGTTTGTTGTGTTCCATTTTGACAGTAAAGTTGCTATAATTATGAAATCTATAATGAGAATAATGTATTTTATACCTTACAATGAGATTTTTATAATTTATTAATTATTAAATATTTATAATTAATAAATAATAAATAATAAATATTTGATGATTTACCTTAGAATTGATGCTGTTAAAAAAAAATAAGTCATGGATAAATTCAAAAGGATAAAACACGTTATAATTAATAAATTATAAAAAATAAATATTTGATGATTTACCTCAGAATTGATGCTGTTAAAAAAAAATAAGTCATGGATAAATTCAAAAGGATAAAACACGAGACTAGACATAGAAGTTACAGCCAGAAGCTGGATACGTGGCGTCTTTATCCGAATTGGACCACAAATCCATTCAAATAAAATGCGTTTAGCATATATACCAACATAATTAATGTGCTTGTGGAGAATGGGATTCCAATTAGGTTAATCTTTCGCTGCTCAGACTTCGGCTTCATATGCGTCCAAATGTGGTTAAAGGTAAGACTCCACCATGGTATCAGATTGTTATTATTCTTTAACTGGGGGCTGGTTGCCTCCAACATGTCTCCTACTTAATTAATATTAATAATACCTTGATTTTTATTTTTTTTTTGGAAATAATAGGAAATTAAAACAAAAACACAACAAAAAGAAACTAGGCACAAAGCCTAGACCAGTGAACACCTATAGTGTCACCATACAGACTATCAATACAACCTGACGGTGGACAATCAAATTCCTGAATTACCCAAGAGAAACCACAAGAGTAAGAGGCTAGAAAGTCCGCTACTCTATTTCCTTCACGGTGAATGTGAGACATATAAATCTGCCAATCTCACTGCATCAAATTTCGAATACGATTCACCAAATTAGCCACAGGGTAATCATGGTGGCACCCATTTGTAATGAGCTGTTGAGCTGAAAGAGAATCTCCTTCGAGCCAAACTTGCCTAAAACCTCTATCCCAAGCTAGCTCCAAACCAACCAAGCAAGCCCATAACTCAGCATGCAAAACTGTACCTGAGCCTAAATTTTTACAGAATCCGACGATCCAAGTTCCTGAGGCATCGCGAAAAACTCCTCCACACCCAGTCCTAGTACTATTAGCATCACATGCACCATCAACATTAAGCTTAACCCAATCCACAGGAGGACAACACCAAGCAACCAATCTCTCTATTCGATTCCTTGGTTGATTGCCCGCTCCAAAAACAGGGTTAGCTGCAAGAGCGACACTATCTCTGAAACCAATTGCTGAACGGATAAGTGAATAAGCATTCTGGCGATCACCTTCAAAAACCCAAGAATTCCTACATTTCCAAATTTTCCAGGCTAAGATTCCAAATAAAAGAGGCCAGTCCGACCCCATCCCCCAATCCTTTGAGCTGTCTAAATTAGAAATGATCCAATTGTGCAGGTTGAGGTTGAAAAATTCACGCTGATTTATATGAGGCATTATCATGCACCATACTTCCTTTGATTGTGCACAGTCGCGAATAGTATGAAGGATAGTTTCACTAGACTGATTACATCTAGGACACAGATCTGAAAGAGCCATATGGCGGCGGAGTCTACAAACATTAGTCATCAGCTTCTCCCCTGCCATTAACCAAAGAAAAAAGCGAATTCTTTCTGGCCCCTGCCATCTCCAAACACTTTCCCAAGGAAACTGTTGGATTGTAGTATCTTTGATGGCTAATATTGCATATGCTGACTTAACAGTAAACTTGCCATCTGTCGTTCCATTCCTAATTAAATGATCCTGGCTATCTTGACTAGAAGGAGGAAGAAAATTCATAAATCGATGCAGCATAGAATCTGGAAGCAATTGTCAAAGAGAATTCCATTTCCATTGCCCCAATTCATCCACGTAGTCCACCACCTTCTGAAGAGTATCACTAATAGAAAACTGAGAACCTGCATATGAGATCAAAGGACCACAATCGGGCAGCCAGCTATCAAGCCAGAACATAGTGGACTGACCATTGCCTAACTGCACCCGACTATGATCCATTATAATATTCCAATGACGCGTAATTCCCTTCCAAAGCTGGGAGCTGTTGTTTGGAGCATGAATAATTGGTGTCATGCCTGCCTCCACATTGTACTTAGCACGTAAGAACTTTGACCACAAGGCATCTGGATGAGCTACGAGGTTGAACCCAACCTTCATGATAAATGCTGAGTTCATTTCCCTCATACTCCGCAGTCCAAGGCCTCCATTTTTTTTATCCATGCAAATCTGCTTCCAGGCCACAAGATGAGAACGTCTAGAGTGTGGAGATGAACCCCAAACAAAATTTCGAATCTTCCTATCAATCTCTTCACAGGTGACTTGCGGTAATGAACACACCTGCATTGGATATGATGGGATTGCTAATAACACTGCTTTAGATAATGTAACACGACCTGCTAGAGATAGACTGGCATGATTCCAAGCAGCAATTCTAGAATTCATTCGATCCAAAACATAAGAGAAAGATGACCGACCCACTCGCTTATGATGCAAAGGAATTCCCAAGTATCTTCCAAGATCCGCAGTCAAAGAAAAACCAAGAAGCCCACTAAGATGGTTTGCTTGAGTATGACCCACATTCTGAGAAAAGAAAACTCTAGTCTTACTATGATTGACTTTTTGACCAGATGAATCACAAAATATATGTAAGGCCTGCTGAATTATTAACACTTGCTCCTGAGAAGCTTCTGCAAACAAAAGGAGATCGTCAGCAAAAAATAAGTGGGAAATTTGTGGAGCTCCCCTTTTAATCCTCACTGGCTTCCACCTCCTGTGATCCACTGCCTGAGAAATGAGATGGCTAGTCTTTCCATGCAGAGGACAAAAAGATAAGGAGAAAGAGGATCTCCTTGTCTTAAGCCTCTAGTTGGCCGAAATTCTTTAGTACAAGCCCCATTCCAAAGAACATTGATAGTGCAAGAAGAAACACACAACATAATTAGTCTTATCAAATTTTCAGGAAGCCCTACATCATATAGGGTATCCTGAAGGAAATTCCAACTGATCCTATCGTATGCTTTCTCAAGATCAACCTTGATCGCCATCCAACCTTTAGATCCTCTCTTTTTCCTCATTGAATGGATTAGCTCTTGAGCAATTATGACATTATCCGTACCTTGTCTACCTCTGATAAAACTGCACTGATTAGGCATCACCAGCTTGTCCATCTGCAATTTTAAACGGTTAGTAACAATTTTTGTTACCGTTTTATAAATAACATTACACAAGCTAATCGGACGAAAATCCTTGAAAGTATGAGGATTCTCAAGTTTAGGAATCAAGCAAAGAAGAGTCTGATTCACTTCTTCTATACGACTAGGATCATTGAAGACTCCCTTAATGAAATTACAAACAGAGCTCTCCACTACATCCCATTGGCTTTGAAAAAATATGCTATGAAGACCATCAACACCAGGCGCTTTAAAGGCCCCATTGAGAACACTACTCCTTTAATCTCTTGACTACTAGGGCAGCTCTCAAGAGCCATCATAACTCTCCTTTCCATTTCTGGGAATTTGTTCCTAATGGGAAAATTAGGCCGGAGAGGAATATCTTCCTTATATAAATTATCATAGTATTCCACTGCCATACTCATGAGAAGAGAAGGGTCAGCAATCCAATCCCCGACATCATTTTGAAGGGCATCAATCCTATTCCTCCTACGCCTGGCAACTGTTGCTGAATGGAAGAATTTAGTATTACGGTCACCAAACCGAATCCAGTCAGTTCTAGATCTTTGGTACCATGTAATCTCTTCTCTAAGATAAATAGTATTTAACTATTGCCAGATCTCTTTCTGCAGCCTCTCCAGAGAATGACAAGGATGTTGACTTAAGCTATAATCAATTCCACGGAGGCGAGAATGAAGATTATTTTTTAACTTCTCCTCCTCCTTGTAACAATCCTTATGCCAGGATGTGGCTTTCTCTCGAAAGTTTTCACTAGATGCTTTCCAATTGTGACCACCTTCCCAGCACCTCTTCACTAGATCAGAGAAAGAATTACGAGTCAACCAAGCCGCTAGAAAACGAAAAGGACGAGCCCCTCCATTACTAAAATTTGGTTGTCCATCCTAAAGAAGGATTGGACGATGATCAGAGTTATGAAAAGGAAGGTGAGAGATAACTCTGTTCGGAAATGACATGTTCCAGCTTTGATTTACACAAGCACGATCAAGTCTCTCCAAAAGATTACCTCTTCTCCAAGTAAAACTCGGACCTTGGTGCCCCAGATCACTAAGATGACAAGACATAAGACAATCTTGAAAATCCTGCATGCTCCTCCAATTGTGAACTGAACTCCCCCTCTTCTCCTCCGAGTGAATGTAAGTATTAAAATCACCCATAATGCACCATTCATTATTATTTTGCGGCTGAATATTCTCCAAAGCATCCCATAGAGCATGACGCTCTTGACGCCGAGGACTAGCATAAACAAAGGTGAAAAATTCCTGCTTATGATAATTAAGCCAGCTTATCTTTGAATGAATAAATTGATGATCAGTATGCAGAACTTGGATATTCACTTCTGATGAATTCCAAAGAATCCATATGCCTCCTGAAAAACCAATCGGGTCAGAAATAAAAAAAATTGAGAACCCTAGGCTTTTAGCCACCTGCTTTGCACGCAGTCCACCAATACGGGTTTCCAAAAGCACTAAGATACAAATACGATATCTTCTTGTGAGGTCTTTTATTAGGGGGGAAAATCCCTTTTTTCCAGCCCCTCTACAATTCCATGAAACAATATTCATAAAAAACAAATACAGAGAAGAAGAAAGAATGGTATGAACACCAATTATTGAGGAACAGTTTGCACACTTAAATCTCCCGAAATGGAAGCACCATCCGAATCCACCAAATTGTTGTGAGCCTGATTGCCTAACACCGATTTAACCAAAGCATCAGGGGGTTCATTAGTCTCCTTAAACTCTTCGTCCGGTATTAAGATTTTTCCATTTTGCTGGCCCCTCTCAAGAAGCTGACCATTCTCATGTTTCCCGGAAATGGAACTAAGAGCCAGATTCGAGCTTGGAGAAGGATTCACGTTACGAGCTATATCATTGAGAAACATGTTTGTATCACCTTTAGTCAAACTCAAAAAAATTCTCTCCTTAGATTCCCTCGATAAAGATTGAGGTTTAGAGGGAAGCTTGAAAGACTTAGAAGATACTGCAAGACCCGTTTGTTTTTTCTTTAGAACAAAAGATTCCTTCACCGCCCCAGTCTTCTTCGGTATCTGTTGTTTATTTTTTCTAGAAACTTTAACGCTCCCATTCTGCAGGAGTTGATCTTCTTGGTTCTTTTTTTCCTGGGCCCCAATCGAAGGCTTAGTCAGACTATTAATTAGATCACCCATATGCTTAGCTGGCTGAGGAATATTTTGCGCTGACGTATCCATGATGGTTAACTGATTCAAATCACGAATGTTGCTTGATTTCTGCAAATTAATTGCATTAAAATCCTGATGATTAGACATCCTTGCAACGTTATCATCTTTTGAAACTTTGTTAACGTCAGCAATGATTGTGAAACGTGAGCCAATTGGCTGGCCATAATTAGGGACCCTTTTTTTGATAAAATCTCCCTCTTAACAGCACCTGTATTCACTCCTCCTAAATTGGCATTAACTTGCATGACAACACCAGATTTTCCCCCCCATTATTGGCAATTACACCAGGTGCGGATTTTTTGCTCGGAATTGAATGCACTTCATGAGCCTTCTCCTTGATTGCAGCATCCATAGCTGAATTCACGACCTTCTTTCTTCCTCGCTGGTTACGCTGGACAAGCATCCAAGAACCAAAAGCCTCCCCTTCCATCGCCACCTTATGCTGAACTGTGGTGTTTGCCATTGTTGTATGAATCTGAGTACTTTGATTAATAGTACTAGTCGAAGCAGAAGCAAGGGTAGGACATGAATCACGGCGGTGACCATACCTACCACAAGCAAAGCAAACAAGGTGCAAACCTTCATAGCCCACTGGAAAAACACGGTTGCCTATTTTGAATTTAGACAGGAATCCTTTTCGAAGATCAACTTCCACACAAATACGGGCAAATTTTGCTCGATCTGTGAACTCCTTATCTCCTATGATATCTTTCCGAATTGAATTCCTATCAATCTTGAGTGTTCTCCCGAAAAGATTACCTATGTTACATAGGTGCTTAGACGTATAGAATTCAATTGGGAGACCTGGAATACGTAGCCATACAGCCAGCTTCTTGAAATCATCATCATGAGGGTTAAAGAAGGGACGCCAACGTTGAACCATTACATAATGATCAGCTACAATCCAAGGACCCTATTGCAAAACAAAATTGTAGTCCTCAATCTTGTCAAACCGAAATAAAAAATAATCATTCTCCATATCAATGAACTCATAAGAGCCGCTTAAATTCCACATCTTCAACAACCTATTTTGAAAAAACTTCACCCCCACACGCTTTCCTAAAAGTTTCACAATAACTGCAATCCTCCAAGGTTTGCAGCTTTCTTTGTGAATCTCCTTTTCAAAACGATATGAGGGGCAGAAGGGATCATCAACAGATTGGTTGCACTCTTCCATGAACTGGGATTCTTCATCCTCCTCAAATCCTAGGTTCTCAAGAACCTCTGTCTCCTTCTCTTCACTTGACCCTCCATTTAAATGCAACAGAGAATCTTTATAAGAAACAACACTCCTTCCTTCTTGTTCTTTAGATCTACGAATACTCCTCTCAAGAAGATCAGCCTCTTCTGTGGAGAATTCTTTGCTTTCTCCGTCCTTCATTCTTTCTCTCAATACTATAATACCTTGATTTTCTTGAAGAGTTTGGGAATGTTTTCATCATCAAAAGGAAGAGTGTCACAGAGAAGAGCGTATAAAATCACTCCACAGACCACAGCTCCGGACATCTACTTCAGGTCCAGCACACAATTTCCCAGAGATAACCTGTGAAAATTACAGTTTAACCAGGAAATATGAATCACAGGAGGATGAAAACGTAGATTTATACTAATAATAATAAGGTATATTCTTTTAGCTAACTGGCAATAATCAACAGATACTGCCATTCTTTTAGCTAACTGGCAATAAATTGTCTCCACAAGAGCATAAAAAAATTATCTGAAGTGATGGGAGCCATTAGGTTTGCAAAAAAAAAAAACACCATCCTAGACATTGAGTCACTCATGCGTGATGTTTAAAGGAATTAGAGCTTCAGTTAAAGGATTCTGAGACATCATTTCTCATGCCAATCCCTCTAATCACATATAAAAAGAATTGATACACAAACTTCAAGTCATTGAATATAAATTACCATCTCTTACCACAGACTGTTACCTACCGTGCAGGATACAACATATATAGGCACTTTTAAAACCACGTTTAATGTCCTTGAAAAAATTAAAATGATGAAATTGCCAAAAGACTAAGCTTATTTTATAAATACCAAATAACTTTAGCATTTGGTCATTGATATCTCTCTTGAGGTTCAATAGTTTCACGTCATAATATTGAAATAGAGGGAAAAAAGGAAAGAAGGGTACATATAAATTACTGCTTAGCAAAGAGTTTCTGGGGTTATTCCATGCACTTTCAAGTAACTTTATTCAGAACACTAGACCCTGTTTCGAGATACCAAGCTAAATACCTTAACAATCTTCAAATTTCGAATGATAGCAGCGATCAAGGAGCCATCGAGGTCTCTAACACTCTTCAACAACTTGCGTATTGAGCCATCAACCTGGAAATTGCATAATATGTTATTTTAGTAGTAGACGGATTATAGATTAATTGGTATCCACCTAACAAGCGACCAAGATTCTGGACTTGTTCCATTTAACAAAGTTAAGGTCATACCACAATTATCCCAGTCACATTAAACATTATCATGCTTTCAACCAACCTCAAGTGGAGTTACAGACACATATTGAAACCGAGCAGACCATCAAAGATCAGGTATACCATCTTTTTCTCGTAAATCCTGCAGAAAGGAAAGAAGCAGCAACTTCTTTGGTCAATTTTGATGTCAAAATAGTTAGCCAAAAAAAATAGAAATTTTTCCTTAATTAGGATACCATAGTTTGAGTTTGGAAGAAGTGTTGAAGCAAAGATAGAATGGACACTGAAACACAAGGATAACTTGACTTTACTACATTCATAGATTACATAGTTATTTCTCTATATTTGAATAAAAAAGCCAGAAAAATTAATCATAACTTGCCTCACTGCGAACATCTATAAGTGCAGCATTTGAGTCCCCAGCTAAAGCTCCAAAGCTGATTTAGGGGTTAGATCTCCTGAGTAACCTCCATATGTCCATAGCCAATAAACAGCCCTGCATATCTCTGACATCTATTACAGATAGCAAAATTTACTTTTGAGTAAAGAGAAATTCATACCATAACGTAGCTGAAGAGCCCCAAAAAAACAACAAACAGAATGATTGGATCATTTGGATCTAAGCCAAGACTTTTCTGCAATGAATATACAATCATGTATATTTGCTTAAGAAACATAAATTATATTGTAAGATCGTACATATCTAGATACATATTTCATCAAGTTCTTGTTGTGTTTGAAATTTATTTACAATATGTCAGGTTCATTACAGGAGTTACATTATCTTTTAATATTTGTGAGAGACCAACTATAAATAAAATTACAATATATGCTTCGAAGTTACTAAATAAAATCGCTAATAATAAAAATGAATACAAGGCAGTGATACCTGACATTACATAACTAGTGTATATTCGGAAAATTATCGAAGCCCTAAATTCTCTTCTTCTTCTTTGGTTTCCTTACCCCACAACATCGTGAAACGAAGGCAAACGAAGAAAGCAATATATTCAAAAACAAAATCTTCAAACTGAAAACATAAGACATGAATCAAAAACTCATTGACGATAAGCAATCACATTTAAGTACAACAATCACAACACCAAAGTGAAAAAAAAATATTGAACCAATCATAAGCGAAATGTTTGAATAGCGAAAAATTGAAAGATAGAGAGAGTTAAAGAGGAAGGTACCTGGTGTCTCAAAAGAAGGAGAAACATAGGAGAAGCATTAAGGATGAAGGTGAAGAAGTGCTAACCCAGAATACAAAGAGGACAAAAGGTCTGAAAATATTGTGTTTGCTATGGACGAAGAGTTGAAGACATCGAAAAATGAAGAAATGAATGAGCTGAGTTTTTGTTTTTCTGATCTAAGCACCTATTCTAATTTCGCCCCAACCATCCCTGCATATGTCTCAGAGCTCTTACGGGGTGTTTGGCAGCAGAATTTTTTTTTTTTTTCTTCAGGAATCTCAATTTTTTAAAATATAATTTCTAAGTCTACGATAATATTAGAGGTTACAAAGCGGGCTGTCCGCCGCGTCCCGCCCCACCATCGAAGATGAGCTAGATATCTTAGCCTGCCCCGTCCTGTTTGGGTGGGCGGGACGGGCTTGGCGGACAGCGGGTTTGAGAAACTCAGCCCGTCAGGCTCGGTCCATTTTGTCAGCTCTAGATAATATCTAAAAATTTAAAATTTAAAAAAATTCAATTTTTTAAAAATCGTGGAAAAATTTTCCTATCAAACGCCCGCTTAATTTCACTTTATGTTCATCAGTGACAATTTCTGCTGATGTTTTTTTTTTCCCTCTAGAAAAAAGAAAAAACCCTAATTTATTTTCATCTAATCTGGTGATCTTATTTCGTTTTTTTTTTTTTTTTTAATTTTGTCGAATTCGATCTGAAAATGTTAATCAGCGAAATCTGAAAGGTGTTGGTTAGCTAGCGAATCTTAGGGTTTTGTATTTTAATTTTCTTTTCTTCGGAAAAGGTAGTGTTTGGTTGAAGGTTTATTTTGAGATTGATGGAAAAGTGTAAGTGGATATTGGAAAATATTACGTTTGGTTCAGGTTTTTTCAAAAAATATCAGACAAATAGGATAGATGGGAAAATGAATTTTGTGTTGATTTTTAGATGAAATTCACTGTTACAGAATACCACTTGAGATGTGATATTTTGAGATAACTGGGGAAGTAAAAAAACAGATGCAAAGTTTCTCCCGAACATAGATTTTGCATATTTAAATAAATTTCCCTTGTAATATTTAGGTCAACCAAACAACTTTTTTTACATTTTCCTACCAAACTCACTTTTCAACCATTTCTCTATCAATTACATTTCTCTAGTAAAAAAAAATTTCTCTGGAATGAAACACTACGTAATTATTATCATTATTTTACTGTAGAAGATCACCTACACTCTGGGAAAGTCGGGGATTAGTGGTTTTTGTTCTCCCTCTCAAAAGGGTGTGCTTCGTTGAGTAGATGGAAACTAGGAAGGTATATAAAATATGATAACATCATCTTCTTCTGTGTATCTATAGTAAGTACATCTGCAATTTAACAAATGACACTTGGATAAAAAAAATATTTTTTTTCTTTTCCATAAAGCATGACAGTCATTCTTTATTTTCTATTAGATAGATGCACTGAGTGAATGGTACAACAGTAGTACCATAGATATTTCATAAAATAGACAATCAAATGAAATTTTTTTTTAACCATGACTGAAAATGAGGTAAATTTAAGTTATACCAATCAGTTTATCAAAAAAAATAAAGGGTTTTATAAAAGTTATGTTGTAGGAAAAGTGATTGTGTAATGTTATAGAGATTCGTTTTGCGTGTTATAATTTTTTATTTTTTTTCTTCAAAAATTGCGAACCTCACAAAATATTATGTGTATAGAAAATTTTCTTATGTCATGTGACATAATAAATACAGAGTTCAAAAGTAAAAGTTTTAGCAAGCAAGTACATACTGATTTTCCAACAAAAGGGTTGGTTTAGGTGTTGGAGGGAGAAAAAGACGGGTCCTACATTGCTTGTTTGTAAACAGTGATTATCCCTCCATTCATTTACTCACGTTCTGTCCATGGCAGGCATTGGCAATTTCTTTGGTGAACAGTTCCACATTAACGTGGACTCGTATACACATAAGTTAACCAAAAATTATATGTTCGCTAAAACACAATACAGATAAAAAGTTTGTGTGTATGTACACACACTGACACAGTTGACGATTTGATGGGCAGTATGAAAAATATATTTAATAATAATACAAATTCAAAATTTAATAATGAAAAAATGAATAGAAAATAAATAAAGATTTTATTAATAACTGCTTTCATGGTACGAGTTAAAAATATTTTTTATTTTATAAAAAATATTAAATAATTTTAATAAATTACTATTATTTTTTTATTTTTTTTTATTTAGCCAGTATAAAAAGGTATATATTAACAAAATCTGTAGATAGAAAAAAAAAATTATGAGTGCAAAATTTTAAAATAATATATTATCTGTTACTCCAAAACTGTGGTTTGAAAAATCTAGAACAGTTTGGCCAGCGAAAGGTGACAGGAATACAAGGTACTATCACACAACAACTATAGTTAGAAGGAAAAGGAGCAGAATTGTAGAACTAAAGAATGCAGAGGGCAACGGGTTCGAGATGAAAAAGGTCTGGAGCTACTGATAAATGATTTTTTAAGGAGCTTGTTTAAAGAGGAGAATAACAGCCGTCCATGGTTTAACTCATCCTGGCCAACGCTGCAGCAGGAAGCTTTAAACGATTTAAGTAATCCAATCAATAAAGACGAGGTGAAAAAAGCATTTTTTTTCAATGAAAGGTTCAAAGTCTCCTGGAGAAGATGGCTCCACAGTTGTTTTTTTTCAAAGAAATTGGACCTTGTAGGGGATCAAGTCTGGAATGATATTCAGTTGTATGTAAGACATCCTGCATCTTTAAAAAAGGTAAATAATACTCTGATTGCCTTAATACCGAAGATAGACAAGCCTATGTATGTTACTCAGCTTAGACCCATATCTTTGTGTAATGTTATATATAAAGGTTTGAGCAAAGTTATTGCAGCTAGACTGAAATTGATCATGGAAGCAGTGATCTCTCCCTATCAAGCGAGTTTTGTTCCCAACAGGTATATAATAGTATTATAGTGGCCAAGGAGGTAGTCCATACAATGTCCAGGATAAAAGGAAGGAAAGGTGTAATGTCAATTATTCTATTTCTTGACTTAGAAAAAGCCTACGATAAGTTGAGATAGAGTTTCATCAAATCTGTACTAGAGGAAGTACAGATTCCAAAATGGATGGTGGAAGTGATAATGACATCCATAAGTACCAACAGCTTTAAAGTGCTCATCAATGGTGGCATGACTGAGACCATTTTTCCGGAGAGAAGGATTAGACAAGGAGACCCTATTTCCCTATACATTTTCGTGTTTATGTATTGAGAAGCTTACCCACCTCATATTACAAGCGGTGGAAAGAGATGAGTGGAAGCCTATCAAAATAGGCAGAGGAGGCCCCAAGGTGTCCCATCTTTTGTTTGCTGATGACATTCTTCTTTTCGCGGAAGCATCCATGGATCAAGCTAGTAAGGTAATGTCTTGCATTAACTGGTTTTGTGAAGTTTCAAGTCAAAGCATAAGTGCCAGCAAGTCACTTATATACTTCTCGCCTAATACTGTTGAAAATATTACTTCCTTTTTGGGATTTAAGAAAACTGACAGCATGGTCGTTATCTGGGATCTTTCATCAAACAAGGCCTAGATAAAAAAGCTAACTATGATGCAATAATGGATCGCATAAGAAAAAAGCCGGATGGATGGAAACACAGGTACCTTTCTTTCGCTGGGAGAGTAACATTAGTGAAATCAGTAATTGCAGCAATCTCGACTTTTCATATGCAAAATGGTTTACTTCCTGTAACATTATGTGATGAGATAGAACAAATTCAGTGATCTTTTATTTGGGGAGGAAACAATGCCCATTTAGTTTCGTGGAAAACCATGTATAATCCAAATGAGATGGGTGGTATGGGTATCATAAATCTCAAAGCTCAAAATGAAGCCTACTTACATAAACTAGCTTGGAAGATGTGTACTAGAAGTGAGGACCTGTGGGTGAAAATTTTAAAAGCGATGTATAAAAGAGGCCAAGACCTTCGCCGTGGAATAATCACAAAGAATTATGATTCCAAATTGTGGAGAGATTTAGGGAAGTGTTGGGGTCGATTTCTAGCTGGGCTTAGATGGGAGATTGGAGATGGGAAGGAGGTCAGACTTTGGATTGATAACTGGCTAGAGATAGATACACATCTCAAAGAATTCATATACAGCCAGGTCCCAGAGGCGAAACTGCAAAGAACCATTGTGGATTGTGCTCCCTAAGTATGTGGAATGTCTCTTACCTTAGAAGTTTTTTAAATAGTGAATGGGTGGAATTGGTAATGAATAAGCAGATGCAACAAGAGGAAGGTGGAGTTGATAGACAGGTTTGGATTAACAACCACATATCATCATCTTTAGTCAAAATTGCATATAGGAATATAATGCAATTCCCAAACTCCCAGAATACTGCAATCTATAAATAATTATGGGATTGGAAAGGGCCAGAGCGTATAAAATAAATGATGTGGTTATCACTACAAGGCAAACTACATGTTCGAGAAAAGACCAGTAAATGGAGCAATGGTCCGAATGTGTGCCAAAGTTGTCCCAACCAAGAGGAATCTATTCTCCATGGGTTGCGTGATTGTAAGTATGCCCGTGAGATTTGGAATGATTGGTTTAGAGGAAGAGTGCCACATGAATTCAAGAGGTTGGAAACAAAAGACTGGTTTGAAAGAAATATGATGAAGAAATGGTTTTCTTATAGAGCATCTGATTGAAGAGATATATTTTTTCCTACATGCTGGGTTTTATGGAAATGGCGAAACCAACAAATCCATGAAGATAGTTTTCGCAGACCTTCCAGAGGTTTCATTCTGATTTCAGATTTTATAGAACAAATCAAGAAGGCCAGAATGAAGGATAATGCTACTTTGCAAAATGCATCTTTTGTCCCACCTTACGAAATTGGATTCCGCCAGAAGAGGGATGGTTTAAGCTCAATGCAGATGGAGCTTCATCCAGTATTAGGAATCAAGCAACCTGTGGAGGTATTTTGAGAGATCATAACAACATATTTAGAGGAGGATTCAGCTATGATATTGGCTATTGCAACCCACTAGATGCTGAACTTTGGGGTACTTTAAAAGGACTTGAACTGTCATGGAGTACAGGGATAAAGAAGTTGGTGATCGAGAGTTATTCCACTATTGCATCAATTTACTACAAGACAGACGTGAAGATCCTAGGAACTCATGGTTAGTCAAACAAATTTGAAAATGGTTGGCACAAGACTAGACCATACGTTTCAAGCACATTTGTAGAGATAGTAATTCTTGCGCTCATTAGCTAGCGAAGTACTCTCCTAGGACTTGTAATATGATCAATATCTATCAAGACCCTCCTCAACATTTACTAGAGATGCTGGAAGAAGATAGGAATAATGCTATGTCTGTTTTGAATACTGTTTTGTAATATGTTTTTGGGGCTATGCCCCTCCCCATTACAAAAAGAAAACAGAAAAAAAAATTACATATCCATGCCCCCGTACAATAATCTCACTTAGTTTTCCAAGTTAAGAGGTAAAATAATATCGTTTAGCTTTTAAAAAAAGGCAAATAATAAAGATATGACCAAAATACTAAAATATGGTATGTTGCAAATAAACTTTCGTTGTAGCCCATAAATTATGCTCAATTTCTGTTCGGTAAACAAGAAATAAAAGGTAAAAGTATACAAGGCAAAACTTTTAAACACCAAATGAACGCAGGAGAATTTTGGTACCATAGTTTGCCTTCTCTGAGAATTTTTTTATGAATAACACAGAGTAGATCCAATATCTGCAATTATTCCTCTATACATGCTTTTTTGGTCCGCGACACATACACATCATAAAACATGG
This sequence comes from Gastrolobium bilobum, assembly GCF_033153095.1. Lineage (NCBI taxonomy): Eukaryota > Viridiplantae > Streptophyta > Magnoliopsida > Fabales > Fabaceae > Gastrolobium > Gastrolobium bilobum. The sequence continues at coordinate 113,739 of NW_026899712.1, read as the reverse complement.
AAATTAGTATCCATCATGCAAAACATGCTTTACCTTAGCCCAAATTAGTCAGACACACGAGCAATCCAAACCCCACTCAAAAAACAGCGATGTAGACTGAAAAGGCTTCTTAAACAACAGAATCAAATGTCTAGCAACATCATGAAGGAATTCTCAGGAAATGTTAACTGTTTTTTGTAAGGATTAACGAAGTTGCTTTTAACATACATTTCAACAAAAATACCGTCCAAACAAACTACGATTTTAAAAACATCAAGTGAACATAAAAAACAAGATAAGGAATTAAGTCATAATGGAGACAGAATCAACTGACTTCAAACATATTTCCATCACTTTCGAGTTTCATGGACGGATTGAACTAACACACAGCAGGAAATATCAGAATATAGCCATGTCCAATAACGGAAAATATGTATTTGCCCATAAACTCAATCCTCGAACTATAAAATAACATGAGTAATCGCTGGTCCATTTACAGAACACACCCAAACAAACAGAATTGCGGGTAATTTTAAATCAAATTGACCAAAGACAGCATATTCAATTTACATATATATATATGGGGCAAGATCATCTTACACCGGTGTAAGAATAATAAGTCTTACACCAAATCTTAACCATTGATTTTCTGCATCTAACGGTTAAGATTTATTAGGTCTTACTCATTAATTAATTTTTAATTCCCAATAAATCTCAACCGTTGGATGCACGTAAATCAATGGTTAAGATTTGATGTAAGATTTATTATTCTTACACCGGTGTAAGTTGATTCTATCCCTATATATATATAGAGAGAGAGAGAGAGAGAGGAATTGAATATTTTACATTAGTTTATGAATAAGAAAAACCAGCCCCATATATATATATATATTGAGAGAGGGGTGTTATCCTGCAAAATAAAAAAATACAATGCCATACAATATATTTATGAAATTAACATAATGAAGAATTATTTTTTATTTTAAAAAAAAAACTGGGTATTTACAAGCAGAAAGCCCAGAACAGGGCACCCCACAAAGCCAGGGGAAGAATAAGGGGCGGGAAAAGGGATCTAAAAATCTGCTTTATCTCCAGAGAAAATGTCAACAAATTATACTATGGAAAATTTTGGATAGGCAGAACAGATGAAGGTGAGGGTTGGAGGAAGGAAAAAAAGGAAAACCTATGATATAATACAATAGAGGCAGGACCAATGATGAGATTTCCATAGAAACTGGTCGCTGACCTTGTTACACCATCTAGGTGATAGAAGAATAGCCGAAGCAATAAATGCTATACAGAGAGCTTTACATGAAATAACTCAAAGATCTCTTTTTTCTCGATCCACCTTCTCCATAGAGGTCATTCCATTGGAGTAGTTCATTCATATTTTTTGATTCCGATGACACGCTTGCACATACCTGCATAGACATTCATATATGAAACATTATACATTTACCCTTGCAGGCCACGAAAAGTACTCTATCATGCAATATGCGACCAACATGAAAAATAAACAACTGATTTAGTAATCCTAGAAATTCAGACCCTACAAATGTAGCAGAATGTTCAATTAGGTAATTCCCTCAAATTTAAATACTTCATCAGCCTCTGTTAAGGGAGGGGCTGCATATCCCCTAATTCAGTGTCATTTTCCAGAGCTTCCCTTCACCAAACCCACATCTTATAATTCAGAAGTCATTTAACATTGAATTTCAATTTAATAGCTCATCTTGCGTCTGTTACAACGTATATTTCCCAGAGGATGTTTACGAGACTGAAACCCACAACCACCAGGTCACAATCTTACTGTTGTGCCAAGGCTCACCCTCTATTCGAAAGTGAACATTAAAAAGAAAAACCTTGGAAAACTAAAGGAAAATAACATACCTGCTCGTGTGCATATCTAAAATCCTCCATCTTTAAGGGACGAATATCAGCACTGCTTTCAGCCAATGCTAAGCTTCTCTCCTGAAAGATATTTCATGTCAAACTAAGACATCACCAAGCCCTGAACTATTATGCAAGCACACTGGTGGAACCCATATATTCAACAGCAATTAAACAGAAATAACAAGCAAAATGGAGAAATAACACTGATTGTATTGAAATAAAACAATGACAGATTGCCTACTTACTGATTCAAGTTTAATAGACTCCAACCTATCACACTGTGACAGAGTTACAATGAAATAAAAAGTAAAAACACCAAAGAACTCACTCACTCTCAAGCCAAAATACCTAGGCCAAAGAGATCCCAAGAGATCCTTTCCCAAAACCCAATTCACCAAATACTCAATATCCCCCTATCACACTACACACACTCCTTTTATTCTAACTCAGAACATGCTAGAAGCTTTCCTAATTAACTAACTAACTAACTCAGGCCCATTCTAATTAACTCAGGCCCATCACACACTAACGTGCACAGGTTCATAGATTAATGCCATACATCAGTATACATTTGAATTCATAATTCAAAACGGGGACATCCGCACCACGAGAAGCTGACCTCAAAATGAGCTCGGTGAAATTAAAATATTATAAATTTTCACGTGATAATCTAATATACACTTGTATTAATTAAATGTAATTACCACCGAAATTCTCTTAAAACATAAATACCCTATTGAGTGTTAGAGATGGCAGTACACTTAAACTGCCAAATAGAAAATATTCTCTCATCTCTTCTCTAGGATTTATACTTTTCACATTTCATACTAACTTGAAGATGATACGTTCCCCAACACATCTCTTTCTTTCCCTTTCTCAATCATAGTTATTAATAGCGCCACTTTAGTGCGTTTTCCCGGAGTTGCGGTGCGGCGGCTGGCCGCCCCAAACCGCGCCGCTACAGTAGGCTGAAGTGTGGCGGCTGTTGCGGCCGCTATAGCGGCGAAATAGCGCCTGAATCGCGCAGCTACAGTAACCCTACTAGGAAAACCATCGAGGAAGAAGAACGCAGGGAAGAAGAAAGGTCAGGGACGAACTTTTTTAACTTTTACCCTCTTATCTGATTCATCTAAGGTAAAACTGTAAAAGTAAAAAAGTAAAAGTAATTTTTTTTAAATCTCATACATTTTAAAAGAGGTAAAAGTAAAAAGTAAGTAAAATTTTAAATCTCCTTTATTTTAACAAAGGTAAAACAGTAAAAAATATATTTTACCCTCATTAATCAATTAGACAATCAGTCATGATAGACAATCAGATATGAGTTCAAAACTTAGACAATCAGACACGATAATAGACAATCAGATATGATATCAAAACTGAATCATATTTTTTCTATAAATTAAATCTAAATCATCACATACTCTCAAAAATCGCCCACAATCCTAATTGTTCCATATATTTATGGAGTACAATTTAGTGTATTGTTACAGCGGAGGTTCCTAAACCAAAGAGGAGAGCTGGGGCTCCATCCTGGGCCAAAGATTACATTGTGTAATCGGCCCAACTTGAGAAAGTCCATAGTCATTAGTGTGATAAGTCCAATTGTGTTGCTGTCTGTTAGTGTGGCATTGAGTGTGAGAACCTTTATTGTATTTTTAGCTTACGTGTCTTGTTATGGATTCAGTTACACGGTTGTTAGGAGGTGGCATATAAAGGATATTGAAATGTGTCATTGGGATATTATCGAATTAAATATACCGTTTTTGCTTTTCTTTTCTTTGTTCTTCCATTGTCCATCTTGTTCCTTCTTTGAGATTGCCAATTAGATCCGCTATCCTAACATTGGTGCTTTCATCTCTTCGGAGCTCAACAAGAATTCAACATGCGTGTTCAAGATTTGGCTGATGAATTCGGTTAGTTCCAGATCCGTATCGATCGTAGCTTGGAGGATTTCCAAGCTAGGGTTGAGCAACGGTTTACCGAACATCAGAATCAGTTCATCAATATCAATTTGCAACTCCAGGAAATACATGCAGCAGTGGTAGGTAACAATGTTCATACACATGGTGCACATTCATCGGCTGATAATGATTTGGGTGGAACATCTCAACCACGTTTTGCTCCTGATGATCCTCGCTCACTGATGAAGTCTATTCGCATGGAGTTACCTGTTTTGAATGGCACTAATCCAAATAGCTGGATTTTTCGCGCAGAACTATATTTTGGGTTGCAGCAGGTTCCTGAACCGCTAAAAGTCAGGTTGGCGGGAATGCGCATGGAAGGTTTAGCAGGACCTTGGTTTCAGTGGCTATTCAATAGTGGTTCAATTCAGTCTTGGGAACAACTGAAATTGGCAATTCGCCAGCGTTTTGGAGGAACGACTTACACTGATTTGAAGGGTGTGTTGTCGAAATTGACACATTATGGGAGTTTGAATGATTATATTAGGAATTTTGAGGCCTTGATAAATCAGGTCACTGACTTTTCAGATGACGTTCTGATGAGTTTCTTTGTATCTGGATTGTTACCTGATCTTCGCAGAGCTATTCAACTGCATTCTCCTACGTCTCTTCACCAGGCAATGCAGTTAGCAATCACCTATGATGCCCATTTTGTGGAGCTACGGTCATCGTTTCAATCTCCAGGGAATAAGAAGAGCTTTGTTAAGAGCTCTTATACAGTGGAGCAACCAAAACCACTGACTGCTCTTTTGCCAAGTCAGAAGATTGTTTTACCTGCTTTACCATCTAATGTACCTTTCAAAAAGTTGAGTAATGAAGAGCTGCGCAAAAGGAGGGAATTGAGGCTATGCTATACTTGTGATGAAAAGTGGAATTCTCGTCATAAGTGTCCATCCAAATTGTTTTTAATGGTGGGGGATTTGGAGGACTTTGCTGATGAATCTGATGAACAGATTGTGTGGCAGCCTGAGGTGGAACCAGAAGTAACACATGAAGCTGCCCTACACTCTTTGAAAGGTGATAAGAATCCTCGAGCTCTTCAATTTCGAGTGCAATTCAAGGGACATTTAGTGGCTATCCTTGTTGGCTCAGGTAGCTCCCATAATTTTATCTAGAAAAATTTGTTGGATGCTGTGGGGTTGTCAACTGTGAAGGTTCCTAGGATGCGTGTTTTTCTGGGTAATGGGGAGTTCCTAATATGTGATAGAAAATGCTTGAATGTACTGTTGGAGATTTAGGGATATAAATTCTATGTTGATTTGTGGGTTGTTGAGCTGTCTGGTTTTGAAATCATATTAGGTATTTCTTGGCTGAGTAAATTGGGCAGAGTCATTCATGACTATGCTGAATTATCCATGGAGTTTATGTCAACAGAAGGAAGAGTAATTTTACATGGCGAGTCTATTGGTGGCAGTGAGGAGCTGGTGGATAAACAGTGCTTGTTATTGAAGGGAGAAATGGATACGATGGTGCCTGAGTGTTTACCTGAGTTATGGGAATTGAAACATAAAATTCCTATGGCTATTTGGAATATCTTGGTGCAGTTCCAGCCAGTGTTTCAGTTGCCACAGGGGCTGCCACCTTCCAGGAGCTATGATCATGCCATACATTTAGTAGAAGGAGCACGGCCAGCCAATGTTAGGCCATATAGGTATGCTTATCACCAGAAAGGTGAGATTGAGAAGCAAGTTTCTGAATTGTTGGCTTCTGGTTTCATCAAGGAGAGTATGAGCCCCTTTTCTTCACCAGTATTGTTGGTAAAAAAACATGATAACTCTTGGAGGATGTGCATTGACTATAGGGCTTTGAACAATCTCACAGTCAAGGACCGTTTTCCTATCCCTACAATAGATGAGCTATTGGATGAGCTTAAAGGAGCAAATGTATTCACCAAATTGGATTTGAGGAGTGGATATCATCAAATCTTGTTGATTCCTGAAGATACACCAAAGACTACTTCTAGGACTCATGAGGGGCATTATGAGTTCTTGGTGATGCCTTTTGGCTTAACCAATGCCCCTTCGACCTTCCAGGCAGCCATGAATCACATGTTTAAGCCCTATCTTCGAAAGTTTATCAGTGTTCTTTGATGATATTCTCATCTATAGTGGTTCAATAGAGGAACACTATCATCACCTTATTTTAACCTTGAGTTGCTTGCAGGATAATCTGTTTATGGTGAAGCTTAGCAAATGTTCTTTTGCATTGGCAGAAGTAGAGTATCTAGGCCATTTAGTCTCGGGTGGTGGTGTTAAAGCTGACCCCAAAAAAATTGAAGCCATGCAACAATGGCCACAACCAAAGACCATAAAACAGTTGAGAGCCTTCATTGGTCTTACAGGGTATTACAGAAGGTCCATTCGACACTATGCTACCATAGCTCCACCACTAACTGATATGTTAAAGAAGGATGCATTTTTCTGGACAGAGGAAGCTGCTAAAGCTTTTGCAGATCTGAAAGGAGCAATGTCTGAGACTCCTGTTTTAATCCTCCCTGCTTTCTCTTCACTTTTTGTAGTGGAGACTGATGCTTCAGCTGTGGGAATAAGGGCTGTCCTTCAACAACATAATCATCTTATAGCCTTCTTCAGCAAAAAGCTTGGGCCAAGGTTGAGGGTAGCTTCTACATATGTTAGGGAACTATATGCCTTAACTGAATCGGTGAAGAAGTGGAGGCTGTATTTGCTAGGTTCTAAGTTCATAATTCGCACAGATCATAGGAGCTTAAAGGAATTACTTACACAGACTGTGCAAACCATTGAACAACAAAAATATGCTTGCAAGCTATTGGGTTATGATTTCAGTATTGAATATAAACTAGGTGCAACCAATGTGGTTGCTGATTCCTTATCAAGATGTTTTGAAGAAAAGCAGTCAGGTATGAATTTAGTATTGCTATCAGAAGTTTCTTTTCCATTAATTGATCAGATTAGAGATGAAAATAATTCTGATCCTGAGCCCATGGCCATTCGGGAAAAGTTGCACAAGAATGAGCTGATGAGTTCTGTCATTACTGATAGAGATGGTATTTTATACCATAAGAATCGTTATTTGTTGGGAGCTGCTTCTGCATTGAAGGAACTAATTATGCAGGAGGCACACTCTACTCCCATAGGAGGGCATGCTGGCATTTCCAGAACCTTTCTCAGACTTTCTTCTTCATTTTATTGGAAGGGTATGAGGAAGGATGTTCATGAGTTTGTGGAAAAATGCTCCACTTGCCAGATGATCAAGACCACAACTTCCCCTCCCTTGGGGCTGCTCCAGCCTTTACCCATTCCAGATGGGGTCTTTGAGGATTTGAGTATGGATTTCATAACAGGTTTGCCAATGTCTAAGGGGTTCAATGTTATTTTGGTGGTGGTAGATCGTTTAACCAAATTTGCCCATTTTGGTGCTTTAGCTATACCTTACACTGCAGCAAAGGTGGCTGCATTATTTTGTGATATTGTAATCAAACTACATGGTTTCCCAAAGGCTATAGTTTCTGATAGGGACTCAATTTTTTTGAGTCATTTTTGGACACAACTCTTCAAATTCAGTGGAACAAGTTTGAGGACCAGCACTTCTTACCATCCCCAAAGACTATAGTTTGCCATGATGAAAACCATAAATGGGCATTATACTTAGGTTGGGCAGAATACCATTATAATACTCCTGTTCACTCATCCATTGGGATGACTCCCTTCCAAGCTTTATATGACAAGATTCCATCCATAATCCCTTCTTATATTAAGGGGTCAGTTCGAGTGGAGGCTGTTGATGCAACATTGAGCCACCGTGATGAGCTACTAAGATGTCTTAAGGAGCATTTGAAGAGTGCTCAGAATAGAATGAAGATCCAATCGGACAAGCACAGGAAGGATATCACTTTGTCAGTTGGTGACTTGGTGTTGGTAAAATTGCAACCTTACAGGCAAATCACCTTAGCTCATAGGAAATGCCATAAACTCTCCAAGAAGTATTTTGGTCCTTATGCTATTGTCCGAGTATTGAGTCCTGTGGCCTACCAAGTTGGGTTACCTGACACCCCTCTTTCCACATATCTATACTCAAACCATTCAAGGGTGATGCATCTACCATTGTTGTTCCATTGCCTGAACTTAATAAGGAGAACCATCCTATCCAAGTTCCATTGGCAGCAATGATGTCTCGAATTATACAAGATGCGCAGGGGAATCACAGGCAGTGGTTGATTCAATGGACAAACTCCCTTCCTGAAGATGCTACTTGGGAGTATGAAGAAGACATTCTCATGTTCTATCCGGAGTTCTCCTTGCCAAAGTTGAACCTTGAGGACAAGGTTCCTATTGCAGAAAGGGGCAATGTTACGGCGGAGGTTCCTAAACCAAAGAGGAGAGCTGGGGCTCCATCCTGGGCCAAAGATTACATTGTGTAATCGGCCCAACTTGAGAAGGTCCATAGTCATTAGTGTGATAAGTCCAATTGGGTTGCTGTCTGTTAGTGTGGCATTGAGTGTGAGAACCTTTGTTGTATTTTTAGCTTACGTGTCTTGTTATGGATTTAGTTACACGGTTGTTAGGAGGTGGCATATAAAGGATATTGAAATGTGTTATTGGGATATTATCGAATGAAATATACATTTTTGCTTTTCTTTTCTTTGTTCTTCCATTGTCCATCTTGTTCCTTCTTTGAGATTGCCAATTAGGATCCGCTATCCTAACATGTATCACTTAAGTACACTTTGCTGCACAGTAGCGTTGTAGCGCTACACGCTATAGTGCTATAGCAGTTTGGAGGGTCAGCCGCTACGCGCCGCTATCCGAGATTAATAAGTATGTTCTCAATATTGATTTAACTTTCTTCACCTGTATATAGAATAAACGGATTCTTTCTTCTATTTATTCTAGTAAGACTGTTATTTTTGCTTTTACATAAATTTATTGAAATTATACAATGAGAAGAAACATAAGTTTGACTGGATGATTTTTGTTTAAAATTATAAACAACTTGTAATGCGAATACTTCCAAAATCCAGTTCATAAAATTTTCAAACAATGACATTGTAATGTTAGTTGGGACATTAGCTTGCAAGTTCTGCCTAAGGGCTTCAACACCTGATGAAACATCCATTTCCTATCCCCTTCACCCCCTCCTCCGTCCATGGCCCCCAAGTGGATATCCCTTAGGCACCACTCTAGCTGGGTCAATTGAATCTGAAATATATTGTATATTTAAGTGTGTAAGTCTGTACAAGGAGGCTCTCTATTTATACAGACTAAAAGACCTAACGGAATGACCTAATGGGCCAAGCCCACAATCTAGACTATTCTAATAATAATAAATTAATATTATAAATTAATATTATTTCTAACACTCCCCCTCAAGCTGGTGCGTATATATCAAAAGCTCCCAGCTTGTTACAAATATGATTTATTCGAGGACCTCTAAGAGCTTTAGTGAATACATCCGCAAGTTGATCATTGGAATTGACAAATGCTGTCTCGATCTCCCTTAACTGGATCTTTTCTCTAACAAAATGACAGTCAATTTCTATATGCTTGGTCCTCTCATGATAGACTGGGTTAGAGGATATATGCAAAGCGGCTTGGTTGTCACAAATGAGCTTCATAGGCCTTTGTTCACAGAGATGGAGTTCCTTCAGCAATTGACTTAGCCAGATGAGCTCACAGGTTGCATTTGCCATTGCCCGATATTCTGCCTCCGCACTGGATCTGGCGACCACAGTTTGGTTCTTACTCTTCCAAGAGATCAAATTTTCTCCGAAGAGAACACAATACCCTGAGGTGGATCGTCTATCTGAAGGAGAACCTGCCCAGTCAGCATCTGAATAACTAGAGATCTCTGAACTCCCTTTATTTGTATATAATAAACCTCTTCCTGGCGCCTTTTTAATATATCGGAGAATTCTAATAACTGCATCCCAATGGGAGTCACAGGGAGAATCAAGAAATTGACTTGCAACACTCACTGCGAAGGAGATATCTGGCCTTGTCACAGTAAGATAATTCAATTTTCCAACTAATCGGCGGTAGCGACTAGGATCTGGCAGTGGCTCCCCCTGTCCTGGTAATAACTTAACATTGGGGTCCATAGGTGTATCTATGGGTTTACAGCCTAACATGCCAGTCTCATCTAGGATATCCAGTGCATACTTCCTCTGACAGATGGAAATGCCCCGCCTAGACTGTGCAACTTCGATCCCCAAGAAATATCGAAGTCTGCCAAGATCTTTGGTCTGAAATTGATTGAATAAATGCTCTTTCAACTGATCAATCCCGGTCTGATCACTGCCTGTAATGATAATGTCATCAACATAGACCAGGAGATAAACACACTGGCCAGAAGAGCTATGCCGGTAAAAGACAGAATGATCGGCTTTGCTTCTGATTAAGCCAAAGGATTCAACAACTGAACTAAAGCGGCTAAACCAGGCCCGAGGAGATTGCTTCAGGCCATATAAAGATTTCCGAAGTTTACATATCATTCCAGAACTCTCCCCCTGAGCAACAAAACCTGGTGGTTGCTCCATATAAACTTCCTCCTGCAAGTCACCATGTAGAAAAGCATTCTTAATATCAAGTTGGAGAAGGGGCCAGTGATGAATGGCGGCAAGGGCAAGAAACAGGCAAACAGAAGCCATCTTAGCAACAAGAGAAAAGGTATCCCCATAATCAAGACCAAAGATCTGTGTGTATCCCTTGGCCACTAAGCGAGCTTTAAGGCGATCAACAGTGTCATCAGGACCAACTTTAACTGTGAACACCCATCGACAACCAACAACAGACTTCCCGGGAGGAGCACGAACAAGATCCCAAGTGCCATTGGAGTGAAGTGTCTGCATTTCATCAAGCATCGCCTGGCGCCACCCTGGATGAGATAGTGCTTCACCTGTGGTTTTAGGGATGGAAACAGAAGAGAGACTAGAAACAAAAATAAAATGTTGTGAAGAAAGTCTGTCATAACTCAAGAAAGAATAAAGGGGATGAGGATTTCGAGTGGATCGAATACCTTTCCGAAGGGCAATGAGAGGAGTCTCTGATGGAGGATCCGGAGGAGAAGAGCCGACGGGAAAGGGCGATGAGTCATGAAGAGGCAAAGTCGTAGGAGGTGCAGGCTGACGACGCTGGTATGTGAGGAGAGGACGATCTGCAGGTATGGAGGTAATTGGTTGCTCCTCTGGAATAGGGTCACTTGCAGCTGGTAAAGACAAGTCAAGAAAAGGAACAGGGAGGACCTGATCAACTTGGGACACTGGAGACGGAGTAGAGTGAAAAGGCTGCTGATCAAGGAAAGTGACATCAGCAGAAACGATATAACGCTTGAGATCAAGAGAATAGCAACGATACCCTTTTTGAAAACGTGTATACCCAAGGAAAATAAACTTGAAGGCCTTGGATGTCAACTTGTCTTTACCTGGAGTAAGATCATGAACAAAACAAGTACAGCCAAAAATATGTAAAGGCAGAGGATAAGAAGGTGCTCCGGAAAACAAAATACTGTGGGGAACATCATTATTTAGCACAGAAGAGGGCATGCGGTTGATAAGGAAACATGAGGTGATAATAGCATCTGCCCAAAAATGGAGTGGGACGTTCATATGAATGAGAAGGGTACGTGCAGTTTCAACTAGATGTCTATTTTTACGTTCAGCGACTCCATTTTGTTGTGGAGTGTGGGGACAGGTAGTCTGGTGTATCGTCCCTTGTGTATCCAGAAATTTAGAAAATTCAAGAGACACATACTCTTTTGCATTATCACTGCGCAAGATTTGAATAGAAGCACCAAATTGAGTTTTTATTTCTGCACAAAACTTTTGATAAATTGAAAATAACTCAGAACGATTTTTCATTAAATAAACCCAAGTGCAACGGGAGAAATCATCAATAAAGGTGACAAAATATTGAAAACCCAAAACAGACGTTGTTCGACTCGGACCCCAAATATCAGAATGAACAATAGAAAAAGGAGCATCAGCTCTTTTATTGACTCTATTAGCAAAGGAGGAGCGAGTGTGTTTTCCTTGCTGACAAGAATGACAGTTTAAAGACTTAAGATTGGATAAAAAGGGAACCATATGCTGAAGCTTGGAGAGGTTTGGATGACCCAGACGGCTGTGAATTAGCTCAGGAGACTCTGTGAGAGAACAAGCTACTGGAGAAGGTGGTGCAATCAGATAGTAGAGACCTCGTGACTCAACGCCTGCTCCAATCGTCTTCCCCGAACCCGAATCCTGCATAGAAAAGGATTGTTTAGAGAAGGTAATAGTACATGAAAGAGAATGAATCAACTGGCTAACAGAGATTAAATTAAAAGGAATGCCAGGTATATAATAAACTGAACTCAAAGTTAAAAGAGGAGTTGGTTTGGCTTCCCCAATTCCACGAGCAGGAGCCTTAGTGCCATCAGCAAGAGTGACAGGGGGTAGGTTATTAGAATAAGAAAGTGAAGTGAAGAGATCTTTATTACCACAAATATGATGAGTAGCACCTGAGTCTATTATCCAGGGTCCAAGAGATGATTGATAAAAACAAGCAACATGATTACCAGTGTCTTGAGTAGGATGCAGAGAAGAAACCTTCTTGAGAAGTGCCTCATAGTCGGCACTTGAAAGAGTTACTAATCCAGTTGAAGGTGGCGTAACATCAGTTTGAGCAAAGTTGGCAGTCGGTGGCTTCAAATGAGGGTACCTCCTATAGCAGCGATCTTCAAAATGCCAAGATTCTGGCAATAATTGCAACGAGGCCTTTGTCTGCGGCCACGTCTGCGACCGCGTCCACTGTTCCAATTGGAATCACGGGCCCGAGAAAAGAATGGAGATGGGGTAGTACCAAATATTTGAGCCCTCCATCACAAAATAAAAAGAGATGATCAGAAAATAGAAAAGAACTACAAGAAAGCAAGAAATCGCGCAAAAACGTTGCACAAAAGTGTCCAAACAGCGGGTTTTTCACTGATATCTTTCAAACGGATGGGACCCACAACGAACGGAGACCAGATCTGGAAAGAGGGTGAGGAGGCGAGCAAGATGGTGGTGGTCCGGCCTGGAACGGTGGCCGGACGGTGGCTCACGCGTCGGAACAGTGGTTCGACCGCCGGAGACTTCCACCGGCGCGTGGCGACGCGTGGATGCTCCGATCAACACGCGGCTTGGACAGACAGGGTCGCCTCCCTGAGCCGCTCCTGATCGCGTGGTGGTTGGTCGGAAAAGTCACCGGAAAAGCAGTATGACGGCGGTGAACAGTGGCGGACGGTGGTTTTCTGGCGGTTTCCGGCGATGAACGGAGGCTGACGATCTTTTTCCTGATGATACGAGGTTGAGGACAAAAAATTTGTGACTAAATAAGGGTTAGGTGTGAAAGGATGGTTGCCGGTATGATGCACGGCAGTAAAAAGAAAGGAAAAGATATATATGCGGAAGCAGAGCCCTCAGATCGAGAGCTCTGATACCAAATTGAATCTGAAATATATTGTATATTTAAGTGTGTAAGTTTGTACAAGGAGGCTCTCTATTTATAGAGACTAAAAGACCTAACGGAATGACCTAATGGGCCAAGCCCACAATCTAGACTATTCTAGACTATTCTAATAATAATAAATTAATATTATAAATTAATATTATTTCTAACAGGGTCTAATACCCAAAAAAGAAAAAAATCTCCAAGGCTAAAAATACCATTTTATTTGAAGAAAAGAAAAAACAATGTAGGTGATTTGTACTTTAGGGATGTAACATAAAACTTTCATTATATCTTTATAATGCACCGATCAGCAGTCACAACTCACAGGAGCTTAAACTAATCCAATGCTATTACTAAAGATTTATAGAGGCAAGTCATACAACTGGTTATGAAATAAAGCAATCCCACAGCACAACCAACATAGAACAAGGAAGACAAATAATGGGAATTCAACCAAGAAAACTCTAAATTAAAAACACACACACACAAAACTAACCCTCTTTTCCTTCTCCAAAATCTCTCTTATTGGACAGTGAGCTGCAGTGACACACAGATTCTGCAATCAAAAGATATTAAGAATCAGATGCCACCTTCTCCAGCAACCAAGAATGAAAGTGAAAGATAGAAATACAACCTTTAGGTCACTCCCGGAATATCCATCAGTCATATTTGCTACTGCTTCCAAATCAACATCAGGTGCCAAATCTTCTTTTGCTAAAATGACTCTCAGAATTTTTTCTCTGTTTGTAGCATCTGGCAAATTAACCATCAATCTACGAATTTTTTGAAGAAAGACCATGAATTAGAATAGATCTCACCTGGAAAACATAAAATACGAAATACAAGAAGTTGAAATCAAACATAACATGTATACCTTCGTGGAAGCCTCCTAATAACAGCCTCGTCAAGATCAAAAGGCCGGTTTGTAGCAGCAAGAACAAGTACACGCTCCTTATCTTTTGTACGCAGACCATCCCAATTAACCATAAACTCATTCTTCATTTTACGCATAGCCTCATGCTCACCAGGATTTTCACGTCTCCCCAACATACTATCAACCTGCCACAAGGACCAGAGAGTAAATTAAAACAGATAATTGAAACTAAGAAAATCCATAGTAGCTGCCATAAAAAATAGATGGAGTTTAAATATGTTTACGGCTTTATTTCAGCCATAATTTGATTAGGTGTAAAGAACCAATTCAACCCAAAAGCTTAAGCTTATAAGTGATGGGCCTTCAATGGTTTTATATTTATCCCTTTGGGCTTAAAGCGTGGATATTGCACAGGTTCATTTTCTGGTTCTACTTTGTGCTAACTTAATTCTACTAAAAGTGAGGGCGGTGAGGATCGAACTCATAACACTGTGGTCACAGAGTCTCTGATACCATGATTAAGCAACCAATTCACCCGCTTAAACTGTTAGGTGAGATTACATTAATGGTTTTATAAATCTCTAACATTAGGCCTTTTTCCTTCAAATGTTGATTGAACTTTTTTAGTAAACAGTGCTAGAAAATGATAAATTTGTGAGTTGAATTAATGAACTACCATCGTGCTTGTTTTCCTTAATAAAAGGTCTCGAGTTTGAGTACTAGCAATAGAGAAAAAGGTCTTAGCGCTCAGGAGAGTCATTCCCCATATGAATTTGACGGTGCTCGAACCAGATTAGTCAATTAATTGATAAATCGGTTGAGAAACAAAAAATAAAAAACTACCATTGTAGGAAATAATCACAAAAGCATAACTTAGCAGTTCAGTAAAAAAATCTGCTTAACCTTTGAACTTTTGGTTCAAATCTGTTTGGAATTTATTCCAAATTACAAACCACCAGCTCTTCAACCCAACATACCAGCCCCTTCACAAACCCTGTCAGAGGTACCATTCTCTCTCTCTTTCAGCTTCATAATTCCCTAAGCAGTTTAACCCTTCTTTTAACCCACAATCTATTAAAAAATGCTAACCCAAATTAGCACTTCAAATCCTTCAATTATTGTCCCTATCACATTGCAAGCGATGAATGCCTTCTGCACATCTCTTTAACATCATTGTATAGTTCACAACTTTGCTTTCCCCCATCTGATGCACATACATATCCTCTCAAACCAATCCGGCAACGACTTACCCAAAATGACTTCCTTAATTTCTTCTCTCAATGGTTTGAAAACTCTGGATCCATAGTTGAAATTGACTCTATTTGGATTCGAGATATCTTCGTCATCAGTTTGATTTTCTATTAATGGTTAAGAGTTTAAGTAAGGAAGTAAATGGCCAAGGCCAAGACGACTTGACCTATGCGGAAACTCTTTTGTATAGCCTAGCCTTTACAGTAATTAATACCTCTAATTTGGAAGGCCAAGGCGACTCAAACTGAATTCAGGCCTTTTGAAGAATTTGTGAATTATGCAGACAACAGTTGAATTTCATCAAGTTTGGGAAAACACTTTTTCCCCCAAATTACGAGCCTTGAGCAATTACATTTGTTAATTAATACCAGCAACAATCCTAGTTGCGTGGGAGTTTAGGAATTTAGAATTGGTTTCTGTACCAAGATATATTGAAAGGCAAGCTACCCTCTTTAAATGCAAAATGAAGAAGGCAGTAAAATAAAGGAAAATTGCAAAAAAATGTGCACATCATCTAAACCATTGGTTTCCATGTCACACTTAATGCTACATATGCATGCCATGTCATTATCCACTAGTTACCTAAGCATAACACAACCAACTAACTGGTGAGAATAAACAAAACAAGCCAGCTTCCCATGAAACCCCCCAACTTGATAGGATACAAGTCAAGAAACCCTGCACGCAACCTTATCCTTGCATTTTGGCAGAGTCTGTTTCTTAGATTTGAACCCATGACTTTTCGATCACAAAACGAAAATAAAAATATTCAAACAATGGAAAACAAAACTTCAAAGAAAGATATATTTGGCAAATTATACCAACCTCATCAACAAAAATAACACTTGGAGCGATTTTGCTAGCCAGAGAAAAGACTGCTTTGACATATTTTTCACCTTCACCAAACCACTGTAACAAAAAAAAAAATATCTATCCTGTCACTAAAGCATAAAATGAAAACTAAAGCATAAAATAAAATAGAAAACAAAACAAAAAAGTTTTAATTTGCAACATTAATACCTTTGAAGTAATACTGGACATTGAAATGTTGATGAAATTTGCCCCAGCTTCGGTTGCTACAGCCTTTGCAAGCATTGTTTTTCCCGTACCTGGGGGCCCAAAAAGCAATATTCCCTTGCAAGGCTACACCCAAAGTAATTGCAATGAGGTGCTACACACATGGCATGATCTACTTAAAAAAAGTGTTCCACAAATCATTTTAAGTAACTAAAAAAGAAAATCTTTCCACCTTAGTCAGCTGTCCTTTGCAAAACAATTCAGGCCTCTGAAGAGGAAGCATGACCAATTCCTTCAAGGTGTCCTTCACGTTTTCTAAAGCTCCAATATCATCAAACGTGACCCCAACATCAGTTGGTGGAATAACATCAGCAAGCAATTTTTTCTCAAATTCATTCTCTGTAACCACATCCTGGATAAACAATTCAACAAATATGGGTATTAATCCCATAATTCAAACTGTGACAGTGTAAAGAAACCAGTACTGCAAAATACTACTCCACAAGATAGGGTGAGAAAAGGTATAAGTTTGTAATAGCTTATGTTAAATTACCTTCAGTGATTTTTTTAAGTTTTTGTTCTCATTTTGAATGCCCTGTAGAATGTCAAGCCCGTACTTAATGCTGCACAAAAGAAATGTAAAAAAGGATAAAAATCAAAATTGAAAGTTAGATAACTTAGGTACATTTCATTGCTGAATTGTTTAGGGTTGACATTATGGAAATGACCAACAATGATGAGGAAAACCTTTCTGCAGAAATCACAAGCTTAGAGTCTTTGGTGGAAGCTTCAGAAGAATGCATAAAATGATAACTTATAGCCCAACCAATGATCCTCTCCACACCTATTAAAAGGAGTTGATGGGTTATTATCAGTGATATGGCAGCAAATCTCAACATTTCATTATTAGCACCATACATTATTTTAAAAACATTAAGAAAAAAGAAAAACCAACTTTCAGTAGTTAGGTTTTGATCTTTGATGCAAAGAGTCTCAAGGTCAGGGCAATCCAGTCCAATTCTGTTGAGAACCTGAATAATTAGAAGAATCCCATCAGAAGTTTTACAAATGGCAAGACACAAATAAATTTCAATATTGCATAAACCCGAGTTAAGAGGCATGACAAAATGGAACTCTCGATATTGTTTGACAAATAAACATCAAGCTGATCACTATATTGTTTACAGAAAAAGTTTCCATATCTATGATAGCAGTAATAGACCCCAGTAGATAGGCGACAGCAACCAAAAAACAATGAATATAGATGGCCATGATGGGGTAGACTTGAAAATGCAGGACACAAAAAAGAAATTATCCATGGGCACAAATTTTAAAACGATATTCATAATTGTTGAACCCACTAGAGGAAAATTTTCCAAAGGAAATTAATGTGATACCACAGACTCCAAAGGTACAAAATAACTAATCTCATCCAAGAACAAGCACAAAAATTGACAACATACAAAAAAAGTGTAGCAACAAGAGGAAGCGAAGAATATCATAAGTAAAAATGGAACATAAAAATGATCAGGAGATTTTGCCAGACTCACTAAGCGAATGCTAACAACATTGGACTGAGCTTTCATGGTTTCAACATCACGTTCTAACTGCTGCTTCCAATCAGAAAGTAAAGCCTCGTCCTGTACAAGTTTGGAAGTAAAAAGGATACATGAACTGTAAATAGCAGCAATATACATTGCACAATAAAATTAATCTAACATGATACCTGAGGCAGCTGTATTGTAACTCTGTTTGGGAAAAGGCGACTAAGTTGCTTCATTACTTTGGGGGTTTCCTTGCTCCTATCATGCAGTCTACTTAAGTTATCCTAAACAAAGGACCAAATTGTAGTAGATTGATAATTAATTCCTGAAGGAACCAGATGCAATCAAGCTACAATGTATGTATAATTTATTGACAAATATTTAGAAATCCATCTATCTCAATACCATAAAAAAGTGAGAGTACAGAAAAAGACAAGCACTGTAACTTCCATGCTAAAATAACAACATGCTTTAAATCAAGGTAAGAAGAGCAATGTCAATGATTATTATACCGGAAAAGCAAGATCAAGAAGTGTTGTCTGATGGCTCCCAAACTTTGTAAACAGAAGGCCGCCAGATTGGGTCTGGAAGAAAAAAGATTCACTCATCAAATATAGCAGGAAAAAAATCCCCTAATTATGACTGTATGACATCACTACAATCAAATGCTTGCTAAAGAATATAATAATCGAACAGCACCTTTTCCTTTCGATTGTCCAGCTGGGTATGCGAGCCAATTACCACAACATTCTGTGGCAAGCTTTCAAATTTACTTTTCAAAACTTCTGAGTTCCCAATTATCGCCTTTTCGATATCTTTAATAAACAACACTAGTGCTCCACTTTTGCTCTGATTGGAGGCAACCTATGTACACAACAGCAAAGGGTGCTAAATATACTTTTTCAGGACTAGGGACAACTTTTGGAAAAGTATAGAACTGGGGCCACCTCAAAGATTCCATCAATTGCAACTTTGTCAATTTCATCCCCTCCAGAACCATCTACCCGTAGTAAATGATTTGCTGCAGTAGAAATCATCATTGAATTTTTTATACATTCCAAAATATAGCATACAATATACTAATATGCAGTCAAGGTGACAGAAGCTCAATCAAGTCCAATAAATTACCAGAACAAAAGAATCCGTGATCATCTTCGCAAAGGCCTCCAAGATCATTGCCATCTGGAATTGATTTATCAAACCTAACCCCAATTTTTGAAGATCCATTATCTTCAAAAGCAAGAAGAACTTTTCCCCGGGAGCCATAGCTTGGTCCCCTGACCAATATAGGTGAAGAATAAACTCTTAATTTCCCAGAAGAAAAAAACATTAAACTAAAGTATTAGATATAAAACTTTACTAGAGACAAAAGAGGAAAAGAACAATAAGGGGAAGAATAAGATATCCACCGAAACAGAATATTAAAAAACACGAAATGAAAAATATAGATAATTAAATAAAGAAACAGTAATTACCAAAAAATAAAATAAATAAACAGCAAAGCTGTCCAGTCTCTCTGTATAATAGAAATTGAAACTCTCTTGAAACAGCCACGAACAATGGACCAGAGAGATGATATAAACAAAATTCAAGCCCAAAGTATATCTAGAGCTTCAATGATATGCATTCAGCTAAAATTACATACAGGAAAATTGAAAAAATAAAAATAAATGACAAAACATCTGAGCTGAACTAAGACAAACTGCTTCAAAGTAAGTATATCAAAAGTGATAATCTCTGCAAATGAGGACACTTCTGTCACTAAAATCTAATTACTCTTTATGAAAAATTCACCATGCTTTTTAAAGTCAAATTAGAAGTATTTTCATGCATATCCTCCTCAACAAAAAAAAAAAAAAAACTACAAAATACATCTCTACAAGATCAGATCAACCTCTACTACTCGTACAGTGAAAAAATTATGAAATATAATTCTTCTATAACAGAAATTACCTTGAAGGATAATTTTGTAGCGAGGAGACAGCAGAAGGAAAGTTGCCAATAAATTTTACTCGATCACCTGCAAATAATGTAAGCATCATTTCATTAAAGCCTTCAAAATTCCACCTAGCATATATAATAAAACAAGACAATAGGAAGTAAATTTGCAGATAGGGGTTCATTTGTTAGGAGATAACAATATACCTGTTTTAAGAGTAGTTCCATTTGATGACGCAGTAGAAACCTCTTGCTTTAGCATAGCCTGAGAACTTAATGTGGACCCACCAATAATTTCAGCATCAACACTAGAAGCTGGTTTCTTTTGCTGTAATGTGGTAGCCTGGTTACTTCTCTTAGCAAACACAGATAGTTTTTCTGCCCTTAAACTTTCTTTAGCAGAATCAACTTCCTTTAATGGTGTTCCCTAAAAAACCAATTACACAATAAAAACCAATTATATGTGTATGTTAATGTTGATTTAGCCAAAAACCATCCGAACAGAAGCAAGCAGATAATGCTAGGAAAGATCATGAAGCAGGAAAGTTATGAAATTCCAAGACTAGTAAGATATAATCCTATGAAATCTCTATAAATATAATAAAAGAAGAACATCTTAGACAGCATACACCGGGCAGTGAAAGCGAATCCACAATTAGTAGCCTGGCACCAAAATGCTTCACAAGTGCCTTGGACAAAGTCTCCTGATATATTTCCGAACCTACACAATAATCATAGAGAATGTTTTCATTTCTCCATTACAAAATGAGGAAAATAAAAGCATAAAGAAGAATGATGGAACTACCTGCAGGACCAGATAGCAATATCCGTGGGGACACTGATGACAGGTTTGAAGCATATTTTCCAAAGCCATTGCACTTCAAATGAATATATGTAGAAGCAATCAAAACATTCTTTGTTGCATCACTGTAAATTTATCAAATCACAGTTCAAATTGTGAATTGCCAAGCTAATTTTTCAATCATGAATGTAAATCATATCGAATTATAAGATTCAGAGGAAAAATAAAAAAATAGCTTGAAATATATCACATAAATGATTATAATGCTCAATGTAATAATTTTAAACTCAGCATTAGGAGTTAAGAAAACAGAACCATGAGTCATAACTAAGTCACAGAATAACATCATGAAGCTTATGTTTTAGAAGAACGAAAACAAAGAAATTAATAGCCAAATAAGATGCATATGGAGTGAGTGAGTGTCTGTGGGAAGCTTTAGAAGAAAGAAACAGAATAATGGATAGCCAAATACGATGCATTCAATGGCATTCCTTTGATTCTTTTTTATTTAACAACTTAAGCTTATTTGACTATTCGATTTCTCTTATAAGAATTGATGACATAAAAGCAAAAATAAAATAAAATAAGAAGTCACTAAATCATGCGATTCATATCAGTGATACAGAAGCAGACCAATTTATGCATGATTCAAAGCGATTTCCTATTCATCATATGATATGAATTGCTTGCTTGGCAAATCATATCGAATTGTGTGGGGCAAATCATATCGAATTGTGTGGAGCAAATAGCAAATCCTGCAATTCTAATAAGTATGCATTGTAATTTTTTTCTATCTCAAAGTTGTAACTACAAGCAATTCAACCCAATAATATACATAGTAACTGTAACGCCTGGCAACTTGCAAGGATCAACGACTGTCCCCACACACTAACACGAGACTTTTCGCATGCTTTGTCCTCACTCGCACACTTCCCAGGAGGTCACCCATCCCAGAATTGCTCCAAGTCAAGCACGCTTAACTATGGAGTTCTTCCGTTCCGGGCTACCGAAAAGTATATGCATCTTGTTAGTATAGGTAGTACCAATTAATTCTTATACGTTATTCCCAACTGTACCGTCCCATACCAGCACAATCTCTGGAATCCCTCTCTTTCGGGTGTTGATTCGATTTATTCATGTACCCCCGTCCCTAGAAACCTGCCAGGAGCCGCTCCTTGTTTGTGCCCTTTCGCACCATGCCCTTTCGCACCGGCGATCACTCCTCGCCCTCGTCAGCGCCCGGGATATTACAGTAACCGGTGGTAATGTAAATAAGTGTCTAGGTTCATTGTATCAATAATGTTTAGATTCATTGTATAAGAGAACCAAATATTGTATTTCTCCGGCAACCTTCAGTACTTAACGAGCCAACGTCTTTTTCGACTGATGACCCCTTTACTTGTTAGTCTTAGGAAGCTAGACCATTCCTCATTGGTCCCACCATTATTGGCAGCATTATGCACCAATGACATCCTACTGCTCCTCCATGCGCTATTGCTCCCATCCTAGTAGGCCCTTCATGACAGCCCTTCTCACATTTGCCAATATTGTCCAGACATTTCTGCTAGAACTACTTGCATCTTCTAAACACCCAAAACCACCTCCTACTACCTATGCTGACTTTTGAAATTCCTTCTAAACGCCTACAACTCCATTGCCTCTGTTGCACACCCGGGTAATTCCTTTGCTTTTCTCTCTCAATCATCACCTATGGGTCCTCGGTTCCTAAAATCTAGGGCCACTAATCACATATCTGGTAATAAAACTCTTCTACAAACTCTACCTCGGGTTGTTTACCCGTCGTCAGCTAATGGTTTTAAAACACAATCCAATGGGGTTGGTACTACCCACCCCTCCTTTCACTTCCTGTTGATTTCATTCTTCTCCATTGAATTTGCTATCCAGTACTTTGACTGCGTTGTATCATTCAATAAAGATTCTGACATTTTGTAGGACCAGAGTTTGAGAGAGTGTATTGGCGTCGGATGTGAGTCTCATGGCCCATACCAACTCTTCCTTCATGGTCATGTTCCCATTCATTTTTTGGGAGATCTTGTCCTTAGTGCTTGCTACCTCATTAACCACATGCCCTCCTCTATCCTAGATCACCAAATACCTAACTCTGTTGATTATGAAACAACCTTTGCATTCCCTACAACCTTGTTCATTCGACTCTAATTGTTTCGTCCATAGTCTTACTCTAGGTCTTCATACTCTCTCGGCTAAATCCCTTAAGTGTGTATTCTAAGACTACACTAATTCTCAAAAGGGCTACTAGAGTTTCTCCCCTGATTTATGATGTTGCATTATTTTAGCCTATCTCCTTTTCATGTCTCCCTCATTGGCCCTAAAGCATGTCTCTGAGGTATTACCCCTACCATCCGTGTCCATTCCTCATCCTACCTTAGTCAATGTTCCTCCAACTTTGTCATGCCCTATTGAGGGTCCCTACACCATTACTCATCTGTTATAGGTCTATCGACATTGACAACCAATTCCTCGGCCTCAAGAACCACCTCCTGCTCCAAAACTACCACCTATCACTGATGAGGCCCTGCAAACTCTCAATCGGATCCAACTTCTTTTCTAACTTGAACATTCCCTTCCCATTGCTGTAAAAAAAGATAAACACTTAACTTATAACTCTTCTCCTCATAATGTGTCACATTGAGTTATCATCGCAATTTTTCTTCCCATTATACTAGTCCTCCTTCCTTGTATTTTGTTTCTATTTCACAATACATAGGTAAGCATTACCCTATCTAAGGTGGATACAGACCATGAATAATGATAATGGCACCTTGAGAACCGGTTTTCTCTTTCTCCTGAGAAGTTTGTTGTTGGTGGATTTTTTTTTTGTTAAGGTCGGCTTGGATGGCAAGATTGATTGCCTCAAGAATCTTTGGGTGGCTAAAGGGTATATCTAGATTTTTGGCTCGTATTATAGAGACACATTCTCACCGTGGTAGAAATGGCTTTTGTTTGCTTATTTCTATCTATGGTTGCTATTTATCACTAGTCATTGAGTTAGATATCAATAAAGCTTTTCTACATGGTGATCTCCTGGAAAAAGTTTATACGGAGAAACCCCTGAGGCCTAGGATTTGTTGACCGAAGGAGTCTAATGACATGGTCTGTCGTCTTCACAAATATTGGCAAGTCTAAAACAATCTCCTTAGGCTTGGTTTGACCGATTTAGTATTATAGTTCAGCAATTTGGTATAACAGCGAGTGAACACCATGGCATCATTAAGATAAAACAATATCTTGCTCATCAATTGTAGACAAAAGACTTTGGTAAACTTCAATACTTTTGGGAATAGAGATGGCACAATCCAAGGATAGAATCATAATTTTACCACAAAAATATGCCATGGACATTCTCGAGGAAACTACTATGTTAAATATGTTAAAAGCAAAGCTGGTTAACACTATTATGGATCCAAACACTAAACTACCAAATCAAGGAAAGCCACTTTTGAAACAAAGAAAATATAGAAGATTAATAGGAAAAATAAGCTAGTCCATAGTTACAAGTACATATATCTTATTCGCAATCAATGTGGTAAGTTAGTTCGTCAATTTACTTTGAGATGGACATTAGGATGTGGTGATTTGTATCTTAAAATATGTCAAAGGAGCTCCACAACAAGGCCTTGTGTATAAAGATAAAGGTTACACTCAGATTGTTAAATACACAGGCTGGCAGGATATGCTCTCCTATAGATAGAAGGTCCACTTATGGGTATATATTATTCATTGGAGATAATTAAATATCTTGGAAAAGTAAGAAACAAAATGAGATTGCATGATCAAGTATCAGAGCAGATTGCTGATCCATAGCCTCAATCATACAAACTCATTTGACAAAAACAATTGCTCAGAGTGCTCCAATTTGGAGAGGTTACACAACTGACAACAGTTTGTGATAACAAGGCTGCATTGCACATAGCTTCAATCCAGTTTTAATGAGGGGACCAAACATATTAAGATTGATTGTCACTTCATTAAAAAGAAAATATTATCCAAAAACATCATCACCAGCTTTGTCCACTCAAATGATCAAATAGCATAGATATATTCTCTAAGGCTTTAAAAAGTACACGGTTAGTTGTATATGTATTGGTAATGTAAATAGCGTCTAGGTTACTTGTGTAAGTAAGATTCATCGTATAGGCTAACCAAATCATTCAGGATATTTAATATCTTTGTAATTATTATTTTTCAACTATATAATTCAATCTCCACTATGTAGCCCAACAAATGGTTTCTATGGTATGTCTTTTGTATTCTCTTCATCTTAACCGCAACAAAGAATAATAATGTAGTAGCAATAGCTTAAATCTAACTGTGACCACAGTAGAGGTACTATATAGTTAAGGTAGCATAGTTAGAAAATTTAAAAAAGTGAAAAATTAAAACTAATTATTTGCACCTTAGATAATATGGAAAACTTTCAAATGAGACATCGATACTATCAGCATGGAGAATTCTCTGTTCTAGACTTTCTTTAAATGCTTGGCGCTTGGTCGATGCCAATACTATTGAGGTATCAACATCTTTAAGGAGTTCTCTTAATTCTCTTCGCTCTTCCAATATCTTGGAAATGCTACCACTTAAATCGAATTCAGGACATGAGCCAGCAAGCATGCGCAGTAATGGTCTCAATTCATAGGTAGCAGAAGTCATCTTTCCAATATCTGCATCGACATTGGCATCAACTTCCATGGTGTCAAGGCTAGGATTTTCATCAACATTGGTAGAGGATGCAAGGACAGTTTTTTCAGCAGAAAAAACTCCAGCCAGTTCATCATTATTGGTGGTATCTTTCATTTCATTGTCTGGAATATCATCTCCATGGCCAAAAGGTACTGATGAAACATCAGTGTTCTGTTGCACATTCTTGCCAGTTTTAGCAGGAGGTGGAAGGAGCAATAACTCTTTATGAAGATTAGATAAAGAGGCCAAAATTGATGCTCCTGTGACAGTTGAAGGGTCTCCAGATCTAGCTTCAACTTGCATTCCATTTATTCGAGAATTCTGGGCTTCTAAAATACTCAAAGAAGACGATATACCAGCAGTAGTAATATTACTACTTGTGAGCTGCTGAAAGATCTAATTCCACATTAAGGAACCCAATAAATATCAATAAAAGAGATTTAAAAATGAAAAAAAAAAAATAGCAGTCTATGATGTAAATACATAGAATACATGACTAACTAGTTTCCCCGTAAAAGTGAGCCCATACACATGCAAAGAAAGAATAAAGTAGCAAAACTAGAAGATGAAAGGGATAAATTCTTCCTAGAGAACCATATGTGAAGGATACATAAGCATGCTTGCCAGAAGAACCAAAGACCACCTCATCACCTCCACTTAAAATTTGACGGGCTTTCTTTCGGTAAGTTTTGCCATTAACTTGAACAGCACCTTTAACCCCTGTGATTTCCAGTAATGCAACAGACGAGCCTCCACGCTGTGAAGAGTTCAAATAACAACTGTGGTCAGTAATCTAAAAAAATAGAAATGCTTAACATTAATTTTCTTCAGTTGGAACAATTTTAGGAACCATTTACCATAAGTGAAAAAAATTCATTCTTTACATCAATATGACTTATTTGTCATAATAAAACTGTAATGCAGAGGAACCCTTAGTTATACAGCTGGTTGTTTTAAGTTTAAAAAGATAAAAGAGGAAAATCTACCTCTATGTGGCTCAACTTGCACAAAACATTACCAACAGTAGGATCTTTAAGCCATAAATTACACTGACGACCTTGACCAACAGTGAAGATAGGATCACATATGGGCAGGTGAGGATTCTGGAGAAGCATGAATAACAAAAAGATTAATTCCAAACCTACAACAGTACAATCCGAAATGGAAGAGTTAATGAGAAGACAGAAGCATAAATCAGCTGAAAGTTCTCCCCATTTTAAGCCTATTACAAATAGATCATTCTTCAAAGTATATGCTATAGTGTCAATGTTACTCATATCTATCATCAATTTTTTTTTCTTTGCATTGAAATCAAAGACAATATTTGTTTTCACCAAGCAACACCAAACTTTCTGCACATAGTCAATAATGCATCCTATAATCTGAAATAGTAATTATGTGTGATATAGCATAAAACAGGATCTCTTGTTGGCAATGCACAATAAGAAATTCGAATTTCGTAAGGTTACAAAATTTAACCCCAAAAATATAAAAGGATATCAAGACAGAGACTGCTTTGTCACTTTCTTAATTTATGCTAATCAGATCCTACCAATTTGCTTCACCTACATGGTTTTTTTTTAACAGCAATGTAACGTTAAGCTGCAAACAGATGTACTAATTCAATTAATTAGCTCTCACTATTCCACAAGAGTAAAGGACCAAAACAACTAAGGCCCGGCATTCCAATCTTATAACTTAGGTGTGCTTACACTGACCTCCCTTGAAGCTAGCTAATGCTTATAACACCCAAAACGCCTCTTGTTAGGGAAATTAAACCTGCATCCCCTACTTTATGTATTGTTCTTGCACACGACACTATTATTTTTCTGAGAAATTACACCAGCATGCCTTACTTTACATAGGCTTCCTAGTTCCTACACCATTTTCACTTTTAAATAGCAAATTAACAAAGTAAGGGAGATAGGTGTAATTTTTCAAACAAGAGGTGCGTTAGTGTAATAAACGAAAACATCAAGTTATAATTAACCAGCACTCAGACAATGTAACATGAAAGATTTATGAAATTTGATTCAGCTTGAAGAATTTCAGAGCCATGTATCTATAAACAAAAACAAGCATGAAAATACTCAAACTAAGAGTAAAAGCAAACCTGAGAACACTGAGAGAGGAGCTTTCCCCACGCAGCCTTGGGGCTGAATTTCGTAGGGCGCTTCTTCGACCGACCAGGCGGCGGCGCTGCCACTGCGGCGGTCATGTTTGATTTCTCCGAGGTTTCACCTGATGTCGCCACAAATTCATAAATCCAACCAATCCAAAAACCACATGCATGAACAGAGTCAACAACCCCATACAACAAATGATGAAAAGCACATAAAAAAAGGTTGTAACTTCCACACCTAGACACTGAGGGGACACCAAAGCCTCATCTTCGACGGGCACAGAAGGAGACTTATCGGGTAACATCGCATCACAAACATCCACAGTCTTCAACGACGCCGTATCTGGCAGATCAGAGGGTCGTATCTCCGGTTCCCCAGATTCATTTCCGGTTCCAGATTCGTTGACCGGAGCGATAATTCCCGGCGAGGGCTGGGTTGCGGATGTGGCATCCTCCGACACCTAGGACATCACAAACAATTCGATCAACACCCATCACGAATTGAGACCAAAATCGCATACCCAGATGA
The DNA here is from genome assembly GCF_033153095.1 of Gastrolobium bilobum. Classification (NCBI taxonomy): domain Eukaryota; kingdom Viridiplantae; phylum Streptophyta; class Magnoliopsida; order Fabales; family Fabaceae; genus Gastrolobium; species Gastrolobium bilobum. Next base: position 85,667 of record NW_026899712.1, on the reverse strand, counting down.
TGAATAGGGTAATTTTCATCCAATAAAAGAGGTGGGGAGCAGAGAAAGGTGGTAAAGATGATACCTTGGATCGTTTGGCGTTGGAAGTAGAAGGCGAAGAGAGAGAGCGCTTGGAAGAAGAGGAGCTGCTTCTGGTTTCAACCATGATGATTGTGGAGGGCTCTGGGTCCTGTCTCTCCGCGCGAAGAGAAAGAGAGATGAGAGAGATTATGACTGAGAATGATTGAGAGAAATCATGTAAATGTTATCAAGGTTTGTGCGTTGCTGTTTTTATGTTGGGGAGAATAAACGAAAAATGCATGAATACAAAAATTTGAATAATAATATTCATTAATTTTATGATGGTGGTTTTTAACTTTTTTATTAACTAGTGCATATTAGTGTGATGCACTTTCGAGTTCACACCAAATATAGTGATTTATTTTATAAATAATTAAAAAAAATCGTAATTGATAATCATGTTAAAGCAACACTTTTGTGAGAATTGGGGTGGTTGTGGTCTTGGATGAGATTTATGCAAGTCCCATGGAAGAAAGAAGGGGTTACGAAGAGAGAGTTTAGTTTTGACTTTAATAAAGAGAGATTGTACCAATGTACCAAAAAAAAAAGAGAGATTGTAAGGGCATGCAGCCAACCAGAGAGTGAGCGACAATTTCAGGAGTAGTCTGGTCGGTCAATCGGCAATCTTAAAATCTGTTTGGATTATTTTTTTTTTTCAATTTAAAAATTACTTATAAATATAAATTAAGTCAAACAGATTTTAAAAAAAGTTTTTATAATAAAAAATTCTTTTTTTTATAATGAAAAAAAAAAGCTTAAAATTAAAAGCTTCTAAGAAGAGCTTCTTTTCAAGCTCTTATTTTTTTTTCTTGAATTATGTGTTTTTTTTAGAATGAAGAGTTATAAAGATAAAAAGAGATAATTTTCTTAAAATATGTGTTTTTAAACTAAAATTTTTATGTGATTATCAAACAGCTTTTACTTTTTTTTAAGCTTTTTTTTTAGTTTTAGCTTTAAGTAATTTCTAATTTAAAAAAGAGAGGATCCAAACATACTTTTAATCTGGTTTTAATGGGGTTTATCTTTTAATTGCAACTATGAGTAATGTTAATTTTTTTTTTAAAAACATGTTAATAATATTTTTAATTATTTAAAATCTTTTAAAACTCTCCTGGACGTGTTTCTTGTTTTTTTTTACTCATTAAATGATTTTAATAATTATAGTTTAATGTTTTAAGATAATTAAAGAGCATATGTTGATAAAAAAAATTAGTCAGTTTTATTAATAAATCAAAGAAAATAATATTAAATTTTATATATTTTTAAGATATTAAATATTTATTTTTATTTATATCAAGATCCTTTTTAAAATTTATACAAAATTAGTTAGTTTACACATATAAATATACATTCTATTAACGTAACTTTTGAATTACATGTTAAAGAATAAAAAAATATAAATATTAGATATATTGATGATTTAAAAATTAAATATTTTCTTCTTTAGGGCACATGTTAGTAAAATCCTTTTATGAAGAATGTGTTAAAAATATTATTTAAGAAACATTTATTACCCTTTATTAGGTTCCAATTATTTTTAAAATTATGTACTTTTTAAAAAATTTAATATATTAAATACTTCATTTTAGTTATTATATAATATTCTTTATTTCTTAGCTTGAATCCTAAAAACATTTATTGCCAAAACCATAAACATATATGAACTTCTTCAGATGCATTATCATTTTGTTTATATATAAGCAAACTAACTTTTTTCTTATCTTACTATTAATTAGTATTTTCTTCTTGAAAAATATATTTCTTAGATGTTATTGAATTTTAATTATTATATTCCAATTAAAAAAAGTTAATATTATCATATCATATAATTTTTAAGTGAGATAGTATAAATTATATTTCGTATATTTTTAAGTTGACATTAGATGACTCACCTGATTAACTCAATTCTAAACAACATCATACAAAATTTTAAAATTTATAATTCTGTAACAACTCCAGGTTAGGGATGTAAATAGGTTAGACTTTGACGTAAATAAGTCAGGTCTATGTAAAAAATATTGGGTATGGCTTGGCCTATTAGCCTGTGTAGGCCCCAAATTACAAGTCTGACCTGACATGTATTTAAAAAATAAAAGTCTTGGTCTAGGCCTGTTAGCCGGTTTAAGCTTATTAAACATTCAACAATTAAAAGAAGGGTAAAGGATTTCTCCAGTCACCGGAGATAAAGTTATCTCCAGTGAGCTCAAAACAATGTCGTTTTCGTACGAAAATCAAGGTGTTTTGTAATTATAATATATTGCAGGGTTATATTAGTTTTTATCATCATAATTTTTTAATCTTATAACCCAAAACGACGTCGTTTTGAGCTCACTGGAGATAACTTTATCTCCGGTGACTGCAAAAATACTTTTCCCTTAAAAGAATAACTAAAATAATATTATTTTACTATTCAAAATTATTAAAATAATAATTTTATTTATTATATTTTAAATAAATAATATGATATAGGCCGACATGTAGGCTTATAAGCCTAACCAGTGGCGGACCCAGAAAAATTTGTTTATGTCCGCACATTTAGTGGCGGGTGCTCCCAAATTTTTTTTGTAAAAAAAGTTTAAGTTAACGCTTAAACTCGCTCATAATCTAGTTGCTTCCATAACAAGCTGCAGGCAATATTTTGACCCATCATTTTTTCTCTTAAATCTTACCAATCCTCCAAAACAAATATGAAAATATACTTAAGTACATCCATACATCATCATTCTATTCTATTTTATAGTGGTGAATAAAAAAGTCAACACTATTTGTACAGAAGACAAGCAAAATCACACTGAAGGCCTTGTCTAGAAAGGAAACAAAGGAGATGAAGAGAGCGTGAGAATGGGTACATGGTAGGGGAGGAAGAGAGCGTTGCTACGTTATTTTAATCATCTCCGTACGTTGCTAACTAATATAAGAATAAATATCATTTTTGGTCTCCAACAAAAAATTCGGTACTCACTTTAGTCTATTATAAAAAAAAATAGTTACCTAGTCCTTATGAAATTTAAAGTGAACTCATTTTAGTCTTTTTGAGTAACTAATGTAGGTCTTTTTTGAATTAGTGAGGAACCACGATTTTAACTAAATTGATTCACTTTGAATTTCGTAGGGACCTCGAGACTAATTTTTGATAAGAGACTAAAGTGGGGACCATGTTTTTTATTAGAAACTTAAAATGATATTTACTCCTAATATAAATATTGAATCAACATACAAATAAATACCTACAAAGCTAAAAAAAAAAAAAAAAAATCCAAAATTTTATGTGGGCACTTGCGGACATTTGCCCATGGCTGGGTCCGCCAGTGAGCCTAACATGTACAAAAAAGTCTATGGCCTGTTTTTTAAATAGATTTTTTTTAAAACCTAGGCATGTTCTATTTTACTATTTATAATAGGTCAAGCCTGGCATGATATAGGCGAGGTCGTAAGCCCCTGTAGGCCGGCCTAACCCATTTACACCCCTATTCTTGATAATAATAAAAAATTAATTTAATATTTTTCACACGGAAAATGTTATATTTACAACCTATTTTTGTTTACAACTTCTTACAATCATATCTTAACCGTTGATTTCCGTCAATCAACGGTTAAGATTTTCGTAAATCAAATTTATTAATTAATTATTAATTCACAATAAATGACAACTGTTGAATGGCGAAAATCAACGGTTAAGATATGGTTGTAAGAGTTTGTAAACTATTTGGGTTGTAAATATAATCCCTCCAATTTTACACAGTATAATAATATATTTATGTGCATATGAACATCTTTGTTTGTATTCATAGTTGGCAATTGTTCATCAAATATAAGAGGGAAGCATTTGTAAAGTTATGTACTAAATATTTTGGGTTCACTTTTTATGCAGTTAAGGCAGATAATTTATCTGCAGTAAGCCCAATACGATGTCGTTTTGGGACATAAATCATGGTATTTTTGTAATTTTAATTTATTTCAGGGTTATTATAGTTTTTATAATTATAATTTTTATATCTTTTAATCCCAAAACGACATCATTTTAGAAGTAAATACAGATAACTTACACTACAAGAAAATTGGTATTTGGAGGTTGTTTAACTGAGGCAGTTTTATTTAAACCACCTCCAATTGATACATAGAGGCAGTATTTTCGGCGGTTTAATTGATTCGAGGCAGTTCACGTGAAATCGCCTACAAATGTCTATTAGAGGCGGTTAAAATAACTGCCTCCATTTACCATTCAGAGGAGGTTATATTAAAACTGCCTCTAATTGCTACCTTTAGAGGCGGTTAAACCATAAACACCTCCAAATATATATTAGACGCGATTATAATAACCGCCCCCGTTGACCATTTAGAGGTGGTTGAGATATAATCGCCTCTAAATGTAGCAATTAGAGACAGTTTTAATATAATCATCTCTGAATGAAAATGGGGACAATTATTTTAACCGCCTCTAATAGACATCTGTAGGTGATTTCATGTGAACCGCCTCAAGATGTACATTGAAGGTGGTTAAAATAACCGCCTCCAAAGCATATTTAGAGGCGGTTCATGATCTATCAGACAATGAGATTCAAAAAGAAAAAATGACTCTGATTTGTAAGCATGTGACACTATTGATCTTTTTTGATCTAACGATTTTCAGATGAGGTGTCAAATTTTAAATTTGACACTAGCGTCAAAGGATCCTACATATATATATATATATATATATATATATATATGAGATTTATATTTCTACATCTGTTATACGAGCAGCAGTCAAATACTTGCCATATGTATACGTAAAAGTATTAAATGTGGGAAATCATACTTTCACGGAATCATAACCATACATCTGTCATTACTGTACATAAAGCGGTCGTAGAAATTATTATATATATGTAGAAATGATTTTATATATATATATATAATGAAGGTACATATAATATTAAATGAATACAAACAAACTCCCACCAAATTTCCAGAATTATATTAGGAATATACATGTGATTATGGAGTATATAGATTTTTTTTCATTGAAAGCAGGCATCTGCGGACCTGGATTGGTGCAAGTGTGTGCAAGTACACCAATAAATTTTTGGAAAAAAATATATAAAGTATATTTTGAGTCCTCAACAAAAATTAAAATTATAGAGCCCAATTTAATCTCTTAGGAAAAAAAAAGTCGACTCTCGGTCCCTCTAAATTTCAAAATAGACTTGGTTATCGAAATCGTAGTTCCTCTAAATTCAAAGAAGACCTACGTTAGTCTCTCAAAAAGACTAACATGAGTCTATTTTGAAATTTAGAGGATCACGAGTCAAATTTTTTCCTAAGGGATTAAATTGGGTCCCGTAATTTTTGTTGAGGACCCAAAACATACTTTATTTTTGTAGTAAATTCAAGTTTTTTTTATATTCTTTTGTTTTTTAATATATTTAAAACTTTCTTTAAAAAAAATTTCGGTGGCATTGCCACCGAACCCCTATACTTAAATATGCAGAGATAAATAAAATTGATTAGGTTGGCCGCTGAAAGGTGTTGGACTTCTGACGCACAAAGTTGTCAATATGGGGGGAAAATGTTATTGAGATTAAAAAATACACATACTAATTACACAAAACAAAATATGACACATATAAGAGTATACAAACAAAAGAACTACAATCATATACAAACAAAAGAACTACAATCTCACTCTTATATGAGCTTATTTTTCTCACATATACTTCTGTATATCTTTCATCACTTGACTAATCTTTTATTGACATGCATGCGCTTTAGGTTATGGATTCTTCGGTGTTATCCACTACTATTCTTCAAGACTCATTGTTAACAATTTGACATCCTTAATGTCATGTAGTTGAGGCAGCACTTTCAGGGATAGCGATCATTATGGACGATGAAGCATTGATTACCCTAACTTCCCTAAAGAAAAGTATATTGAGATACAAAAATATATTTGTATATATTGACTAAATTGGTATATATACCAAAGTATATAAATTCATCAAATTGATTGTGTGTTCTCGCTATGCAAAAACCAGATTTATTATGAAAATATGTAAACGAAAATTAGAAAAGCCCAAATAAAAGCTTGAATTCTGTGGACTGAGAATAAGAATTTAAAGGAAATGTTATACATTTTGTAAAACTTTAGGACTTTTTAGTGAATTTTAGCATGATCATAACTTCACAACATGAAATAATATCTTAACAGAATCTAAAAGATAAAATGAAGAGGTAATTTAACGTTTGTTTAATCTAAATTAAGCGGGTAATTCTTAATATATCTATTTTTTCATAATGAAAAAGGTATGTTTCATGTAAATGGCACATACAAATTGTATTAGCATAATTAAACCCAACAGAGTGATTATTGTATCAATTAATTGGGAATGACAAGTACATATATTACTTAATCATGTTTCTAGGCACACAAAAAAAGGCTCTACGACCTTGTTTTGAATACTGTTTCTAAAAATAATTTTTTAGTTTTCAAAGAAAAAAAAACTCGTTTGATAGACACTGTTTTCTAGAAAAAGTTTTAAAAATTATAACTGTTTTTTTATTTTTAGAATCAAATTTAGAAAACATGCTTAAGTTATTTTTATCTTGTATTTTGACTTTTAATTTTCAAAATAAAAAAAAAATAAAAAATACATGTTTCTGTAACTATTCTACAAAATAATTTTAAAAACAAAAAAATTAGAACATAATCAAACATACCCTCATTTATTGTTATTTTAATTTTTTGAATTATTCCTCAACAAAAGTTACGATATTTCTTTTTATAATTTTTTGACAGGGCATGTAATTTATAAATTCTTAACCTTAATTCAAGTATCACACTTAATAAAAAAAAAATAGTTTTTTTCTTACCCTTCATATATATAGGACAAAATAGACAGCTCATATATATCAATATAATTTTTATTTAAAGTAGTTTATATTGTTTTTGTTTGTTTGTTTGTCACATATATATATTTATTAATAACCTTTGTTGAACTTAAGTTAATTTTATTATATGTAGTGCATCGAGTGAGTATTTAGTCTAACAAATTTTAAAACTTTAAATCACTCAAAGGATTATTAATAACATTCATTGATTCTCATATTCAAACTCATTATCCTTTAAACTTTGAGATTGAAAACAAACTCATGACAAAACTGAATAGCATTAAACGTTGGCAAAATACTGGTCTGAAAAAATTGATTTTAACAACTTAGTTCTCTTTCTTGCAAATTAAAAACAATTCCGTTTAAAAAACTAAACCACATATTTGGTTCACTCACGTGCAGTCCTAAACAGCACAGTGCTTGCAGGCACAAAGCATAAAATATGAGTACTAGATTAGGAGAAGCTTCGTAGTCACGTAAAGTTGCCCGACTTTCTAGCACTGGATCAACCCAAGTTTTGGTTTGCGTACCTTATTTTTTTGGGGGAACATAGAATGATAGTTTGCTCTATGTACGTGTATAGGTCAACCCATTAGTTGTCCGGTCCCGGACAGAGAACATTGGATTTTGGAAATTAGTATCTAATTAATAGGTAAAGCATATAGGGCAACCCTCTAAGGAAAAAGTAAGGAAGGAGCCACGCTGACACCTAATCTTTGTAAGGTTTTGGATTAGGTCCAATCATTGCCATGTTTACGTTAATCTAACACATACCGAAGACATAATTCAATTTTATTTTATTTTATTCCAACTAAAATTTTAAATTATTAAATGACAGTCTTATTAATTATTTTATATTATATTTTTTAAGAAAGAGAAGTTCATTTTGTACTCTGGCTATGACAGCTATTCAAAATAATTATTTCCCGGTAATAACTATTGCTTGGCGCGTTGGCGCGGGTAAGATTTTTTTTTTTAGCGTATTTAAACTTTTTTAATTTCAGGGATTACAATAAAATTAAATAGTTTTTGTTGTGAAATAAAAGATAATTAGGAGAAAAATATAGAGATAAAAAAGTTAGAAAAATATATTTTTCTTGTATTATAGGGTGTCTTGAAGCTTTGCTATATTACAATAGGATAAATGACCATAATTACATTTTTTCGATCATATTCAACCATCATTTTATTTATAACACTCTCCTTTAGATGTCCAATAACATAATTAGTTACAAACCTAAAAAAAAAAATTCTATTGTAAGGAATTACATATTAGAAGCTGCCTCATTAATGACCTTATCAGAAAAATTCAATAGGACAAAACCATAGTGAAAGAAAAAATAGTACAACACGTACTTCACTCCCCCCGATGATAGCATTATTTAATATCTCTGAGTTTACGCATCTTAACCTTATATACAAGCTTCTCAAAACTTGAAGTAAGTAATGCCTTGATAAATATATATGCCGAATTATCACTTGAACGAATTTGTTGAACATCAATCTCACCATGTTGTTGAAGATCATAAGTGAAGAATTTTGATTAAACATGCTTCGTTCTATTTCCTTTGATGTATCCTCCCTTTAATTGAGTTATGCAAGAAGCATTATCTTCATGCAATATTGTTGAAACCTCTTTTTCTAACTGAAGACAACATGCTTTTTGGATGTGTTGTATCATTGACCTTAACCAAACACATTCTCGACTTGCTTCATGAATTGCTATTATCTCTGTATGCTTCATAAATCGCTATTATCTCTGCATGATTTGAAGAAGTGGTTGTTATAGTTTGCTTTGTATGAACGCCATGAAATAGGTATGCCTCCACTTGTGAATAAATATCTTGTTTGGTATCTAGCTTTGTGTAGATCAGGTAAATATCCTACATTATTATAATATCTTCATATCAAAAAGAATTAACTCCTCCTAATAGATTTACAAATAATAAAGATAAAATGTAAGAATAAGGGGAAAAATATAAGGTTCAAAAGTCAAACGTCCACTTTAATAATTTTATAACTCCCTCTTGGATGTTCACCATTTATTATACGCTAATAAGATGGCACCAGAAAAAAATCATTATTTTTCATGGGATTTAAATGAATATTTTATTTATGTCAATCGAGTTCACAACCATTGGGGGTACTCAATGGATGTTCCTTTTCCATGTAAAATATCTTTAAAATCTTATCTACATAAGTCAATTGATAGATAAATATTCTATTAAGGCAATTATACCATATACGTCTTTATTTCTTTAATTCATTTAATGATATTTCAAGCTTTTTTAACAAATTTTTCCAGGAATTTATTTCGTATGCTTAAAGCATCTTGAATCATAAGGTTTTCATATAATTTTCACTATAAATTTCATTATCGATCGAATGAGCCATATGAATAGTATATAATAACATCCATTAGACGCATGTCAATTTCTTATGTGCTGTCAGACTAATAAGATATCTAAAGGTGATCACATCCATCACAAGAGAATATATTTCATATAATAAATACCAGGCTTTTGCGAAAATTATTGTGCTACAAGTCGTGTTTTATATCTTACGACTTCATTTTTCTCATTACATTTTTGCACATTTGTACCTCACTGGCTTTACACCTTCTTGTGTTTAGATTATAGATCTAAAAACTTATAAATTTAGATTGCACCTTTATATTTTTGGCCAATTATTTTTCTATTTACATTTATCATCAAATTTAGCTTCAAGATCCTCGTCTTGTTTCGTTATTTCATTATTTGCAAAGATGTTGTCGATAACTATATCTTTACAATTCCAATTTTTTTTCGTGAAATGACATAATTAATAGTGATCTCTTCATTTTCATTATTTTCAGGTACTTGAACCTCCCCCAAGGTTTAATGAAAGTAATGTCTTCATGATTAACAATTGTCTCCATATTATGACCATCTTGATCATTTGCTCTTTTTCTCTTTTTGAGGATTTTTATCCTTGGAACCAATCATTTTCCTATGTTTTAAGTGTAGTTTATCGATATGAATTAGAGCATTTATAGTTGGAATATTAGACTTATTGGTCAGTGAAATCATCTGACAGTCAATGTATAATATCTTTTTCTCATATTTGCTTTGTGCAAGGATCTATATAAGATAATGATAGTGCATTCTATATTTTTCTAACTATTTATTCTCTCACCCTCATGCTAGAAAGACTGATAACAATAATCAAATATTGATTTAACCAAATCTACATTCATTATTTCAAGATATTATATAAGGAGATTCATATCCAACATATATTCTCAAATCCCAACTATATTTGGGATTTTTCTTTGTGAGTTGTGGTGTAGTAATTAGAATGTAAATGGCATATCTAAAAATTATAAGATCACAAATATTTGGCTCTTGACCATAAGCTAATGTAATGGGGAGATTTTATGATAATTTGTTGGCATGATGCATACAAGTAATGTAGCATATAAAATAATAGGGCTTATCGTTTCTCAAGTTGTTTGAGATAATTTTATTTCGGCTACTAAATCATAACCATACAAAGATGAATCAATGGTGATAAATGAAGAGAGAGAGAAAGAGAATCATAACCATTCGAATGTGAATCAATTAATATAAGGAAATAAATAAACAAAACGATATAGATTTGGGGTGGACATAGATAAATATATCTCAAGCTGCTTGAGAAGTATTTTTCTCAAAATAATATATCTATATGTCAAAATGGGAGCTTTGGTATCATAAGCAATGATCTAGCTATTACTTAGAGATGCTTAATAAATAATCTACTAAACCATTTCGGGTATGATCATTGGCAACAGGCTTGTTCACCTTTGATTCCAGTTAACATACAATAATTATTAAAAATCTGATATATATATATATATATATATATATATATATATATATATATATATATATCACCAACATTATCAAGACAGTTTTTCTTTATTATATAATCTAGGAATTATGCTCTTAATATTATTATTTGAGTAAACAATCTCACAAATATCATGATGTGAGTTCATAATATTTGAAAGGTACACATGACGGGTGAATGAGTCTTTTGATTTTACCCCGTATGCATTTTAAAAATGAAGGAACTTTAGCAGGTGTTAATTTCTTTTGAGAACAAGTAACACAAGAAAATTCAACAAATTGAAGAATCTTATGGTTCTTCAATGTATAATTATATGAATTTTTAATAATATTACGCATCATATTTGATCCAGGAAGGTCAAATAATAAAGCTATATAATCAATATCCTTTTGATTTAAAAAGGCATGTTTTCCGACCATGCTAATATTAGCGTAGTAAAATGTTATCAAAAAAAAAAAAAAAAAATCAGAAGAAAAACAGGAAATTCTTATTTTCGATACACATTTCTTACCTACAACATTTGTAGTAATAATAGTCAATTTTACCACCATTTGTAGTCTCAATGTGATATCATTTATAGCTAATTTGGGGCCCATTGGTAATCACATATTAGTTTTCAGGAGTTTTCAATCAATTTTTATATTGTCCATTATTGTATTGAAATTGACTTTCTCCATATCAATATGTGTGATTACATTATTACATACATAACATATGGAGGCATTAAAATCATTTTGCATATATGCAATTAATAAAATAATTTAGATATGGAAAAAATTACAATAACAGTATATATTTAATGAATATTCATAATAATTCAAAATAGAGATAATTTATATTATAAATTGAGAATTAAAGATATTCAAAGTCTAATTAATTTAATGCTTTAAAGAACTATAACAATTGGAAAATAAAATAATAAAATGATTTCAAGACTCATGCTAATCATAAAGCATTTAATTATTTAACTATTACAGACAAAATATTGGAGATTCAAATGATCATTTCAAATGTTATATCTATAACAATTAGTTCGAACAAAAACCATCATTTTAAAGGATATTAAATTTATGTTACATTCCTAAAATTGTTTCACAACTTTTTAAAAGATTGTAAAAACAATATTAAGCTTTAAAAAAACTTTCACCCTAAAGTCATTGCATAGACAATTTTGTATTTGATGTGCATTCAGAATAAATTAAAATTATAAAAATTTATTACATGTATTTTTTTTATTCAAAAGAAAAGGAGCCAATTCAAAATTATAATGTTCAATTACAATAAAATCATTAATAATTTCAATACATAAGAAACTAAATTGCATTCAATTACAAAAATCACAAAACCACAACGGTAATAATCATTATTATATTATTTAATACATACACGTAATCATGTCAACCCAAATTCATGTATTAAATTATTGAATAGTATTTAACCATGACACAACTATAATGGTTATGAGATTTAATCATATATAAAATAATTGCAACAGTTATTTAATTAACGGTTAAATTTTAAATAAAAGGCAAAAAATAGTCATTAAGAATCAAAATACAATAAAATTAATAATTATGACATTAATTTTGATGAAAAAATTGAAAAAAAATACATTTAATTACATATCATCATTAATTTTATTTGCATTCAATTAAAAAATATTATTGAATATATGAAAATAAAATATATTATACAGAAAATAAATCGGTTAAACCAATGACATTTAAGTAAATAGCAATCATATATGAATGCAATATGTATTATATCTCTCTTCATGAATGCATTTAAAAAAAAAAACATAAATTGCTCCAACGGTTCCTCATTCATTCCGAAAATTAAATTTGATTGATGTCAAATGATTTTTAATTTTTTTTAACACAAAATTAATTGCACATATTCTAATACATATACAAAATTCTCATTTTTAGACAATTTGTTATTATTAAGAAACAAAAAATGGTAACAACAATTTTCAGTGCACATATTATTAAGTTATGTAAACGGACAACAAATGGTTATTAGTGAGAGTTTCACAACTCATCTTTATGTCTTTATTTTTCATTCCCTTCTAACATATGACATTCTTAAAACTAAAAAAAAATAGTCATGATAACAGCAAGCACCATAATTTCAATAGTAGTGAACTGAAATTAAATATAATTAATAAAAAAATTTAATATCACAATTAATTACACATTGCAAATCATAATTTTAGTAAAACACTATATATAAATATTCAAAACGTATAATCGTTAAACAACAATACTTATTTTTTAATATTGAAATTGTTCACATAATTAAGTAACATAAATATTTTCTAATGTAGAAATTCAGAAAAGTAAAATAATCAAATGGAAAGTTGACAACGAACACTAACCAACCGAAAAATTTGTGGGTACACTCTACCATAAAGATAACATTTCCACTTTATGATTTCAACTATAACCCGTATAATAATATCAAAAAAAGAAGAAAGTTGAATTAAACCCGTAGTCAAGGGGGCTCGAAAGTGGGCATAGGATCAGGCGCGGACCCACGTTGGGTCAAATGACCGCACGTGCGGACACAGGAAATTTGTAAATTTTTTTTTTTTTTTTTTTTTTTTATACTTTCTCTCACAGCTAAGCCTCTCACCGTACCTCTGTCACTCATTTTTCTTTCTGCAAAAGAGGGCAAGCCTCTCTCACCCTACGCTCTCACTCATTTTTCTTTCTGCAAAAGAGGGCAAGCGGATTTGAGCGCAGATTTGGCTTCCATTCAGCATCTTTCCTTCCATTCAGCGCAGCTTGAGCGCAGATTTGAGGGCAAGCACATCAAAACTCTAATTTTTTTGAGGCAAGCAGATTTGGCTTTTGAGGCAAGCTCCACCTCATTAATTTTTTTGTTGTTTTTTTTGTTGCTGTGTAGTTCTTAGTTCTTTTGTTGTGTAGTTCTTGGTTCTTTTGTCATTGCCATTTTATAACTTTATGGCTCTGTGAGCTTTCATTTCATTTGAGTCCTAATTGTTGGAAATCAATTTTTTCCTATTGTTAGTCTAGAAAAATGAAGAAGCTATAAAAGCTATCTACCATCTACCAGAAAAACACGGAAATTGGCAACAGATTGGTAGAAAGTTGTAGAAGTTGGTTAAATAATATAAATTAGTCAAAGAAACAAAAAAGAAGAGAAGACAATTTTGAAAAGCAAGAAGTAAAAGAAGGCTGTGGAAAATTGAAGAAAGTGGTAGAAGTTTAAATATTATAATATATATTAGGAAAAGTCGGTTAGATAAAATCTATAAATATAGCTTGGTTCAATCTAAATATACATCATTGTTCACATCTAAATAGTTTGGTTCAATCATATTATAATGAGCTAATTACTCAATTTATTCTTAGAACAGAATGTGAATAAAGTTCCCCACTAGTTGTGAATTTGAGAAAAGCATTTCCTTTAAGCATAAAAGTTTTCCACAAACATTTGCCTCAACAAAAATATAAATGAAAGCCTCATAGTCCCCAGCCTTTTGGTTATTTAATTAATAAGAAACGGCTTTTTAACACCAAGTTTGAAATCTTGGGATTCTCTCTATTATACGTATCAAAGTTTGTAAGAGCAACCTAATATTCAAATAATTAGATAATAAAGTATTGGGTAAGGAAAAGGACTTTTATCAAATATATATTTATCTGTCATCTGTCATTATCAAATGTTTATATGTTATATCTCTTTGATATTTGAAGTTTAAACTATATTTTGATTATTGCAGTTGTTCCCATTTCATATTCCAGACCTGTCATTTGGAAGTCTGTTGATCATATCAGGCAGATATAGTGAATTTTGAATCCATATTGCAATTTTGAATCCATATAATATTTATTTGGGATAAAAAAGTACTAACTTATTCTCTCTATTATTTTTCTGTACCCTTCACAGGTCTTGGAAAAATTATGTCAGGGATACAATCTTATTTCAAACGTCAAAATAGCACAAATACAGAACCTGAATCCTATGAACCTTATAGACAAAATGTTTCAATTGTTGAAAATTCTCCTCAATCTCAAAGACAAAGTGTACCACCACAAGCATCTCAATTTCAAAGTTTTCAATCACCACCTGAAGCAAAAATTAATATAGAAAATCTTGAAGCGGATCCAGGAAAAAGACCTTCACTTTATTCAATGACATCAAATCCTATAGAGAGAGAGGATATTCGGAGAGCTTATTTGCTCAAGGGTCCAACTCAACCAATTCTTAAACCATTCCCTCAAACGGAAATGTTTGGAAAAATGCGTAGATTCAATTCTAAGTGGTATGAAGAATCTGGTTCTTGGTTGGAGTATAGTGTATCACGAGATGCATGTTTTTGCTTATATTGTTATCTATTTGATATGGAGGTTAGAGGTAGTGGTTCAGCGAAGGAGGCATTTGTCGGTGTGGGGTTCAAAAATTGGCAGAAGAAGGATAGAATCAAAGTTCATGTTGGAGATCATAGGAGTGTTCACAATAGATCTTATCAAGCTGGTCAAGATTTGATGAAGCAAAACCAACATATTGATATTGCCTTTTCAAATATTTCTGAACAACAAAGAATTGATTACCGTATTCGCCTGAAAGCTTCTTTAGATTGTGCTAGATACTTACTACGAAATGGTCAGCCTTTTCGGGGACATGATGAATCTGAAAGTTCAAATAAACAAGGTTTATTTCTTGAAACTCTAAAGTTTTATACTAAGCCAAATAAGGAGATGAGTCATGTGGTCTTGCAAAATGCCCCCGATAATCACAAAATGACTTCACCAAAAATTCAGAAAGATCTTGCTCAAGCTTGTGCTGATTTGACTGTTAAAGCAATAATTACTGATCTCGGCAATGATTACTTTTCCTTGCTAGTTGATGAAGCTCGTGATGTTGCAATTAAAGAACAAATGGCAGTTGTACTTCGGTATGTAAACAGAAAGGGGTCCATTGTTGAATGTTTTATTGGCATAATTCATGTTTCAGATACTACTGCAAAATCACTAAAAGCAGCGATTGATGGGCTGTTTTCTAAACTTGGTTTAAGTTTGTCTAAATGTCGTGGTCAAGGCTATGATGGTGCTAGTAATATGAGGGGTGAATTCAAAGGGCTTAAGAGTTTGATTTTGGCAGAGAACAAATCTGCATTATACATTCATTGTTTTGCTCATCAGTTACAATTGGCACTTGTGAAGGTTGCAAAACATCACAAAAAGATTCAAGAATTTTTTGACATGCTTCAAAAGATGGCTACCGTTGTGGGGGGTTCATGCAAGCGGAAGGAAATTCTTCAAATGAATCAATATGAGCATATAGTTGAAAGAATTGCTCGCGGTGAAATACCAACTGGAAAAGGTTTAAATCAAGAGACAACCATAAAGCGACCTGGAGACACTCGTTGGGGTTCCCATTTTGGTACAGTTACAAGTGTTATCTCATTATTTTCTCCAATAATTTCCTTGATGAAAATTATTGAAGACGAGCCTAGGAATGATGCTGCAAGAACTGATGCAGGTTGCATTTTGTATGCCATGGAAGATTATGAGTTTGCATTCTTGTTGCATCTTATGCAACTTATCTTGGGGATTTCTTATGAGTTGTCACAAGCATTACAAAGAAAAGATCAAGACCTTTTAAATGCAATTGGTTTAGTGAAGGTTGTCAAGTCTCGTTTACAAGAGGTGAGAGATAATGGTTTTGATGAATTGCTTCAAGAAACGAACATTTTTGCAAATAAATATGATATTGACATTCCAAATATGGAGGATGTTTATTATCCTAAAGGAAGATCAAGACGGAGATTGGAATCATTCACATTCTTGCACTACTTTAAGGTGGAGTTATTTAATACAGTGATAGATACTCAGGTTCAAGAGTTGGGTGATCGATTTGATAATGTCAATACGAAGTTGCTTGAGTGTTTGAGTTGTCTTGACCCTCGTGATTCATTTGCTAGTTTTAACAAAGAAAAGTTGATTGAGTTTGCTAGATTTTATCCTTTGGAGTTTAATGAGCTTGCAGATATTCCTTTTCTTTCTTCAAGTCTTGGTAATTTTATTGTTGATGTAAGAGCTGATTCTGATTTTGTCAATTTGGAAAGAATTTTTGACCTTGCTTTGAAGATGGTTGAGAAGAGAAAGGATATTGTTTATCCATTGGTTTATTTGTTGATAAAGTTGGCACTCGTTCTACCGGTAGCAACTGCTAGTGTTGAACGAGTTTTTTCTGCAATGACTTTTGTTAAGGATAAGTTGCGCAATCGGATAAGTGATGATTGGTTTAACGCATGCATGCTAACTTATGTTGAACGTGATATGTTTGATAATATTGATGATGAAGATATAATGCAATATTTTCAAAGAATGAAAAATCGAAGAATGCTTTTGTCGTCTTCTACTGCCAACGTGGTATTAGCTTCTATTATTTTTGTTGTTATCTGGTATTTTTTATTGTGTTGTTCTATTCATTTTTGCTTTAATTCATGTTTCATATACTACTTTTTTTATTGCGATTTGCTTTCAGCTTTGATGCTATATTCTGGCTTAAAAAGAGAGGATTGATTGCAGATGTGACATTCTTAAATAAGTTAATCTCTAGAGATGAGAGCTTTCCCTTCTGTACGGGTAATGTTGACTTTTTTATTCACCATTATAAATAGAATGATGATGTATGGATGTACTGGAGTTTATTCTCATATTTGTTTTGGAGGATTGGTAACATTTAGGGGGAATGATTGGTCAAACTATTGCCTGTAGCTTGTTATAGAAGCAACTAGATTATGAGCGAGTTCATAACCTTGTACATAAAGCATTGATTTAAACTTTCTTTACAAAAATTTTTTCGGGGGCGCTGCCCCCGAACCCCCGCCACTAATTGTGCGGACATAAACATAATATCCTGGGTCCGCCACTGTATAGGATAGAGCTTCGGTGGTGTCGGAACGATTGTCGTCTAGATCGGTGGCGGAGAGAGCAATCGTGCGTGGTTGTTGCAAGACGTCAGAGTCCTCCGGTTGTAAGCAGATTTCGCCCATTGAAGAGAGAGAACAACAAAAAGAGAGATTTTATAACGCGGTGCATATGGTAGAAAAGTATTATGCTCGTAACGGGAACAGTGACCATTTTGTCACGTTTGGATAAAAAAATTACCAGACAGTCACGCCAACAGTAAATTTTGTCAAACTGTCACGCAGCATAATTCGCTACACTGTGTAGGGAATTATGCCGTGTGGCAGTTTGGAAAATTTTACTATTCGCGTAGCATTCTGATAATTTTTTGCCCAAAGCGTGGCATTTTGGTCACTGTCCCCTCATAACGTGTGTTATGAAATAAAATATAATTAAAAAAAATATAGAAATAAGAGAGACAGAGGAATATATTCTTCATGTATTAGTGGTGTGTCTTGAAACTTTGTATATGTCTCACAAAGGTATATTACAATAGGATAAATGACTAGAATTATATTTCTGGTTATAATTTGGGAATAAATATCCAACAATCATATTATTTTAGAGTTATGGACATCCAATAGTTATTTTATTTAAAATAGTTTTAATAATTTGACTCCTTAAAAATTAAAACGAATCAAATGTAATTACTTTTAAAAAGGAAAATAATCTATAAAGTAAAAGACAATAATGACACTAGTATTTGTATCAATTTTGTTAGTCTATATTTTATGATTTCGTCTGTCTCCAAACTAATGAAGAAGCGAAACCGGCCTCTCAATTTGATACAAGCAATGTTTACTAAAATGTAAGTTATAATTAAGCTGGTTGTTTACAAAGAATTTATAGTTTATAGTAATTAACATTGTTTTAGGGGGTTTAACTGTTATTTGAAGACAGTGGGTGATATTAAATTACTAAGAGGTGTGAACCCGTGTATATAGCAGAAGAGATAAATGATCAGAATTATCAAACACAGTAGAATAAGAAAAATTAGAACAGACCTACTTGATGTCAGATAATGAGACATAATGATCAATGTATGCAGAATAGTATAGGAATAAATCCGAGCCCACAGAATGTGTCTGCTTAAGACAATTTGCCCCCTTACTGATGCCAAAGGTTGATGGACACTTGTCTCCCATGATAGAAGGAATTTTGTCTGAAGAGTGATGACACTACCAGTCAACGGTCCAAACAAACACAACAATATGCCAGAGGGATTACACCAGAGGATGAACGAAAATATGCAAACCGGAAGGAAGAAAAAATCCAGCAGAGTTTCAGTGCAAAAATCGAATAATTTTTCTGGGGGGGGGGGTCATGGTCTATTTATAGATACTGACCGGACACGATGAACCGTCAACGACGACGAACCGCCGTGTCTGACGGCTGCGAACGGGTATGACCGGTGACCGATTCGGTGAACAGGTACAACCGGTGACCGGTTCGTGAAAGATAAGAATCAGTTCGGTTCAAAACGCTCAAAAAACCAGTGGGTAGAGACGTTTGGATTTTGGAAAAATATTGGAGGGAAGCAACGGATGTCACAAGGGTATTTTGGACAAAAAATTAAAAAATTATTTAATAAAAAATTATTTTTATTTAACTTTCCGATCCGGGCCGGAAGGACGGCGGCAGCGCGCGCATGTGGTGGGCCTAAGCCCATCTAGCTCCTCTACAAAATGTGTAATCACCCAGGGGCCAATTTAGGAGTGTGAGGTGAGAGCTTATAAACTCTCTCACCTCCTACTAGTTGTCCAATGTGAGACTTCTTAAACCCACACAACCCTTCAACTTCCCTTTTCTCTTTTTTTCCTTAACTCACTTCTTATTCATAACCAATAGATTGTCTTCACAATTTATATGTAAATTCCAACAATCCCCCACATGGATAAGAAGTCAATTCATGGTGAATATAAATGCAAAGTGTAATTTCCTCAACGAGAAACAACTGCATCGAGATAGGTAGAGTTACCTTTGAACCTTCTCTAGTGAAAACCTATCGAATATACTCGGTCAATCGGTGGTCTGGGCGACTGGAACCGTCGACCTTTAGTGTATACCTAGACAATAGGAGTCACACAATTGCTTCTCTAGCATTGTTGGTCCTTTGCTGTGCTCATTTTGGCCGTGGGACACCTACCTGGTTCTGCGAGTGTTCTATAGAATCGGCCTTTGAAAATTTCTCATAGAAGCGGCCCTCACTTTACACTCACATAGGTGATTTCTTGTGATGTAACTCACTATACATCATCTGAACACAACAGATTAAGAAATCATTAAAAGCCTAAATGCTTACCCTCATAAATACACTGTATTGTCATAGGAATGAGTATGAGTTTAAAAAATGCACAGTGTCTTGACATTCAAACATCACTTAGTTGTCTCTTTGAACCTAGTTCGTGGGATATCCACTCATCTAGGTAGAGTTACCGCAATGATTAATAATTGATAGGCCTTAAACCCATTACTTTCGACAAATTGTCAACCAATTTTCTAGGAATCCCTTTGGTTAACGGATCTGCTATGTTCTCTTTAGACTTAGCATAGTCAATTGTAATGATTCCATTAGAGAGTAGTTGTCTTACGGTATCATGTCTACGACGTATATGTCGAGACTTACCATTATACATGACGTTCTTGGCCTTTCTACTTGGCTATCACAGTGTATGCATACGGCTGGTACCAGTTTTGACCAATTAGGAACATCCTCAATAAAATTACGAAGCTATTCGACTTCTTCATCGGCTTTATTTAAAGCAATAAATTCTGCTTCCATGGTTGACCTTGCAATGCAAGTCTGTTTGGACGATTTCCAAGAAATATGGGGAATCATTACACTAAAGTATTAATAAATATAAAGTATTTATTAATACTTTTCATGGATTTCACTATATTCTTTTCGGGTCCTTTTATTTAACATATGATATCTAGAGCTTAAAAATAGAAATCTGCGTCTACACGGTGGACCCATTGTCCAGTATTGACTAAATTTTTTTTCGGAAAATGTCACTTTTCATTAGTTTTCGGACTCAATCATTTTTTGTTGGTAGTCCTCGTGCTGTTACCATGGACATTGGACATACTCCAAGTTTTCACTGTCGAATACAGATTTCAGTAACACAAGATAAAAAGGGTAAAAAATTTGCAAGAAACGTGAAACGGAAATAATAAAATTGAGACTCGCATCCTTCTGAAGCGCGACTTACCTAATCCCATCTTCACGCGGGACCGAGTCTCGTACCTATTATACGCGATACTTTTTGCATTCGATGAGAATATTATTTTTTAAATATGGGGAATCATAATTATACAAAGATAGAAATAAATATAACCGTTGGATCAACATCATCGATATAACGGTGAAATTGATTAGTAGTAACCCTAATTGGTTGTTACAATATACTACTCTCAATTAAATTGAGAAAATTTAAATTTTAGGAGAAAAGTATTTTTATATTTTTGCATTATATTTTAAGGGTGGGCACTTGCCCCCCTTCTAATGCAAGTAGATCCGCCTCTGCGCACACACACCCCATTGGCTAACGCTATTATAGTATTCTGTGCACAGTGATCTGCTTGACTCAAGGATATCTCCTCTATAGATACCTTGGAGAGGGCACTAGATCCAAAAAAAACATACCAGCCTATTGGGCTGGACATCTTTGTCCCAAGGGAAGAACACCCTTAAAAGTTCAAGAACTTTTAAGAATATAACATTGTTGCTTTCATTTTGAACTTCATATCTCTATAAGGTGCAGGAGCTTGCCAAAAAGCTTATATCCTTTTGCTTAATTGCTTAGAAATGCATAGGTGTTTTGACAAATTGCAACATCAACTTGCTTTACTAGATGCTCAAATGCAGCAATTCAATGAGTTTGTGATGACCATAGGTTCTCAACTTCAAGAGACCACATTGTCACCATCCTCAAGTACTACCTATGGCCTCTGTTCCATTACATGTTGTCAAGCCTGGGCAAATAGCGACCTCTATTCCACTACGTGATGCCCCTTTTCTACTGCATGTTGTCTATGTTGTCAGGACGAATGCTTAGATTGTTTTTCTTAGGACCCAGGAGGATATTTCATTTTTTTCCCACCTTGAGGACAAGGTCCTTTTTTCAAGGGTAAGTTTTGCTGTACAGCTAAGAGAAGTTGAGGACATTGACATTTTATTGGACTATTATGATTCGGTTATAACAAATAATTTGTTAGTGAGGTAGTCCATGATAGCATTATTTGTTGGGTTAACTAGTCAAAGCACCGGACATAAAACCAGGTTATGCATATAAAACCTATTACTTCTATCATTTTAAGTTTTTAACAAGTGAGTTAGTAACACATACATGTTCATGGAGATTGGATCATACAGTAGGCCTAAGTTAAAGATGGAGATGGGTCTAGCCCAATTATTTAAGATATTATGAGTTTGATAATGGGCCTAATCAAAAAAACGAAAGGAAAGAATCTTTTCTCCGAAAATTTTGTGCATTGTCTGAGGCCAAAGTGGCGCAAATGCAAAACACAACTAGTAGAATCATGGACTTTGTTTGATTACTATTTTTAAAAATAGTTTTTTAGTTTTCAGAACCAAAAAACTCGTTTAGTAAGGCTTATTTTGTAAATTTTTTTTTAAAAATTGTAACTATTTTTTTGTTTTTAGAATCAAATCTAGAGAACATGTCTAAGTTGTTTTTTTTTCTGTTTTGATTTTTAACTTTCAAAACAAAAAAAACATAGAAAACAACTATTTTCATAATTATTCTACAAAACAGTTTTAAAAACAAAGAAACCAAAATACAATCAATCAGACCATGAACTCCTCACAATTGGATATTCAATTCATTAAATTTTATTTTATTTTTTTTGAAAAGAATGGCGCTTAATTGGTGAGATCCAGATCCAAACCAAAACAGCCAATAACAAATAAATATTCAACAACACAAGACTTCAAAAAGCGAAATGGCACTTTTGTAATTACACCTTTAGCACATGGGATCGCAACACAACACAACACAGATTAAATTTAAACGGATCTCAATTCACTTCTGACTCGCAATTTCATTTCGTTTTGAAAATCTGTGGAACTGAGCAATTTGCAGCTGCACTAATTGATCATCTCATGGTTAGGTTTCTTTTTCTGATTCATGAATCGGAGTCTGCATATTTACGGAATTAGGGTTTTCCGAATTGGGGGATTTGGAGTTTGATCTTGTTCAATGTTCACCAATTAATCTTTCGTTAAGTGAGGAGTGACAATGCATATTATCCCTGCATTTTCTAATTGGTTTCCTTCATGATGACAGGACGGTCATGATTCACAAGACCCAAAGCAAAGCCCTGCTGATATGACAGCTTTTGTAAGTTGTTCTCATTTTTCATGAATTATTTATTTATTTATTTATTTATTTTTTGTTCTCTTGTTGCATGTGTTCATGTCAATTCTGCTATTTACTTACTTGGATCTTCGATTCCACTGGTTTTACATTTCAATTCTAATGTAAATTTGGTGTATTTTGTTTTTAAATTCATGATTGTTCTAATTTCTGCTATTTAATTCTGACCTTTGTCTGTTCCCCTTTTGATCTCTTCAGGTGCAAAATCTTCTTCAGCAGATGGTGAGTTGTATTGTCTAGATTCTTAGAGATGCATTCCTGAGTTTTAGAATATGTTTCACCGTTGCTAACTAGACTTTTGTTTACAGCAAAGTAGGTTCCAGACAATGTCCGACTCCATTGTTACAAAGAATATCCTTTTTCATATGCCCTTCAAGTTTGTAAAATAAACTAATCCTACACTGAAATTTTTTAAGGAAATTTATTTTTTATAGAGTGGTATTTCCTGCTTCTGATTTTTTCTACAGAAACAAGATTTGATTCAAAGAGGTTAGTCTTGTCAGAATGATAGGAGATCTAAATTGGCTTACATATTGTTAACCTTTATTGTTACTTAACAACCTTGCGAGGAATGACTTCAGATATTTAGTTAAGGAATTTAATGGAACCTTCTAAGTTTGGTTAGGTGATTTTTAAATCATAATCAATGTTGGCTTCAATTCAGATTGTTTCATTTGATTGTAAATTTGTTTGTTTTTGTAACTCACAGGTAAGTCCACAATACCCATAAAAATAGCTATATCAATACTCAAACCGATAACATGATGGCTTGTATACATTGTTAGAGATGTAATATAACCATTTCTTGAAAACACAATATCACAGGTGGTAAATTACAACTGTGCATGAATGCATCTTGACCTTTTTCTTGTAAACTCAATGCAAACCACCTGTGCAGTTATGCACAATTTGTGACTCATGACTTAGTGTAATCTGTATATCGTTGTGTATATGTGGTGTCATGTTATTGGCTAAGGCAGGATGGCAGTGTTACCAATTTTATTAGATGGATATTGTAGACTAGCCAAATACTTATATTGTGGAAGTAATGTTTTTCTTGACTTCAATGCACTTGATGATATGGGAAACCGTATAAATGAGTTGGAGCAAAGCATCAATGACTTAAGAGCAGAGATGGGAGTGGAGTGCTCTCCATCACCCGAGGCCCCTGCTAAGCCAAAGGAAGAAGAATTGATCAAAGAAGAGGGTTCAGCTTAAGTGGCGTTTTTATTTTAATTGCCTATTGTTCTTGTCTTGCATTGCACAGGATTGGTATTGTGTGTCTATCTTTGTCTGCAGTAGTGTGGTTCAGAAAATAGATGTGCTGTGTGGCTAGAGTGCACCCGATCATTTGTAGCTAAATCACCTCACTGTTCGAACTGAAAACAAACTACTGCTGACTAACTCTTTTTATTTTTATTTTTTTAATGATTTAAGGATACTCCTACTGTTTTATATTGGAATTACTTTATTGCCCACCTGCCCTAATCCCATAACGTGCTACGGGTCGATGAATCTATTGCCCCAATTCGAGGGGCTGTCGTACTAGTA
Source organism: Gastrolobium bilobum (assembly GCF_033153095.1). Lineage (NCBI taxonomy): Eukaryota > Viridiplantae > Streptophyta > Magnoliopsida > Fabales > Fabaceae > Gastrolobium > Gastrolobium bilobum. The sequence continues at coordinate 60,976 of NW_026899712.1, read as the reverse complement.
CACACTTTTTTGTGGCTCGTTATTCCAAGATTTTGAAAAGTGGTTTCTATAGGCCCGTTTGGATGGGCTTTAAAACAAAAACTCTTTATATCTGGTTTATTTTAAAAGTATTTTTTACAAAAGATAAAGTTATTTAGATTTTTAAAAAAATATTTGGTTTTTGAAATTTTTTTTAGCTTTTAACTTGAATGAATTTTTTTGAGAAGTGCTTTTTTTCAGCTTTTGGAGAAAAAAAAAAAACTCATTGTTTATTTTCATACTTTTGATAGAAGAATCGAGTTAGATATGTTATATAGCAAAGTATTATTTTTCGCCCCTGAGCTGCAGTAAGTAGTTAAGAAATATCGGAATTACCTTTCCCAAAAAAAAACTAAAAAAAAGTATCAGAGTTCCAGACTAGGAAATGGATCCTCTAATGTGTTAAAAAAACATGATATGGTCATGTGAGAAGATCACAATCATACAAAGGTAAATCAACGGTTATGATTTCGTAACTATCTATTTTATCATTTTTTTTCTCTTCTCTTTTTTTATCATTGATCCACCTTTGTATGATTATGATTCTCAATATTACATGGTTATGTGAATTTTCACATTAGATGATCCAGATCCTCCAGACTATGCCTAGGCATATTAACAACAAAGCTAACACGGACAACACATGTGGGTGTGCACATACAATGTAATATAACAGTTTTTGAGATTTGCGATTCTGTATTTAAATTCAGCTCCTCCTCTGAATTTATGTGATACCATTTAAACGATTTTATGATAGAACCGCTGTATTATTAAGAATAAGCGAATTGTGGGAGTAACTTCATTTTTTTCTCACTCTTTTGGCACTGCCGCTCACAATATTTTGACATTCAAATGATTTACATGGTACTATTTAAAAGCAATAGCAAATAACTAGAAATACTAATGACTAACTTAGGAAATCTAAACACATTAATGACTACTTCTTAGAAACTTTAAACTCATTAATGTCCACTAACAAATTCCTAAGAGACACACCTCTTCACCAAAAAAACCTTTCATTTTCTATTTTCTTTTATTCAAATAAAGTTTAAAAAACCCAACAAAACTCCTCCTTAAACTTTAATATCTCTACCATCCTTCATTCCCATCTTCTTCTTGCAATTTTCAAACAACAACGTCGGCAGGGGCTTTGTAAAAATATCTCCAACTTGATCTCGGCTTGCAACATGAGTGAGCTCCACTTTTCCTTCTTTGACTTGATCTCGGATGAAATGAAACCTGACATCAATATGCTTACTCCTCTCATGATTGACCGGGTTCTTTGCTAACTCGATCGCAGACTTGTTGTCAACTCGGATTTCGGTTGCGCCGACTTGCCCTTGCTCCAGCTTGCTTAGTAAATTCCTTAGCCATATTGCATGGCAAACACACCAAGATGCCGCAACATACTCGGCTTCACATGTAGACAGGGTCACAATGGGTTCCTTTTTTGATACCCACGTGAAAGCCGTGTTTCCCATGAAAAACACATAGCCAGCCGTGCTCTTTCTATCATCAACATCTCCGCACCAATCACTGTCTGAATAACCCGTCAACTTGTATTTGTCCGACTTCGAGTAATGAAGTCCTTGTGAGATTGTTCCCTTCACATATCTCAGAATTCTCTTAGCCGCCTTCCAGTGAGTGTACCCCGGGTCTTCCATAAATCGACTTATGATCCCAACACTCAGACACAGATCCGGCCTCGTACACGTCAAGTACCTCAGACTTCCAACTAGACTGATGTAGTATCTCGGATCAACTCTCTCTCCTCCATCATACTTTGAAAGTTTCAACCCGGGTTCCATTGGCGTTGAAACCGGGTTGCAGTCTGTCATTTTAAACTTCTCTAAAATTCCTTTTGCATAGGCTTCCTGAGAGACGAAGATCCCGGATTTGTCTTGTCTGACCTCCAGACCAAGAAAATACCTCATCAGACCGAGATCCGTCATCTCGAACTCCTTCGTCATTTTCTTCTTAAAATCTTGAATCATCCCTTCATCATTACCCAAGAAAATCAGATCATCAACATATAGAGCAACAAGTAGAATTTTACCTCCTTTCTTCTTCACATATAATGCATGTTCATATGGACATTGTTCAAGTCCATCCTTCTTGAAGTAATTGTCAATTCTTGTGTTCCAGGCTCTTGGGGCCTGCTTCAATCCATACAAAGCTTTCTTCAGTCTCAACACTTTTCTTTCTTGTCCGGCTTTCATGAATCCCGGAGGTTGTTCCAGATATACCTCCTCTTCGAGTACTCCATTTAAGAATGCCGACTTCACATCCATCTGATAGATCGGCCATCCGAATTGGGCTGCTTGAGAGATCAACAGCCTGATTGTCTCCATTCTTGCTACGGGTGCGAACACCTCGTCATAATCAATGCCAGCCTTCTGCCTATACCCTTTCGCCACTAGCCGGGCTTTGTATCTTTCGATCTCCCCCTTAGCGTTCATTTTCTTCTTGTAGACCCATTTCACACCAATGGGCCGACTTCCTCTGGGCAGCTCGGCTAACTCCCACGTCTTGTTCTTTTCTATCGCCTTTATTTCCTCCTCCATGGCTGATTGCCATTTCTCATCTCGGATTGCTTCTTCAAAGCTTACTTCTTCAGAATCTGCCAATAGACATACCAAGTGTGCTTCACTGGTGGAATCATACAAATCTTGTAGACTCCTCAATCTCGGTTGTCTCTGCTCTTCATCACTATCTGAGTCATTCGGATTCTCAGGAATCCGGGTCGAAGGTTGTCCGACCTCAATTGATTTTAGTCCGGGTTCCACATTGACCCCGGATGGACTACTCCAGTCCCATCCATCTTCCTCATTCACTTTTACATCTCGGCTCACCAACACCTTTTTATTGACGGGGTCCAGCAACTTGTACCCCTTCGTCTTCTCATCATAGCCAATAAACACATACTTCTTACTTTTTTTTTTTTTTGTAAATAACATACTTCTTACTTTTATCTTCTAGCTTTGTCCTCAATTGATCTGGTATGTGTGCATACGCAACACTACCAAAAATCTTGAAATGAGCCACTGATGGCTTTAGACCACTCCATGCTTCTTGTGGAGTTTTATCATTCACACTTGAGTGCGGACATCGGTTTTGCCGTACACGGCACATTGCACGGCTTCTCCCCAGAACTCCTTTGGCATGTTCTTCGTTTTTAGCATAGATCGGACCATATCCAGGATAGTCCGGTTCTTTCTCTCAGCTACTCCATTTTGCTGGGGCGAGTACGGAGCGGTCAGGAACCGCCTTATCCCATGTTCTTCACAATACTTCTTGAAAGCTATTGACACGTACTCCCCACCTCGGTCTGAGCGGACCGACTTGATGTATCTTCCAGTACCATTCTCTGTCATTGTTTTAAAACTCCTGAATGCCTCTAGCACCTCGGATTTTTCCTTCAAAAAATACACCCAAGTCTTTCGACTGAAATCATCAATAAAGGTTACAAAATACTTCTTACCACTGAAAGACCCCGGAGTAATGGGTCCACACAGGTCGGTATGTATCAACTCCAGAGGCTGCCTAGCTCGGTATCTTGCCATCCTTTGGAACGGGCTTCTCGCATGTTTTCCCAATACGCAGTCCTCGCAAAATCTTCCTTCAGAATTAATCTTCGGTAGTCCCACTACCATGTCCTTCTTCATCATCTCGGTCAGACCACCATAATGAAGGTGTCCAAACCGTCTATGCCACAAGTCCATCTTATCTTCTACCCCGGCTTGAAGACAGCCGACCTCCATGCTCCTTAGACTCAGCTTGTACATTCTGTTCTTTTCCATCTGAACTCGGGCTATCAGACGCCCTTGTTTGTCTTTCAACAGTAGAACTCGGTCTGTCATTAGAACCGAGTAACCCTTCTCCATCAGCTGTCCAATGCTCAATATGTTACTTTTGAGCTCGGGCACGTAATACACGTCCCGGATTGTACCAACTCGTCCATCCTTTTGCAAGAAACAGATCGTACCTCGACCCTTTACTTCAATTTTGGACGCGTCTCCAAAAGAGACATGTCCGGCTTCCACCGTCTTCAACTCCTTAAACAAGTGTTTGTAACCACACATGTGATTACTGGCACCGGTATCCAAATACCACTCCGTCTCATTCTTTGAACTGGTTTCACCATGGGCTAGCATAAGAACTCCTCCATCTCCTTCTACAGCGAGGTTTGAAGCCTCGTCAACTTTTCTTTCATCTCGGCAATCCTTAGCGAAATGCCCAACTCGGCCACAGTTGTAACACTTGTCCGAGTTGCAATCTCTCGAGTAATGGCCATACTTGCCACACTTGTAACATTCCACATTTGTTTGATTTGACCACCGGCCTCTTCCACCTCGGCCACGTCCTCTTCCTCTCTGACTCGACTCAGCTCTTTCTTCATTTCTCACCTCATGACCTCGGCCACGACCACCTCGGCCATTTCCACGTCCAGCTCGTCCACGACCTCTACCTCGGACATTTTGAGAATAGAGCGCCTTCTCATCTTTAATGGTTGCTTTTGTCTGGAGTGCTTGCTCCAGCGACTCCTCCTTTTTCTTCTTCTTGCGCTGCTCATGCGCCTCAAGGGAACCTGCTAGCTCTTCAACAGAAAGCGTAGAAGTCCTTCGACTCCTCAATTGCACATACCACATTTTCGAAGTCGTCGGTCAGCGACCTCAGAATCTTCTCAACAACTCTAGTATCAGATATCTGCTCACCATTCTGCTTTAACTGATTCACCACGGCTTGAACTCGGGTGATGAACTCGGATACACCCTCTGAATCTTTCATCTTCATGCCTTCCAACTCGCCACGTAGAGTTTGAAGTCGGACCTGCTTTACTCGGTCAGCACCTTTATAGACATTTTCCAAGATGTCCCATGCTTCCTTAGACGTCGTTGCTCCTGCTATCTTCTCAAATCCGGACTCGTCTACAGCTCGGAAAAGCGTGTATAAGGCTGACTTGTCCTTCGCACGCGTCTCTTTCAACGCCTTGGTTTGAGCTGCTGTAAATCCTGCAGTGGTTGCAGGTTCAGCAAAACCGTCCTGAACAACATCCCAAGCATCCTGGGATCCGAGCAACGCCTTCATCTGGATATTCCAATTCACGTAATTCGCCTTTGTCAGGCGGGGCAACGACATACTGGAAGTGCTCACACTCTCCATAACTCAAGCTCTGATGCCAATTTGTGAATCACAGGTCCTCTAATGGTGTTTCTCTCAAACACTTGAAACACACAAGGAGTTCTCTGAATATACCTCTTTGTATATCTTTAACATTCAAGCCTTACATTCAAATGATTTACATGGTACTATTTAAAAGCAATAGCAAATAACTAGAAATACTAATGACTAACTTAGGAAATCTAAACACATTAATGACTACTTCTTAGAAACTTTAAACTCATTAATGTCCACTAACAAATTCCTAAGAATATTTTTTGTTGACGGAAAAGAAAAGGCTCTGTAAGGAGGAAGGCATGGTCTTGTTCTAGTCCTCCAATTTGATTTTGAGAAGCAGAGGAATTGGTGGTGCTGCACCGCAAAGTGTAAACACAACCATTGACCGGTTTCATGTTATCCTCAGTTGTTGTTATTATTGTTAAATTCATCTATTCAAACAAGTCACAATCTGGACCGTCATTTTCCACCGTTGTGAAAACTGAGGGTGGGGATCTTATAGTAGAGTGCTCCCTATTACCACGATGCTTGTGTATTTTTAATGTATATAAGATAATTTTGTTTTTCCCTTTCTCTGAATTTTGCTATTGCTTTGTTGCTGGATCAAAATAGAAATTGCTTTACTGAGTGGAAACTTTCACATTATACTAGTTGCTCTAATCAATTGGGATGAATCATTATTCATTCACCTCTGCCTTAAATCACGAGCAAATGTTAATTAATTGCTTTAACATGTTTTTTTTTTGTTTCTTAGTGTTGATTCATCTTCCATTCACTGAGCACCTAAAAACACTATCTGAACTTAATATCAGGACTTGATAGCTGAGGGAAATGGTTTTGCATCTATCAGAAAAATTTCATGTTGTTTACTTTAGATTTTATTTGTATTTTTTTATACTGACTCTAATTATTTTTTTGAGATTAGCTAGCCCACTAATTTTCTAACAAACTTCAATTCTTTGTTATGATTATGAGACTAATCTTAAATCGGGGTTCGGACTTTGATAATGTTAGTTTGAATTGTAATTGCAATGATTAAGCTGAAAATATAAAAAAATTATTCAACTTTTCCCCTAAATCATTGAATGACCTGATTGTAATATGTTTTATATATATATATGAAGCCTTATGATGCTTTCAGATGTTTTTGTGGTATTTTAAGAGGATATATACATGTACTAGTATCCTAATTTTTTTAAAAATTAGTATCCTCATGTCGTATTCAATTTCAATGTCCATGTCTCATAATATGATATAGAAAATGTCTTATATGAGCTAGCACGAGCTGGTACATTAAAATAATTTGATTGCTACAGTTTCATTACCGACACCTTATGTAGTACCGATACTGACACGGGACACGTGACACGATACGACACGACACTCCGACACGTTAATTCTAAAAAATGTTAGATTTTGACACGTCAGGACACTTTTTGATATTAAATAATATTTTTAATTATGTAGTGTATATTATATTTAATATTCAATAATTTAACAAAAATATGAAACTAAACTTATAATATTCATCAATTTTGCACAGAAACATAAGATATCAAAAATATTTATATTAAACTCAATAAAATAGTAATCGTAATCCAACGAATCTAATAGTTGGAACTTAAAATCCAACGCAATGCAAACTTTGAACTTTTTTTGAATTTCTATAACGTGTGTTGGAGTGTCGGAGTATCAGAGAGTATCGGAAAGTGTCGGACACGACACGTTAGAATTTTTGAAGTGTCGGTGCTTCATAGCCGACACCAACAATTATGTCAGGAACTTTTGTAATTTTGTATCATTTGAGTAGAAGAAAATACAATACAAAGTATAATATAGCAGTATTTTTTTTTTCTGAATAATCTAATGAACATGAAGGTTCGATTTTATAGGTTTGATGCTGAATTGGTGGTTAAAACAAGGAAGATATTATGTCTATTCTTCAAATTTGATAGCAGGAGAACGTCACACACTTTCAAATGTTATTGAAGATAGCGGGATTTATGTATAATAACTATGGGGTTTGTTTTCCTTAAGTCGTAGGAAAACAGTATATCCCTTTCCTACACACACAAACATAGAGAGAAAAGAAAAAAGAGTGGTGAGAAAAAATAAAAAAAGTGAGACCCATGTGCTTTTATATGTCTCTAGAAAAATGGTACTATGTTCCTACAACATGATACTTGTTTTTTCCAATAACTATCTGGTTATATTTTATTTGGAAGAGATAGTCTCACCATTTAGGAATATAGATGAGCTCAGCTGAGCTTTGGCTTAAATAAGATATTGCATGTGTAAAGTATTTTAGGTCAGGCCTATGTAAAATACTTTAGGCCTGACCTGGTTTGTTAACCTTATGTATGTCCAAATTATATATTTAAAAAACAAAATTTTTAGCCTAGACTTATTAGCTTGTTTAAACCTATTAGACATTTAATAATTAAAAAAATATTAATTTATTATTCAAAATTATTATTATAAGAATTTTAATTAAAATAAATAATATGATATAGACCGGTCTTTAAGCTAATAGACCCTGCATGTAAAAGAAAACATGTTTTCTAAATAAGCCGTAGGCCCCTGATAGGTTGCCTGACCGACTCATTTACACCCCTGCCCACCATGATATGAATGTTTCTAGCTCTAATAAAATTGTTTTCCGTGGAAGATAAGTGTGTTTTACATAAAAAACAAAAAACAAAACATATGGTTCACTTTCATGATTGACCAATATATTCTTATCAGCACTTTCTTAAAGCATGAGATCATAAGTAGATAACTGTGATTTATCAACAAAAAAAAGAAAAAAAGAAAAAGAAAAAGCATATGGTTCTATTTCATGATTGACCATGTATATATTCTTATCTGCACTTTCTTAAAGCATGGGATCATAAGTAGATAAGAAAATAAAATGCTTTTCTAAATATGATATGTTCGTCTTCTCTAAGTCTTTCAAATTGAACGTGGTCTGCCAGAAATTGAAACCATTAAGTCATTTCTTTCAATAACCAAGCATGTATTTAACTTGATGCTAGTCCAAAAAATATCATATTCGAAGGAGATTGCTTGGGAGATGGTTCTCGATCGGCAAATCATATTCGAAGGAGATGCTGCAAATGTTATAGCAGCTATCAACTCTGACAAGGGTACTGAGAGGAAGTCCCACTTGATGACTAGAATCCAGCAGTGGGAGAATACGAACTGAAGCGTATGTTTACAGCATATACGTCGTGATTCAAACAAATGCACTGATTGGCTTGCTAAACGTGGTTTTCAAATCCCCCTGAACCATTAGTCCAGCCTCTCTTACAATTTGATTTGTATGATTCTAGTTTAGTTACAACTAGATCCCTAGTGTAGGTTGTTTTCTTTGGGCTTTGCCCTCCCCACTTACCAGAAAATAAAAATAAAAATTTAGGCAAATAAATTGCAAGCATCAAAAGGTCATATTCCTAGCCTCCATTAAAAAAAAAAGTTATTCTTTATATCTTAGAAAGTTTAGCCTGATAAGTCTTGGATTTGTTTGGGCTTGATTAAACAGCACAATAAAATGAAGTACCATAAAGCATATATCCTTATCCACAAGGAGAACAACTAGTCTCACTGTCAAGACTTCATCAAAGTGAAGTACCATAACGCTCTTTGAACGTCATATCGGAACCTTTACTCATATATTTTAGATGCTTTTATGAATATATAGGTGAATAGGTGATCTACTCGTTATCCACAAGAAAATTCTAGCGAGACAAATAACGCTAAGGCAATATTATTACCTTTTTTTTTTTTTTTTAATATTCCAATCGGTTCATTGCTTTGCAACTAATTCGATTCGGGGCGGGTTCAGGATTAAGACTTTAAACCCCTCCCAAAGGTGGTACTGGAGAGATTCGAAGACATGCTCTCGCCCCACCTGCTTAGCTCCCAATATTATTACTTTCTTATATCTAGGAAGTGTTGATTTTTTTGTGAGTGGATAAATTACATATATCTTTCTTGGGAGACAATCTTGTTCAGGGTAATAATAATTGTTGAGATATATAAAACCATTAATGTAGTAGCCTCACCCAACAGCTCAAGCGGGGTTGAGGGCTCTTTAATGGTTCTATATATTTCAACACGCCTCCTCACAAGAAAGTCCATTGAACTTGAAGTGTGGACAATGCTCAAGCCCACTTACCTGTGCTAAGAAAAAAATTCCACTAAAAAAAAAGCGTGAGAGTTATAAGACTCAATTTTTCAAGACTCATCAAATTTATACATGGCTAATCCGTTAACTCATTCGGACGGATTATATTACTGAGTTCCCGGATTCATGTTGAACCCGGCTCGTGGGAGTCGGGTTTAATATTTATGGTTACAACACTCAGTTTTTCATGACTAGGTGAGCACATAGCTTACCATTACTTAGAATTTGTTTTTCCGCCAAAAGCTTCTTGGAAGCATTCTATTTGACAACGTTTCAATATACAAAGTGAAAACAGTCCGTAACCTGATGAGTGGGTTGCCATTCTTGTCCAACACTAGCTTAGTGGATGTAACCTTTAGACAGGGTGATGTAAGGGAAACATGTGCCAAATGAGGAGAATGACCATCTTTATAGAGAAAAGTAGGCATCTTTTGTTCTGAATTATGGGGGGCCATATGACGGATACCATTAACTTTCCTTGGCATATATGGTTCTAGTGGAGCTCATTATTTAAGTGTGAATTCCTGTGAAAATACGTCTCTAGCCTTCACAAATAAATGCGGCGAATGGAAACTGTCGCACTCATGCAACTTGCATGGAGTTGTAGTGTAGTGTATAGTGTATGTAAACAAGTAAATACATATATGGTGGAAGCAGAAATTTATAGTGAGGAGGTCGAATCAAACTAAAGATATATCATATGAAAAGACTTGATGACGTCTTTCAAATTTTTTTTTTTCTTCTATAGATAAATATTATATAATTGTAAAGATTATATCATTTGCACAATTTTTTTAATAACTAAATGGATTATGTGAAGATTTCATTTTGTGGAAACCATCAACTAAATATAAAGGAGGAGTAAATGAAAAACATTACAAATTTGGGTGACCAGGGTAACAAAATGCATTTTAATTCCATATAGCTGTTTAATCTAATCTGACTAGTACGGAACATCTTGGAGGACAATAGCACCATGTACACGCGCACATAGCAATGGAAACGGGTGATAAGTGCAAATCATCAAACCATAAAAATTTGCAGATCATTTGTCTATAATTTCACATTGCAATTTGGCGCCGCTAAATTTTAGGAAGTAATTTTATCTTACTATGCAATATTTGGCATGCAGTTAAACAGTTTTAATTGAATGTATCCAAAAAAAAATTATTTTTGTAGAATCTCAATTCTGAAATCTTTAGGCTGAAATCAAGTAAAGGTTTTACGGGGACCACATCATGAATGACATCAGCATTAATTGTTTCCAATCGGGTTAAACTATGTAGTGATAAGGGGGTAAAAGATTAAAAAGAGAAGAGAAGATTTTTAAGAAGAGATGTATCTGACCATATTAATAACAGGACAAAACTTGCATAAAGTTTTTTAGGTACTTATGGTGTTATAATATTCTAATAAAAGATAACATGTTTATTATTTTTTACCACTCAACTACGAGAACATAAAAATGAATCATGAAGTGACTGAAAAAATAATACACATATTTATTGAGAGAATTGCACCACAGACATTTATTCTTTATATGGTATTCATCAACCGATTCAAATCAATTTAAATTGCGGTGATCGAATCGAAAAATCATTAACCGAATTAATAAAAAAGTGAAAAATCAAAAACCCCCTCACATATTTTAAGTAAATTGGATTGATTTTCAGTTTACTTGGTGAAAATCGAATAAATCCAAACTGATTCAATGTATTATATATTTATTATTTTTGAAATTCCGCTAATACCTTTTCCTAATTGAGTAACTCCTACTTGTTACTTCCTTAGTTTCGAACCCTATAGTAGACTATTTCGAAATTCACATCCACCGTACCGCGCCTCCTTTGTCTGAAGAACCCACTTTCGTTCCAGAATCCACATGCTCCCTACACCACGCAGTTGCCATCGTCCCTTCTATTTCCTTTGTGCGACAAGCAGACATTAACTCATCTCCTCCATTGCCTCCGTCCCTTGAAAAATTGACTTTCTGTCATCCATTACTGTTTCAGTCTATGGCTGTGCCGCTGTCCGTTTCTGTTCTTGTTTGCAGCTTCGCCAATCGCCACCATCCCTTTCATTTGGTTTCAGATCCACACATGTGAGAAGTTGTTGCTCTATGATTTTTCGGATCCGTCGTCCCTTTCTTTTCTTTTTTTGTAGGTTACAGGAAATAGAACACACAACCACACACTCACGTACACCCTATTACACACACCCACACCACTAGGCTAGCCCTAGTGAATTATCCGTCGTCCCTTTCTGTTCCGTTTGGTTTTGCATATGTTGTTTTTCTTTCACAAGCGCGTGGGCGAGGAGCTGTTGCTTTGTGTTATTAATATCCTGTGCATTAATTTCAAGACTCTATTTTTCTGAGTTATTAACATCATACTCTTTTTTTTTTTAGAGTATAATTGATTTTTTTGTTTACTATTTTTGTTTATTAACATCATACTATTTTTGTTTACCCTGGCTTAAATTGATTTTCTGCCAGCCACTAATTTTACTTAATTTTTACTTTTTTTATTGATTTTTTTTTATTGTTTTGATTAGTTCTTAATCGATTTTTTACTCCTCAAATTTTTTAAATTATCCGAATCAATAACTTTATTCTTTCCTTATCAAATGAATAGTCCCATCCAATTATAAAAACCACAGTTATTACCTTTGAAGATAAAATGAATAGTTCATTATAAAAATTAAGGGGAAGGATATTGTGACAACCAAGTTCTTACAGGTGAAGAAACTGAAGCGTATTTTATTCAACATAACAGAAAGTGTGAAAAAGCTATTAAGTTATGCTACATGCGCTCTATTTATAGTGCTGTTCTTAACCAAAGAGAAAAGGCCAAGTGGCATTAACTAACTAAAGGAGTAACAAACTAACTGATTGTGTTAATACACAACACCAGAAAACAACAAAAAGAGAAAACTGATAAAACTATATCTCAACACCCCCCCTTAAGTTGGGAGGTGGATGTCTCTAAATCCCAACTTGTCCATAAACGTTCGAAAAGGAGCTGGGTGAAGTCCTTGGTAAACATATCTGCAATCTGCTGTGAAGTGGAAATGGGCATCAAACGAATCAAACCATTTAGAATCTTTTCTCTTGTAACGTGACAATCAAGCTCAATATGTTTGCTACGTTCGTGAAAAGATGGATTATGAGCTAGATGAACGGCTGCTTGGTTATCGCAGTAAACCATTGCAGGGCCTGGAGTAGCAACGTGTAAATCATGGAGCAAGTAAGTGAGCCATTGAAGCTCACAAGTGAGGGTGGCCAAAGCACGGTATTCAGCTTCGGCTGATGAGCGACTGACTGTAGTTTGCTTTTTGGATTTCCATGAGACTAAGGCTGATCCAAGGAAAGTGCAGAAACCAGTTGTAGAACGTCGAGTGTCCGGGCAAGTAGCCCAATCAGCGTCTGCAAACCCTGTGAGTGTGAGGTGATTCTGAGAAGGGAAAAACAGGCCTTTAGCAGGGGATCCCTTTAGATATCGAAGGACTCTGCAAGCTGCATTATAGTGAGCCTTCATTGGACGTGCCATAAATTGGCTAAGTTGCTGGACAACAAAGGAAATATCGGGTCTAGTGTTAGCGAGATAGAGCAAGCGTCCTATAAGTCTGCGATATACTGTTGGATCATCATAAATTTCTCCTTGATCCTGACACAAACGCAAAGTGGGCTCTATAGGTGTGGAAGCAGGGCATGCACCAAGTAGACCACTGTCTGAGAGCAACTCCAGGACATACTTACGTTGATTGACCACTATGCCATGTTGTGAACGGGCAATTTCAAGTCCAAGGAAGAACTTTAAATGACCAAGATCCTTGATACGGAACAAATGATCTAGACGATTTTTGACTGATTGTATTTCATCAAGGTTATTCCCAGTTAAAACCATGTCATCAACGTAGACTAATAATGCAGTAAAGGAACCATTGCTGACCTTAGTGAACAAGGAATGGTCAGCAGATGATTGGGAGTAACCAAGAGCTAAGAGTTCAGTGGTGAGGCGAGCATTCCACTGTCTACTGGCCTGTTTAAGGCCGTACAAAGATTTCTGGAGTTTGCAAACTTGATTCGGATGAGGAGCTGTAACTCCATCAGGAACCTTCATATACACTTCTTCAGAAAGGTCCCCATGAAGAAACGCATTATTAATGTCAAGCTGCTCCAAAAAGTAACCACGAGCTGCAGCAAGCGCTAGTAAGACTCTTATGGTTGTCAATTTTGCCACCGGAGAAAAAGTCTCAAAATAATCGACTCCTTCCATTTGGTTATAGCCCTTAGCCACCAACCGTGCCTTGTATCTAGCAATGGAACCATCTGGATTGTGTTTGATTTTGTACACCCATTTTGAGCCAATTGGGTGTTTTCCACGAGGTAAATCCACAAACTTCCAAGTCTGGTTTTTGTTCAAAGCTGCTATCTCTTCATCCATGGCAATGATCCATTCATTTGATTGTGTGGCTTGCTTATACGTTCGGGGCTCAACAAAGGAGCTAATGTTATGACAAAAAGAGGAATATGCAGGAGAACATTTATCATAAGAAATAACTGCTGTAAGTGGATGAACGCATTGATTCTGAGTTGTGTGTGGTTCTGTAACAATGGAAGAATTGCATATAAAATCAGTGAGATGCTTGGGTTGAGTTCTTAACCTACTTGAACGTCGTGGCTGGTGTAGAGGACTGGAAGTATGTATCGGTGGATTTTCTGATGTGTGGCCAAGTGCTGTATCAGATTGAGGTGGGAGTGACACGTCAGTATATGTGTTGATAGGTGGAAGGTGTGATGTAGCAACATGTGGTACAACAGTAGGAGGTGGTAGTGACACGTCATTACTTGTGGTGACAGGTGGAAAGTTTGATGCATCACCATGTGTTATAGCAGATTGAGGCATGTCATATGGAATGCTTGATTCAACCATAAAAGGGCAAGAAGGAACCTGTGTATCTGTATGCAACTTGTGAAAAGGAAAATTATCCTCATAATACACAGCATTTCGTGAGATAAAAATCTGTTTGGAAACTAAATCATACAAAATGTACCCCTTCATCCCATCTTTGTGTCCAAGAAGTACACACTTCCTAGCTCGTGGATCAAACTTCAAACGACCACTGGTTATTGTAGAGGCATATGTGAGACAACCGAAAGCTCTTAGATGATATAAGACTGCTGGCTTCCTATACAATAGCTCATAAGGAGACTTATTTTTCAACATAGGTGTGCAAAGTCGATTTATAATGTGAATGGCATGCATGATACAATATGACCACAAGTCGATAGGAATTTTACTCTGGAAGTGTAAGGCCCTTGCAGTGTTTAGTATGTGTTGATGCTTCCTCTCTACAACTCCATTCTGTTGAGGAGTTTCTACGCAGGAAATTTGATGTAAGATACCCTTTTGTGCATAAAATTCATCCATCTAAAATTCTTTTTCATTATCACTGCGAAATGATTTGATTGTTACACCAAACTGATTTTTGATGAGAATAACAAAATTTTGAATATGCTGTCTTGTTTCAGATTTAGATTTCATGAGTATTCCCCAAGTGAATCTCGAATAATCATCTACTATTGTCAGAAGAAATCGATGACCATGTATAGAAGACACAGCATATGGTCCCCAAATATCAATATGCACTAAATCAAAAGCTGAATTTGAAATAGTTGAACTAATATTGAATGGTAATTTTCTCTGTTTTGCTAAATGACACACATCACAGGGATCATTCATATTTGGACAAGAAATAAAAGGGTACTTGTTCATCATATCTTTTATTACAGATTTGGAACAATGTCCTAAACGGCTATGCCATATGTCAGTGCTTGTAGACTGCACTGCTAGAGTCTTATTCTGATTGTCTGCTATCCATGAAGTTTCTTCTTTAGCATTAGCTGGTTTGGTGTATTGCTGAGTGAGCATGTATAGACCTCTCTCCAATTCAGCAGAACCAATCATCTGCCTGGAAGGAATTTGCTGTATGATACATCTCTGATGCTGAAAAATCACATTGCAATTAGACTCTCGTACTAGTCTATTGATTGATATCAAATTCACCTTAAAGTCCTTAACATATAACACATTTGTTAATGTTAAGAAATTTGAAAGGACTACAGTGCCAGAATGAAAGGAGAGCACCTGGTTGCCATTGGGTAAGGTGATACCAATAGGTTCAATATTTTGAACACAAGATAGACTTGCAAAGGAATAGGTAATATGGTCAGTTGCTCCAGTATCCAAAATCCATCTAATTTTGGAGTTACCTGAGGATGTGTCACTAGTCTCAGCACTGAGAGCTTTGGCTTGCACCATATTGCTACTATGAGTAGAATTCACTGTGGAGTGCTGCATAGATTGCTGAATTAAATTGAGGATAGTTTGATACTGATCCTTTGTGAAATTATCCTTTGAGATAATGGAATCTGCAACTTCAGATCCTGAGACTCGATCTTCATTAAACGCCTCAATTGCATTTGCCTTGGGCACTATGGTTCTCTGTCTGTAACCAGGTGGATACCCATGCTTTTCAAAACATGTTTCCACTGTGTGATTCATTCTTCCACAATAGGTGCACAGTTTATTTCCAAAAGATCTCCCTCGTCCACCAGATAGACCACGTCCTCTGCCTCGTGCTTGGATGGCCTGTGAGAATTGTGAACGTCCTCTGCCTTGTGTGTGGTCTGCAGAATTATAATATGTTTTCGGTGTCTCATGATTGGGTATGGTTCCCTCTAACTGAAGCTGTCTCTCCTGCTGTGTTACCAAAGAGAACACACGATTGACTGATGGTAAGGGATCCATCAACATGATTTGAGACCTCACATGGCTGAATCTTTCATTGAGGCCTTTGAGAAAACGAATTGAATAGTCTCTTTCACGTATCCTCCTAACCTCTGAGGCAATTTTACAGCAAGGACGAATGCACTTACATATTGGAGTTGGTTGTAAAGCTTCGAGTTCATCCCAAAGGATCTTATGTCTCGTATAGTAATCTGAAACGCCACTGTCTCCTTGATGCAATTTGTAAATCTCATCTTGCAGATCAGAGATTTTGAAGATGTCTGATTGTGAGAATCTCTCTCTGAGATCGTTCCATACATCAAATGCTCGATCCATCCACAAGATCGATTGCGAAATAGATTGTGTTATCGAACGGTGCAACCATGACAGAACCATGGTGTTACACCTCTCCCATGCAGCAAAGTGTGAATCAGACATGTCTGGAACTGTTATTGTTCCATTAACAAAAGAAATCTTGTTTTTAGATATCAATGCCATTTTCATGGCCCTGGCCCAACCGTGATAGTTTTTACCATCCATAAGCGTAGAAACCAAAACCAAAGATGGATTCTCATTAGGATGTAAGTAATAAGGACTACCTGAACCTGAAGGATCTACAACTTTAGTTGATGCAGTATGTTGATTCGGATCTGAATTTTCAACATTCCCTTGGTTCTCAATGGGACTCTGATTCGCCATTATGAGATTGTTGTTAACTATGAAGAACACTGAAGTTCAAGAACAAAGATACAAAAAAAATAAATAACAGATGGATGAAGATGAAGAGAAAACAAATGGCGATCAGAGCTCTTTGAGAAGCTCTGATACCATCTTACAGGTGAAGAAACTGAAGCGTATTTTATTCAACATAACAGAAAGTGTGAAAAAGCTATTAAGTTATGCTACATGCGCTCTATTTATAGTGCTGTTCTTAACCAAAGAGAAAAGGCCAAGTGGCATTAACTAACTAAAGGAGTAACAAACTAACTGATTGTGTTAATACACAACACCAGAAAACAGCAAAAAGAGAAAACTGATAAAACTATATCTCAACACAAGTTGTGTTACTACCAATCAATCTTACCGTTAGATCAATTATATTGATCCAACGGCTATATTTATTTCCATCTTTGTATGGTCATGATTTTCCAAATTTAATACTTTATTTTTATTTTCACCTTTGTATGGTTATGATTTCCCATATTTAATGTTTTCACTTTAAATATGGGGAATCATGACCATACAAAGATGAAAATAAATATAACCGTTGGATCAACATAATCAATCTAACGGTGAGATTGATTGGTAGTCACTTGATAGTAACACAACTTGGTTGTCACAATATTCTTCCCCATAAATTAAAATGGAATTTTGAAAACTATCATGTTAAATTTAATAGTCACAACTATTCTTGGATGTAAAGAACCAATTCAACCCAAAAGCTTAAGCTGATAGGTGAGGGCCTCTTTAATGATTTATATTATACTCTAACACATCCTCTCACAAGAGAGCCCATTGGGCCTGAAAGGCGGATGATGCATTAGGTCCAGCCTACTTGTGCTAAGAAATTCTACAAAGAAAATGAGGGGCAACGGGAATTGAACCCGGGACATCGAGGCTCTCATATCATGTAAAGAATTATTTCAACCAAAAATCTTAAGGTGTTGGGTGAATGCCTTTTTAATGATTTATATTATTCTCTAATACAGTCCCTCACGCAAGAGCCCTTTGGGTTTGAAGCATGGATATTATATAGGCCTAATTTTTGTTGGTTTATCTCGTGCTTATTTTAATTCCACTGGTGGGGGGGGTGAGGATCGAACTCATGACCTTATGGTCATTTTGAAACTTTAATACCATGTAAAGAACTATTTAAATCCAAAATCTTAAGATGTTGGGTGATGACCTTTTTAATAGTTTATATTATTCTCTAACATTGGATGTTGTTATCGAAATGCAACAAATAGAGAATTTTGTGCTTATCAATTATTATGCAAGCATTTGACAACATTTATGTCACATTGTTAGCAAGCTATTTTGTTGAGTGGGCAGCAACTTAATAGTAACAATATTTGAAGTAAGTTTAAATTACTTATAAAGCATTAATTTTATCTTTGAATTTTAGCGTAACTCTATTTATTAATTATCTTATTTCATATAAGTGCAGACACAAAACAATAAAAATAATGAAAGAGTGGTTAGTGAAAATGTTGAGTCCGAGTCCATAAATAGGACATCATCTGAAACTAATGGCCCTCAAAGTCAAACCATTAGTTCCAATTATAGAGAAGCCATAAAAAAATAAGAATTGCAAAAAAAGAAAAGCAAAGAAGCTAGAGAAGCTTTAGCTGAAGAATATGATTCGAGTAAGACAAAATCTACCAAACCTTGTTCTTGGTCTTGGGATCATTTTGATAAAGAAATTAATCCAAAAACAATAAACCCAAGATCTAAATGTAAATGGTGTGGGGCTACTTATGCACGTGATAAACATAAAAATAACACAAGTAATTTAAAACATCATTTGTTGGCTCAATGCGAAATGTTTCCAAGAGATTCAAATGATTATAGTCAATCAATTCTTAGTCTCCATCAATTTTAAAAAGAAGATGGGAAAGGATGTAAAGCTTTTGTTGCTATATCTTTTTTTTTTATAACATTAAGGGGCGAAGCCCCAAACAAAAACAAACAAACAACCAGAAACAAAAAACAACTATCCAGGGTCTATATTCCTACAAGAGGAAATTCCCTGAAGATCGTGATCAAATAACTGAGCAAGGTGAAACGACATAACTCTATGACTCCAGAATCCAGTATCTTTGTGAAGAGCAGACTTGGCTAACCAATCTGCACAGGAATTAGCTTATCTTGGAATATGAGAAAGCGTTACCTCCCAATCCTGACCGATGAGTGCTTGTATCTTAGCCACTATACGAGGCTGACAAGCCGCATTGCAATCGTTGCTGTATCTTTTGATGTTGAAGCTTGTAGACAAAGTTTTTGCTAAAATGATCATTGTTGATGAGTTGCCATTTAAATTTGTGAAGGATAAGGGATTCTGACATTTTATGAGTGTTGTGCAACCTAAGTTGGATATTCCTGGAAGGATCACTATTGCTAGAGATTGTTGGAATCTCTATTTAAATGAGAAGAAAAAATTGAAATCTATTTTTAGTATTATGAATCAGAGTGTCTGTCTTACAAGTGATTGTTCGAGTTCTGTGCAAAATCTTAATTATTTGTGTCTTACTACTCATTTTATTGATAATGATTTGAAATTGCTTAAAAAAATATTGAATGTTTGCATGAATTGAATAACTTAAAGACATGGAGAAGAGTATGGATCCATTACTTGGGCCCATGACTAAGAAAATGAAAGCTAAGCATGACAAATATTGGGAGAACATTAAAATATGAAGTTGATATTTTTATTGCTGTGATACTTGATCCTCGATATAAATTATGATTTGTGGAATGGAGTTTTGAGAAGCTTTATGAAATGGAGGATGCAAAATTTTTAAATGTTAGAGTTAAGGAGACTTTAAATAAGATGTTCCATAGCTATAAACATTTTCATGGAAATAATCTTTCTCAGTTGTCCACCAAAGATCATCATAAGGTAGAATACATTGATTTGGTAGCATTTGATAACTCTTCATTTGCTAGTGAATTTGAGAGGGACATATAACTGTGAGTGAGATCTTGAATAAAAATGAGGTGGAATTTCATGGAGCCACTAGAGAAAGGAACTAAATTTTTTGATATCTTGAATTGGTGGAAGGTGAATTCTAGCAAATATCATACTCTTGGTCTAATAGCTAAAGATGTATTAGCTATGCCAGTATCTACAGTTGCTTCAAAATCTGCATTCAGCATTGGGGGTAGAGTTCTTAACAATTACAAGAGTTCTCTTACTCCAAAGACAGTTGAAGCATTAATTTGTGCACAAAATTTGTTCTGGCCAACTCTTTTTTCAAATGATGTTAAAGATCTTCTAGAAAAATTTGTAAAGATGGAGATAGATAATTTACTTTATTCTACTTATATCATCTTTTTATTTTTCTAATTATTAAGTTACTAACAATATTTTATTATAATTATTTTAGATATTTCTTCAAATATAGAAGTTGAGGATGACTCTGGTGCGGATTCTGATTAAAAGTTGATGATGAAAGTTGCTATTTTTTAATTTCAATTGTTTATCTATTTATTTTAAATTTGTTGTTGCTTCAACCCTCTCTTAATATCTTATTTTCATGAAAGTTATTGTTTGTTGGTTGTTTTGAACACCACAGAGTGAGCATTGAGCAAGCTGAAAGAGTGAAGTATGAAAGAGAAAGATGGTAATTTGAAATTTTGTTGTTTTGTAGACTTAGAATCTTGGATGTTATTAATAGCAAACTACCTTGTTTTAGTTTTTTTTATTGTTTATTACTCTATTTTAACTCTACATGAGTTTTAAAACTTGTTTTAATTTGAAGACTTGAATCTTCACGTGGTTTGTAATTTTGTATAGCTAGTGATTTGTATGGCTGAAATTTTAGACTTTTTAAAAAATCGAAAACTGATCCAATCCAAACCGAATAAAATTGGATTGGATTGGATTTTAAAAAAATTCAAATCGAATGAATAATTAAATGATTAAACCGAAGAATTGGATTAGATGATTTTTTTTTCAAAACCGATCTAATCCAGAGCGCGATGATTCTATTCCTTAATAATGTACATGTACCTATCTATATATACACACACCATTGCTTTTCAAACCATGTGAACAAGAGTTATTCTCTGTACTCTATTGAGTTCTGCTACAATTGACTCTTCTGTAGTTCTCTTCCTTCTTATGGGCATGGACGGAAAGAAATTGGAGTACAAAGGTGAGGAAGCACTGAAGGAGATAGAGAGACTGACAATGAACGCTGATGAAGTTCAGGAAAGCCTTTTGAAACAGATCTTAACTCAGAATAGGGAAACTGAGTATTTGAAAAAGTATATGAGGGGAGAAAAATATATAATGGACATAGCAGAGTTTAAGCGATGTGTTCCTGTCATCACTTATGAAGGAATCTTCCCATATATCCAAAGAATTGCAAATGGGGAAGACTCTTCTCTTATCACTGGTCACCCAATAATAGAAATGTTATGCAGGTTATAACCTCTACTATTGTAGTATTTGCTCATTCCTTTACAAGTTACTTGTTGTGTTTTATGTTAACAATCTTTTTTTTTTGGCAAATTGTTAACAATCTTAATCATATGGTATGTGACTATGTGCAGTTCAGGGACATCAGCTGGAGAGCCTAAAATGATGCCATCAATTGCCGAAGATCTTGATCGCCGTACCTTTGTGTACAATCTCATCATGCCAATCATAAATCAGTTAATATTAACATCTACAAACCTTTTTTATTTCTTGGCCTTGATTATGCATGTATATTAGTCATATCCTTTCGTTGCATTTAAATTATTAATTAAATGTGTTCATCAATTACCTAAAACTCAAACATGGTTGGAGCTTAGACCTGCTTTCCCTTCTTAGCAACTTGATTCTTTATTGTGTATAACGTCATCCAGTTTGAATTACGATTCTCCATTCCAAGTATATTGCCAAATGAAAAAGGATATAAGATGAAAAGATATGACATCACTATTATTAACAAGAATAGGTGGAGGCCACATCACCATGCATCGGTTACGTTTGTACAAAAAGGATCATAGTGCATTAGCTAGTGCGACATGACATGTATTGCATTTAGATTATTATGTATACAAATTATGTTTACCTTGTACCTTGCCAATTACTAGAGAAACCCCGCAGATCCGGTTTATGTTTTTGGGTTGATTTGGTATTTCTTTACATAGTATCAGAGTCGACATGAGAATTTTTTAACACATATAAATTGGACTTGCTGCATCATCCACTTTTTAAATTCAATGGATTCTTATATCAAAGAGATATAATATAAAAATTATTAATATAGCCTCACCTGTTAAATTGGTTCTTTACAAAATTCTAGGAGTACCATATAATATTATATGAAAAAGGGTAATGGACACCATAATATTATATGATGCATGCTCAGTATTTCATTAATGTAACCCATTTACCCAACCATACATTTAGGTATGTTCCTGATCTTGACGAGGGGAAGGCAATGTTTTTCTACTTTGTGAAGGCAGAAATGTCCACTCCTTGTGGATTACCAGCTAGGAGTGTGTTAACAAGCTACTACAAAAGCAAGCACTTCAAGTGCAGAACACGTGACCCTTGGAATGATTTCACAAGCCCTGATCAAACCATTCTTTGCAATGATAGCAACCAAAGCATGTATTGCCAGCTGCTAGCAGGTTTGGTTCACCGACGCCAAGTCCTAAGGATTGGTGCTGTCTTTGGTTCTGCACTTCTTCGAGCCATTTCATTCCTTGAACGTAACTGGAGGCAACTATGTGATGACATCCACAGTGGAGAACTTAGTTCCTCCATAACTGACCCTGGATGCCGCTCATGCATGTCCACAGTGCTTTCATCACCAGATCCACGTCTTGCTAATGAGATCAGTGAAATATGCAGCCAAAAGTGTTGGAAGGGAATTTTGTGTCAGCTTTGGCCTAGAGCTAAGTACATAGAAGCAGTTGTCACTGGGTCCATGGCTCAATATGTTCCTGCTCTGGAGCATTACAGTGAGGGGAAGTTGCCTTTGGTTTGTACCATGTATGCTTCCTCTGAGTGTTACTTTGGGGTCAACTTAAAACCTTTATGTGACCCTGCTGATGTTGCTTTTACCCTCTTGCCTAACATGGGTTACTTTGAATTCCTTCCCCTTGGACATAACGGGACACTGTTGATGGACTTTGATGAAGAGGAACAAGTCCCCAATGACAAGCTCGTGGATTTGGTGCATGTCAAGCTTGGTTGCTTTTATGAGCTGGTGATCACTACCTTTGCTGGTGAGTTCTGAATTAATTGATGCATTTTCCTAGCTAGCCCTTTTAGGCCATCCTTATTTTTTCCCTACATAAAATTAGCAATCCTTATATATATATATATATATATATATATATATATTTACTACTTTAAGAAGGGCCGGCTTGACTCAGCGGTAAGCTTGCTTACCGTGGTGTTCCAGGTCAGGGGTTCGACTCGGCCCCCCTGCAAAGGAGGGGTGAGGCTTGACTCAAATTTCCCTTCCCCAGACGCTCACGGAGTGGATCTTGAACTGAATCGGCCTTGGGTGAGGCTTGACTCAAATTTCCCTTCCCCAGACGCTCACGGAGTGGATCTTGAACTGAATCGGCCTTTTTTTTTTTTTTTTTTTTTATATATATATACTACTTTAGTCAGAATTCATTAATATTATTTTCGCATCAAAATTTTGATGCACCTTTTCTGCAATTTAATCTCTGCGTAGGTATCACTCCATTTTCTACAAAGTACATGAACATGTACAGTATCGGGTTCTGAAGTTCAAATCATTATATCCATTTACTAATGCATTTTTTTTTTCCCTCTTTTACAATACTACATTTCAATGTTCAGGGCTGTACCGATACCGCATTGGTGATGTGCTTCAGGTGGTTGGATTTTACAAGAAAGCTCCACAATTTCGATTCATCTGCAGGAGAAATGTTGTGATCAGCATTGACAGTGAAAAGACAAATGAAGAGGATTTGCATAGGAGCATCACTATGGCCAAAAAGTTGTTAGAGCCATATGATGCTCTCCTAGTGGAGTACACAAGTTACCCTGATACTTCTTCAGTACCAGGACACTACGTATTGTACTGGGAAATTCTGGAATATGGATCAAAGATGGAATCAGAGGCCCCACTTGATCCAAATGTGCTTCAGGAATGCTGCATTGCAGTGGAAGAGCAACTGGACTTCGTGTACAGAAGATGCCGTAGCAATGACAAGTCAGTAGGACCACTTGAGATATGTGTGGTGGAGCCAGGAACATTTGATGCTTTGATGGACTTGTTCATTAGCCAAGGTGCTTCAATCAATCAGTACAAAACACCAAGGTGCATTAAGTCTAAGAAAGCACTCAAGCTCCTAAAGTCTAGAGTTACAGCTTCCTTCTTCAGTCCTAGAGATCCCCAATGGGGCCCTAAGATGTTTTGAGGGGTCTTCCTTCACAACTTTTTGTTCACCATTGTGATATTTGCTTCAACCATAAGTTGGTAGTTGCAAAAGAATTTGGCTTTGATGAATCAACTTGTACTCATTTTTCTGCAAGCAAAAGCAGAAACTTTTATAGCCTGATATTCTTGCAAATGAAAAGTTTACCTGATCAAATCATGTGTAAAAGGGAAAATGATGAACTCTAGGATTATTGAGAAGGACCAAAGGAAGGGGTTTGAACCATTTAATCAAGGAATAAAAATAAAAGGATTTTTCCTCTTCCTTTTCCCCTTTAGGTTGAATTGTACATCCAATGAACGTAAAAATAAGAGTTTTGGTTGTAGACTGGTTGATAAAAACAGAACATTTATGAAGCAAACTTTTGTATGCTTAAAACAAGAGCAATGGAATCCTGCCAACGATCTGATTCAAATGTAGTCTCTAAGACGAGGAAACATTATTGGCTCTAAGAATGGGTTGATGTTCCGATTTCGGCAAGTATACCAATCGTATAAGTAATAAAATAGTGAATAAGATATCGTTAAGATTAATGACACCAAGTACTATTTTCATTATTCTCTCTAATTTGGACAACTCAATTTGGTGTAGAGAATAATTTTTGAATTAAAAATAAATACAATTGTAATTAATGATAAATTCACAATAAGAACAAAGACGAGTGAAAACGAATTAAGATTTTAATAACTAAACTACAGCTAAGAATTATTTCACTTCAGATCCTCCTAGAGTAATTTAAATTAATTTTAATAATAATTCATCTCAGATATTTCAGACAATTCATCTTCTAAAAATAAGTGGTTAAATCCTAATATCTTAATGACTTTAACCTTTTACTCTAATTAGAACTCTAATGTCTTAGTGGTTCCTCTCAGAATAAGTATTAAACACAACAAATTATGAAGTTTGCAATTCAAGCAAGCCTATGTCTAGATCATGCAAAAATTGGTATTTTATTCCTGTCAGGATTAAAATCTCAATATGTCTATTGTGAACCATAACCCTCAAATCCCTATAAGAGTGATCACAAGTTATTTTTTGTGCTTAAATTCAATTTTTTCATTAGAAGAAATTGGCGACAATTATCGAACTCTAGCTAGAACATTTGATCACAGGTTCTCATATATACCATATTACGAATTAATATTATCCCAAAAGTTTAAGCCATTGGAAGAAAGAGGAAGGTTATATTTATTACCATTTTAGACTTACTATTGTTACTACCTGTTTGGTTATCGTAGAATCAATTTGAAATCAACGACAATTATTTTTTTCTCTTTTTCATCCGTTGATTTCAAGTTGATCCAACGATAACCAAACATGTAGTAAGAGTGATAAGCCTAAAATGGTGGCAAGTATAACCTCCTCTTTTCTTCAAATGACTTAAACTTTTGGGATAATATTAATTCATGATATGGTATATATGAGAACCTATGATCAAATGTTCTAGCTAGAGTTCGATAAGCTTAAGTGGTAAGGGGAAGACACGTTTTATTATATCTCTTAACATATGTAACAATAAAATTGTTATAAAATATAAAATTGTTAGTCCATGTGACACTCAAGAAGGGGCGGTTGAATTGAGTGATGGAAGTTTTTTTTTTAACGTGAAAATATTTTTTTTAATTTTCTTTACCAAAATTGAATTTAAAAAAATAAAAGACATGAAAAACCTCTTGAACTCACAAGAGTAAAACAACCACGATCTCAATAATTTCAAGTACAAATTAACCCTAATTTACACTTGAAATCTAAACCTCAATGTCACAATAGAGATTGCTACTTCAACCTAACCCTTAGGTCTAAGTTCCCCAATTGTCCGAAGACAATTGCTCCCCTATTGTTAACTCTAACAATAGCTAAAAATAACACTGAAGAAAAACCACCTTACTAGTACTTCTCAAAAAGAATAAAAGGTGACACTTTAAATCAGACTTGAAACTAAGTGAAGTCCTCTGCAAAAGCTCCTGTGAGCAGTGTCTTTTTTGATCAGCAAAGGTCTTGTATATATAGATAACTTTTGTTTGACCCATTCTTATCTTCTTCCATCAATTTGAAATATCCTTTTTTTAGTTGCCTATTTTTTCTCCTCTCTTCGTATCATCAACCATAAAATCTGGGAGCATATCTTGATATTCAAAATCTTCTTGTCAAAGCTGCAACCTTATCTTCATATCCCCTTTCTTCAAATATTATCTTTTGAATTCAAAATCCAATCCTGTCAACCCAGCAATAGACTTTTATCTTTCAATTGTCTTGATCCTTTATCCTCATTCTTTCAACCTTCAAGTGTTTGACTTGGTCCTTCCTAATCGTTGCTGCAGTAGAAATTTAAACTTGATGTACACTTAAAATAGCAACATCAATCATCATTGTTTCAATTGTTTGTTAGCATCAAAACAACCCAATGCAATAGCCAACAAAAACTATTAAGGTAGCTTCATCTAATAACTTAAGCTTTTGGGTTGAATTGATTCTTTACATGGTATTAGAGCCTCGATATCATGGGTTCAATCCTCACCGCCCCCATTTAATTAATAATCAGGTCTTGTGGAGTTTCTTAGCACAAGTAGGTGGGCCTATGCATTTGTCCACCCTTCAAACCCAGTGGGCTCTCGTGTAAGGTATGATGACCCTCACATTTATTATGGATTTAATATTGGAGGATAATTACAAAGAAAAAGAAATAAAGTCACCTTTGGTGAAAAAGGAGTTAAAATGACAGTAAGGGATAAAAATGCGGGTAAACAAAGTTACCCAAAAAGTGAAAGTAAAGTTAGAAATATGACTAGAAAAATATTCTAGTCCACTGGGTAAAGTTTGGTAATGAATGGAGGTGTGTAGATAGATAAGCTATTACCCAGTTAAAGTAACTTGGCCCATTTAATTTTTTGGACACCGTAGCACCCCCTTATTTCTCCTTCCATTCCTGTGAGTTCCCAGTGTCTTTCTTCTCCATGGAAGCTTAGGGTTTCTTTTCTTTTTCCTCTCATTTCCACTCATTTTGCCACCAAAAGCCATGATGCCATACGTGAATCTTTAAGTAAAAAGGCTAGTGAATCCATTCCACCACTCCATTTGGGCTGATTTGGCTTGTGGAGAGAGTTATTCATCACCCCCAATTTGTGGCACCATTCATCCTTGTGAAGAAGTGGGGCTTTTGAGTGAGCAAAACTTAGGTTTTGTTCTTTGGAGCTTGGAATAACAACTATAGATAAGAAACCTTTAATTCTATGGTGTTATGTTTGTGATTTAAGTCTTGATAATTGTGAGCATATTTTGGTGGGAAATAATTTAGTGTTGAATTTGAAATTGATGATGAATTAGTGTTGTTAATGAAGTTATAGTGTTAAATAAGCATGATGATGAGTTGGAAAATTGAAAAAAATTTTCCTAGGCCACTACTTAGATTTCAGCCATAATGGGTTAATTCGGGTGTGTTGTGAAAAAATTTAATTGCAAGTAATGTGGAGGTTAGTATGTTGGTGTATGTTGAGATTATATGTGGAAGTGAGATTACATGGTGGAAAATCCCTTGAAAACCTACCCTATGCATTTCGGCCTTTTGGGTCTATTTAGGGATAATTATGTTAAAAACTAATTGGATGGTGTGTTGAGTTTCCAATGTATAAAATTGGTAAAAATATTTAGTGAAATGATTTGAGAAATTGTAAAAGGTATTTTTATTGCCTTAAAGTGAACCCCACGACCTTTTGAAAGAAAATATACCTAAGTTGTGCTTAAATTGGTTAAGGGAATACATAATCAACTTAGGAACGTTGTGTTATTAAAGGAAATGATTAAGACATGTTTTTGACTTGTGAATTGGCATAGGATTGGCATAATGTGAGGAAACGAAAGTGAGCAATAAGATGTATGCCTTGTATAAATTTCATGGCATTGTAACATTTTATTGATTTTGTTTTGAATTCTTTCTCTAGGTGTGCCTAGGGACTGAGCGTGTTTGGATTCCTTTGGAGCTAAATAGGTAACTTGTGTTACAAGTGAGCAAATTGGTAAAGCTTCAAAAGGTAAGCTCTGTGTTTATGGGGTTCGCTCCTACCTTGTGTTTCGCTATAGTGTACGGACTGTGGTCGGGTTGTATGATATGTATGAGATATATGATATAGATGCATTCATATAGAGCTATATGATAATATGATATGTTTTGTTTTTATGTATTTACTTTGATGTGTTAATATGATATGTTCTGGTTCCGCTTGGGGTCCTCCCTTGGAAACACGAGCGTTGCTTTCCGCTTGGGGTCCTCCCTTGGGAATGATTGCGTACGCCTCTGATATGTTCTGGTTCCGCTTGGGGTCCTCCCTTGGGAACATGTGCGTTGATTTTCGCTTGGGGCCCTCCCTTGGGAATGACTGCGTACGCCTCTGATATATTCTGGTTCCGCTTGGGGTCCTCCCTTGGGAACACGTGCGTTGATTTCCGCTTGGGGTCCTCCCTTGGGAATGACTGCGCACGCCTCTGATATGTTCTGGTTCCGCTTGGGGTCCTCCCTTGGGAACACGTGCGTTGATTTACGCTTGGGGTCCTCCCTTGGGAATAACTGCGTACGTCTCTGATAAGATGTGTATATGTTTTGTTTAGTTATGATAATTGATTATATGACATGTTTTATGTGATATGTATGATGATTTTGTAAATGATATTTGTTACGTACGTTGATTTTCGCTTGGGGTCATCCCTTGGGAACGATTGCGTACGTCTCTGATATAACACGTTTTGTTCTGATGTGAGTATTGTGATGATTTTTGTAAATGATATTTGTTACGTACGTTGATTTCCGCTTGGGATCATCCCTTGGGAATGACTGCGTATGTCTTTGATAAGATATGTATATATGCTTTGTACAGTTACGATAATTGCTTATATGATGTTTTGTATATTATGTGTCTGACTGTCATGCAGGAAGTGAGCCCAGGGTATGGAGAGTTTTCCATAAACCTGGAGTTTACTAGAGATTCGTCTCTAACCCCGTTTGGGGATATGATTTCAGGAACACAGTTAATTGAAGAGACTCATGGGACAAGGACACAAATCGTGGCTAGAGGTACTAGTATGAGGATGTGGAGTTCTAGGTGGCTGGAGGCTACTATTTATTTTAGACGTATTTTTGGAAAAGATGTATTGTTGTATAGTGTTCATATTCGATGCATGTACATTTATGTATTCAGGCATGTTGATATGACTATGTAGTATTCAGTTATGTTATGTATTGGATTGCATGCTATTAGATTAGTGGCACGGAGCCAAGTTCTGCATGCGCCCATAGATGGGTATCTGAGTATATTTGCATGACTGGTACTTCTGGATATATATATATATAGTGTAAACTGTCTATCAGGAACTCTTGAGAGTGAGATTGGAAAATCCCCAGTTGTTCGACTTACAGAGGTTACTCTGTCCGATTTTCGTTTACGCCTAATGAGAAAAAGAAAACGTTAGCTCGTATTTTCATAAGTTTAAGTCTTCCGTTGTTTCTGTTAAGTATCATATGTATGTTAATTGAACCGGCTCGAGGCTGGGGATGTTACATAAGGGGGTCTGTGTTAGAAAACTATAAAACCATTAAGGTAATACAGCTTAAGCTTTTGAGTTGAATTGGTTCTTTACAAAAAAAAAGATAGATTCTTGCTTAAACTTAATGCACTGAATATGGTTGTATTAACCCAGTAAAACACTGACACATTATTAATATATGATGAGTCTCCAATTTACTATGTATTAAGAGTCAATATGAGCATAAAATTGATTTAAAAGTAATTAAAAGTTATGAGAATTATAATTAAATTGTTATTTTATTTTCAATAATATTCTCATAAGATTTCTTATATTTTGCAGTAAATTTTAGCTCAATAAAGAGATAAATTGGAGAGATCAAGTATAGTTGCTTTGGATTTCTGTATCATTCAAGATCTTATCAAATCTTCATTTGAATATTTTTAAGGAAAGTTTCCATTAAATAAAAAAAGGAAGATTTGAAGGATTGGATCAAAGATATGATAGGAGATTCTAGTGAAGATTCCATTAAAGATATTATGAAAAATTAAAAGATATGGTTTCATCCCTATAAAAAGACATCTTTTGGAAACACAAATACACAATTTGCCAGAGGCAAGCAGATTGAGAGGAAGGAGGAGAACACCAGATATTAGAGTTGGAGATTTCAGAAAGAGAAGAGATTGAAGGAGACTGAGCACCATTGATTCTTTCTCTTCATCTTCTTTTATTTTCTTGTTATGAATTCCTTTGATTATTTTGAATTGTTCAAGTCAGATATGTCTAGCTAATGTGATCCGATGTGAATACTTTATATTTTCTAAATTGTTTTTATAATTGTTTTTATTTAACTAGTTTTATTCTACCTGCGTGAATTTTTCCATATCCTTTTTAGAATTGATCGCTTTATTATAGGGTTTTGAGGGTTAGAGCTCACAATAGGAATATTGGGGTTTTAATTCTGACAAGGGTAGAATAACAATCTGTGCATGATCTAGACATATGCTTACATAGATTGCAGACTTTTAAATTCATCTGCTTAATGCTTGATTCAAGAGGAATTACTAGGACAATAAGATTCTAATTGGGTTAAATGGTTAAATATACTAAGACATTAGGGTTTAACTATTTAATAGGAAAAAGATAATTGTCTGAGCTAATGAGTTAATTGGTTATAAAATTTAATTTAGAATTATAAAGGAGGATTGAAGGTGAAGTGCATCTTGGCTGCAGTTTCTTTATATTATTTACTCATACCTTTTTTACGTTCTTGATTATTCTTGAATACTTTTGATTATTATTGTCTTTAAATTTCAGTCAAAAATTATTGTCTCAATTAAACTAAATTTTCCAAATTAAGGGGAATAGTTAGAATAATAATTGGTGCATTAATCCTCGTGGGAACGATCTTTACTCATCACTTTATTATTTGGAACGATCGATATACTTGCCGATTTCGCAACAATATACTAATAAACGTAATTGTTAGAAATATATAGAACCATTAATGTAGTCTCATTCAACATCTTAAACTTTTGGGTTGAATCGGTTCTTTACATCAATATTTGTTTAATGAGAATTATTCAAAAATGTGTCAATGATTTAATACATTCATGTTGGCTACACTAAGTTTGTACAAGAATTTCTCCTGACATAGCTGAACACTTGTTATAGAACAGCAAAAGGACAGAAGAAAAAAGGGACAGGGATCGGGCATAGTTGAGACAATTCTTCTTAAACATTAATGGTGTAGAAAACCACAGAAGCTTAAACAGCCACTCATTGCCACAGTCAAAATATTAGGTTAACCCAATTTTTCACCAACGTTTCATATGATCAATGATTGCTGTGGTTCTCATATTGACATTACACATCACTTTCATGAAGGCAGTCCAATCTGCAGTGGCTAATATTCATCACAGACATTGAATGTTGGCAAAGTCCACAAGCTTTTGTATGTGTCCCACGCATTTGAAATTTGTGCAGTCATGTACACTTTATCATAGTGTAATAATCGTGCTCCAACATGCGCATGGTAAATTTTCAAAAGAAATGATGGATTGTGAAAGCTCCAAAAAGAGGGTTGCCATGTGCAGTAGAGGTCACCGTGATGCACACCAGAATTGAATGACATGTTGAAGGAGAATAGCTTAATGTTAGTGAATGTTTCTATCTCTTTATTATCCATCATTACTAACAAAGTCGAGAAAAAAAAAATTGAGCTCTGTGAATCTTAAAAGGTGGATTCATTAGGAATGATAGGAGACTAGCTAGATAGAACAAATTATCAGGCTATAAAATTCGGGTCAATGTTATAACATCTAAATCTTGCATCTTTTAATTTCTACTTTCTTTTGAAGCTTCATATCTAATGGCTTAGCAGATTTCAAGCTAATTGCTTCTCAGACCCCAAATCTAATACCAGACACTAACTATCACACAAGTACCATAAGTACCACTAAACACTAGTACACTAATGAGGGGATTTTATATACTAGAAGAGCACATTCAAAATATATAATATCACTAAACACAATAGAATCTACAAGAGCTAGAATAGCCCACATGGGCCGTAACATTCACTCAGCTTTTATGTCATTGATGGATATTGTGCTCTTGAAATCTTCCCACTCACTCATTGGGTCTTCTCCCGACCACTTAAAGTGCTATGCAATGTGTGATAACCACTTTCCGTACAATATGAATTGCCAAAATAACAGAAAACAAAGGCAAAGGGAGAATACAACAACACACTGAGCGACGTCGGTAAGGCAATCTTGTACATATATAGTGAGTAGTGACTTGTGCGCAATGCATCTAGCACCCAAATGATGAGTGGGTGGGCTATCTCCTTTAGACTAGGGTCCATATATATATATATATAGGGTTCGATTTTTTTTTGCAGCCGTTATACGTGCAGCAGCACTGACAAATTTTTTTATATATATAGGTTAAAACATTTAATATGGAGAATCATAATCATACACCTGTCATTATTGCACGTACATCAACTTTAGATAGGGGCGGAGCCAGGGGAGGCTAGGGTGGGCGGCCGCCCCCCCTGGCCCCACACAAAAAAATTGATACACTTGTAGGATAGACGTGGTATTGTTGTTATTGTTAAAGATGCTTTTCTGTAAGTTTTGGTTTAAGATCCAAGTTGAAATCTACCTCCACTTCACCTAATGTGTGTGTTATGTGTATTCTTTTCTGTATTTACTTTTTTTATTTTCATTTGCTATGTTTTGGTTAATGAAAGCTTTCGCATTTTTGCTTTGCTCTCTTGTCATTTGCTTAGTTGTGTTTCTCTATGTAGTAGTTTCATAAAGAGAAAATGAGTTTACTCTAACTTGAAATATTCTCTTCTTGGGGCAACTTAGTTGCAATCTTTTATTTAGTTAAAAAAGTTATAGTTAAAAACATTGTTTTAGTCGATGTTAACGTTGAATGAAGACACTATTCTTTTTTTTTTAATTATTGCTTTAAACTACATTTTATGTTCGTTGGACCCAATCAATAATATATTTTTTCAGTCTTTGAAATGTTGTTAAATGTTAATATTTTGATAAGAAATTAGAGTTCCATGAAGGTATGAGGTCAATTGGTAGAAAAAACATTGATATTATGCAGGATAAAAAATTAATTTTCGCCCCCCTTCCCCTTCAATCCTGGCTCCGCCACTGCTTTAGATATATATATATATATATATATATATATATATATATATATATATATTCAATTAAGATGAAGTTGTACATATATATTTCGTGGGAACCTTAGATATCATCCTTTTAACCAACTTTCCAGCAAGGAAAAGCTTTCAATTCTCCTTGAAAATGATTAAAGCCAAAGTTCATGGGGTTAGAAAACGATAGCAAGGAAAATTGAAAAAAAATGTAAAGTCCTTTTGATCATTTCGTCAAGAATTTAATACTACCAAAGTTTCTTTCTTTCTTTCTCTCACTGAGGCAAAGATTTTTTTGGATAAGGTTGTCACTTTTTTTTTAGTGAGGTGGGGTCTACTATATAAGATAAAATGGTACGACGTAAAGAGAATTAGGCATATTTAAATTATTTGCTAAAGGCATAAATAAATATGCTGAAATCATTTTTTTTTTTTTGAAAAGCAAACAGGAAAAGAAAAACAAAAAAAGAAACTAGGAACACCTCCTAGACCAAACTACTCCTACATAGTCCCTTTCAAGTTTGTCACGACAACCAGAAGGAGGCGAGTCAAACTCTTGTAAAGACCAATCAAAGGAGTAGGCAAAAGAGGCCATCCAATCGGCAACCTCATTCCCTTCCCTATGAATATGGGAAATTCTAACCCTCCAATTCCAATCCAGCATATTCCTTATGCGCAAGACCAAGTTAGAGGCTGGATGATGAGAGCTGCACCCTTCTCTTATGAAAAACTGGGCTACTAAGGAATCACCTTCAAGCCAGACAAAACGGAAACCTTTCCTCCATGCAATCTCAAGCCCAAGGAGACAACCCCAAAGTTCTGCTAACAAAACATTACCACAACCAAGATTTTTACAAAAGCCAACAAGCCACCTTCCACTAGCATTCCTAAATACACCCCCACAAGCAGAAGCTTCTCCATTATTCATACTTGACCCATCCACATTGAGCTTAACCCAAGGGTCCGAAGGAAAAACCCAAGAAACTAATTTCTCTTTATTCGAGTTAGTCTCAAGACCAGCAACCCGAAGCGTGTTTTCTGACCAAGAAAAATCTTCACCATAGACCATAGCAGCTCTAAAAGTGCCATAAGCAGGAACAGAAGATCCCTGAAAAATTTTCTTATTCCTAGCTTGCCAAATGAAACAGGAAATGATACCAAACAGAAGAGGCCATGATGGCAAATTGGACCAATTACGATCCTCAGAGATATTGGACAACACCCATTGCTGAAGATTAAGAGAGAAAAAATCCTCCCAAGCCTCTCGCTTAACTGCAATCTCCCACACTTTTTTTGCTGCAATACAATCTCTAACCGCATGTAAGGAAGTTTCCGTAAAACAATTGCACAGATGACATATATCTGAACCCGCCATGTGCCGTCTGCAACGCCTTTCATTTGTCAAAATTTTATCTCCTAACAACAGCCAAAGGAACGTACGAATCCGTTCAGGTCCATGCCACTGCCAAACGCGATTCCAAGGTAAATTGGTAGATTCCTCGTTACCCCTGGATATGGCCATATAAGCGGACTTCAGCGAAAAATTCCCATCAGATGTCCTTGTCCACAAAATTCGGTCATGACCATTAACATCCGAAGGAGGAAGGATGTTATTAATACGAGCATTGACGTGATCGGGAAGACTATGCTGGAAAGCCCCCTACATCCAACTTCCGGAGGATGAGACAAGATCAGAGACCATTAGCTGATGATTTATCTGAGAGGGATCAGAAATAGCAGCATAGGATGAGAGTGCACCACAACCCGGAACCCACGGGTCATCCCAAAAATGAGTAGAATTTCCATTACCTAGCAAAATTCTGGAATGCTGTAATATCACAGGCCAAGACGAAACAATTGCTTTCCAAAGAGAGGAGCTATTCCGAGTAGCAGAAATATTAGGAACCAAATCAGACTGAACTTTATACTTGCTCTTTAAAACTCTAGCCCAAAGCGCGTCTGGATTAGAAAGGATCCCATAACCAATTTTCATAATAAAAGCCCTGTTAACTTCCTTCATTTTCCTCAGACCCAGCCCTCCATGATCTTTATCCATGCACAACTGATCCCACGCAACCAGATGAGGACGAGTAGATGCTCTATTAGAACCCCACAAAAACCTCCTAATATGTTTCTCAATATCATTACAGATTCCGAGAGGAACAACAGAAACTTGCATTGTGTAGGCTGGAATAGCTGAGAGAACAGCTTTCGAAAGTGTAATTCTTCCTGCTAGAGAAAGACTGGTGTGGTTCCAGGCATTAATCCTAGATTGAACTCGATCGAGGATATGACTGAAAGCCGCCCTCCCAACTCTGCGATGATGAAGAGGAATACCCAAATACTTTCCAAGATCCACCGTCCTTGAGAAGCCCAACTCACCACTAAGTTCCTCTGCCAAAATATGATTCACATTGTGGGAGAAGAGAATTTTTGTTTTTTCATGGTTAACCTTTTGCCCAGAAGAAAGACAAAAATCATCTAGCACCTTGGAAATGGTTTGGGCCTGATCAAAGGATGCATCCGCACAAAGAATAAGATCATCCGCAAAAAAGAGGTGAGAAATGGGAGGAGCATTTCTCCTCAACATGATCGGCTTCCAGCACTTTTGCCTAACTGCATGGGAAATGAGATGACCAAGTCGCTCCATACAAAGAATAAATAAATATGGGGACAAAGGGTCACCCTGTCTAAGCCCCCTGGATGGGAAAAACTCCTGAGTTGTAGAACCATTCCAAAGAACATTCATCGAACAAGAAGAAACACACCACATAACAAGATTAATGAGATTTGGGGGGAGTCCCACATCCTGAAGAGTATCTCGGAGAAAGTCCCAGCTAATTCTGTCATAAGCTTTCTCCAGATCCACCTTAATCATCATCCAACCTTTGGCGCCTTTCTTTGACCTCATAGAGTGAATAATTTCCTGAGCAATAATTACATTATCTGTCCCTTTCCTTCCTTTGATGAAACTACACTGGTTAGGCATAACAATTTTATCCATCTGCAATTTCAAACGGTTAGCAATAAGCTTAGTAATAGTCTTATAAATAACATTACAAAGGCTAATAGGCCGGAAATCTTTAAGGGATTGAGGTGAAGTTATCTTCGGGATCAGGCAAATAAGAGTTTGATTAATATCCCGAACTTTTTGGGGATTATTAAACACATCTTTCACCAGATCACAAACAGAGCTTGCTACAGTATCCCATTGAGATTGGAAAAATAGACTATGAAGACCGTCCACCCCTGGAGCTTTGTGAGGTCCCATGGAAAAAACTGTACTCCTAATCTCCTCATTCGAAGGAATGCTACCAATATGAATGTTGTGCTCTTGCACAAGGTGAGGAAAATAGCCTCTAATTGGAAGCCCAGGTCTAGCAGTATTATCCTCTTTAAACAAATTACGATAATACTCCACCGCCATATTCATCAGAATAGAGGGATCACCAATCCAATCACCAGCATCATTTTTCAGAGCATCAATACGATTTCTCCTCCTCCTAGCAGCTGTAGTAGAATGGAAGGAAGGCAACAGAGCATCAATGTTGTGCTGAAATCATTTATATTTGCTAGTGCGGCTGTCAGTCGCTGCATTACAATTTGATATTGGGGAATCTGGTCATGTGGTATGCTCATATGTTTTGGTTCTTTGCGACAAACTTTGTTGCAATACTTGTATTTGTATGTAATACGTGTGATCCACTAGAATTTCAATGGCTATATCTAGGGAGATGCAGTCCCATCTTTTCTACAGAATTTTTTAACTGTATTTGTCCTTTCCAGAAATGTCTTCGCAATTGTTAACTTGTTACTTTCTATCGGTTCTATATTTTAAAATAAAGCTGAAAAGCTTCTAACTCAACTTTTTGTCTTCTCACTCTTTACAAAGGCAGGTGACAATACTCACACTAAAAGCACTGAGGGGGAAGGACTCTTAGTTACATGATTTCAGACTTCTCATATTTCAAATTAATCATATTAGGTGTTCTTTTTTAGTGGCTTAAGCGAGGAACATAAATTAATTATTTGTTTGTGCCATGTAACATGCATGCTGAAGCTCATTGCATGTTATTTTGTTAACCAGTTGAAGCTTAAGCACAAGCCTTTCCCGCTACCTATGAAATATGAAACCTTAAATCTTACCAGCCTTAAGTAGGAGATTCCTATGGCAAGCAAATCCAATCTAAAATATTTTGGTACACGGGTATCAAAAAGATTACTGGTAAACCTTATTTAGTAAACGTCAATTATCATGTTTGGTAGAAGTAACAAAAACCAGTTCCCAGATATTCAAGATTTATCGGTAATTTGATTTACAAAGAAAAGTCAATATTCAGATTACCAAAAATAATATGGAAATTCAAAATTCTAAGTAAAGGAAAAACATAACAACAATTTTTGAGACAAAAATACCCCAACACAACAAAACGTAGACCCAATCTATCAATTACAAAAGTAAAAATAGTTTGCGATTATTTTTGTAAAATAACCTCATATTCCAAGTCATATTTTGTTCTAAACCAAACACAGAATCAGTAATCTTTACTCAATATTTCCGGTAATATTTTAGCGAACCAAACACATTTTTCGTAATATTTCGAGTAAACTCAATTTCTAGTGTATTCCCTGTAATCGTGATTCCCGGATATTAAAAAATTTCTCTTGTTCCAAACACACCCTAAGTATATTATGAGTAGGAGATTCCTGTGGTCAGTGACATTTAAGAATGAATGCCTATTCTGAGTTATATATGGAGGAGGACAAGGTGAAATGGGTAAGGACAAAACCGTGGGAAAAAAAGGAAGCATGATAAAAGATCAGGAATATATATGTCTAATTTGATCAAATCTAGTTTCAACACATATCCTTGGAGTTTCATAAAATTCATTTTATCTCAGTTAATAGAACCCTAATGGTGGATATCACCATAATTCTCAAAGAACTTCCATCCGAAATTAAGTAAAAACATTTTAATTTTTTGACTGGGATTGACTCACTTATTCAACCTTACACTCATGACAATTACATTACATGAGTTTGAATCTACAAGTCCCTGTTAGTAGGTGATCTATAATACATTATTATTAGGAGTATAAATCCTCCCCGAACTTAAAAAATTTTATTTACCAATATATTATATATTCAGATTAATGTAAGATCAGTTATATATTCTACATCTGCAAAGTATTCTTCAGCAATATTGTGACTGTAATTGGACTCAACACCACCATGAACATGAGTAAACCATCCCAGCAATTCCATATTCTTCCTTAACATCTACTTTTGTTGGGCTTCTTCCTTCAATGCTAATCCCAAGCCCATTGAGGGATTTCTTAAAAATCCTAAACCTTAAACCCTAGATCTCACCTCCTCTATATATTCATTAGTTGTGGGTCGAGGCTAGGTTAGAGATTTGAGAGAAAATTATTTGAGAGATTTGTGAGCAAAACTTTAAGCTTTGTATTTGAGAGATCTCTAGAGAGAACTTGAGTGAAACATCTATAGGGTAGTTTGATTATCACTATTGTTGGAGAGGTTGTGTTAACCACCATCTGTATCCATTATTTTCATAGTGGACGTTTGATCTAGACTAGGTCCCGTGGATTTTTTACTTCTTCATTGGAGAAGGTTTTCCCACGTTAAAACTGTTTGTGTTCTCCTTCTCTCTCTCTTGTTTGTGTTTTTCGTTTTTTCCGCTGCGCTGCTCGACCTGGTGTAGTTCAGGCCGAGGTAAGATTGTCGAGATCCGAGATCCAGGATCTTGTTGACTGACTTCCGCGAAAAGACTAGTGAGCCGAGTTGAGGGAACCGAGTTCCCAACAATGGTATCAGAGCTCGGGTTCAACGGGTTCTGAGGGAGACAAGATGGAGACCAGTGGCATAATCCATGATAGAGATATGTTTAAGCTAACCGCAGACAATTTCACGTATTAGAGACCGATGATGGAAGATCATCTCTACTGCAAAGATTTACATGAGCCATTATCCTTGATGAGAGACCGGCAGGAAAAACCGATAAGGAATGGGAGATCCCGAGTCGTAAGGCGGTAGCTACAATCAGGAAATACATTGACAAAAGCCTCTTTGAGCACGTGTCTGAGTTCGCGAACGCGTACGAGTTGTGGACGAAGTTGGAGTCCATGATTCAGAAGAAGACTCCCAGAAACAAAGCACACCTGGTTCGCCGACTT
The DNA here is from genome assembly GCF_033153095.1 of Gastrolobium bilobum. Taxonomy (NCBI): domain Eukaryota; kingdom Viridiplantae; phylum Streptophyta; class Magnoliopsida; order Fabales; family Fabaceae; genus Gastrolobium; species Gastrolobium bilobum. Next base: position 21,268 of record NW_026899712.1, on the reverse strand, counting down.
GTGAAGCTGGAATACAAGGACGATATGAGCATGATTGAACACTTCAACACCTACAAAGGTATTGTTAATTAGCTGTCTAAAGCCGAGATAAAAAATGATGACGGGATGTAGGCTTTGCTGCTGTTGAGCTCGCTGCCAGAAAGCTGGGATACTCTGGTGGTGACTTTGAGTAATTCGGCTCCAGAAGGAAAATTGAAGATGGATGTCGTAACTGATAGTCTCTTGAATAAAGAAGCCAGGAGAAGAGAACGAGTTGTTTCTAGCACGTCTAAGGCCATCATTGCTGAGAACAGATGGAAATCTGACTCCCGAGGTAGAAGCAAAAGCCGGGGTAGAGATCGTGACAAACGAGGAAAGTCCAGAGGCCAGTCAGAGCCGAAATATGAGTTGAAGTGCTTCTATTGTGGGAAGACAGGACATAAGAAGTCAGACTACTGCACTTTTCAAAATGACGAGAAGAATGGCTCTGTGAAGACGGATCAAATTATTCCCAAGACGAGGGAAGACAAGAGCACGACTGCGGTGGCTGCTAACTCAGATGCCCAGATATTCCTCCTTGGTGAGGATAATTATTTGAATTTTGCATATGATGACTGCACCTGGATTGTTGACTCTGGTGCCTCTTTCCACGATACTCCACATAAAGTATTTTTCTCCTCTTACCAAGGTGGTGATTTTGGAGTCGTGAAGATGAGAAATCAAGTGACCAGCAAGATTGTTGGTGTCGGTGATATAACCCTGACCACGGATGTTGGGTGCCGACTTGTGTTGAAAGATATAAGTCATGTTCCTGACATGCGATTGAACCTAATCTCGGTAGGCAAGCTTGACGATGTCGGGTTAGTGAACTACTTCGGTAGTATTAGATGGAGGCTGACCAAGGGAAACTTGGTTGTTGCCCGAGGTAAGAAGGAAGGCTCCTTGTACGTGCTGCAAGGAAAGATCAATGACGGAGAAGCCAATTTTGTCCGAGATGGACCTAGCTTGGAGCTATGGCACAAGCGCCTCGGCCACATGAGCGTGAAAGGGTTCCAAATCCTGCACAAGAAAGAATTACTGACCGGGTTGAAATGCCAAGCGTTGGAGAGTTGCACGCATTGCCTAGCTAGAAAGCAGCATCGGGTTTCTTTCGTGAAACCGAATCAACCCAGAAGACGCAGGTATATTCTTGACCTCGTCCATACTGATGTTTGCTCCATGTCAGAGAGATCCCTTGGAAGAGTTCAGTACTTTATTTCATTCATTGATGACCACTCCCGCAAAGTGTGGATTTATTTGTTGAAGTCTAAAGACCAGGTACTCCAATCTTTTAAAGAATTCCATGCAATGGTTGAAAGGGAGACTGACAAGAAATTGAAAGTGGCCCGATCTGACAATACTGGTGAGTATTGCGGCCCTTTTGATGCATACTGCAGAGCGCCGGGATCCGACTTGAGAAGACACCCCAAGACTCAACAGTTGAATGGACTTGCTGAGAGGATGAATTGAACTATTGAAGAGAAGGTCCGAAGTATGTTATCCAATGCCGGATTTCCGAAATCATTATGGGGAGAAACCGTCTGAACTGCTGTTGATTTAATCAACCTCTCACTATCACGGCCACTAGAAGGAGAAATTTCAGAAGAAGTCTGGACAGGTCGGAATGCTGTCTATAATCAACTGAAGATGTTTGGATGCCGAGCTTTCGTGCATTTTCCTAAAAATGAAAGGGAAAAACTTGATGCGAAGACAAAAGAATGCATCTATCTTGGTTCACCGAGATGTGAGTTTGGGTTTCGACTTTGGGATCCAATCAATAAGAAGATAGTGAGAATCTGACATGTGATCTTTTATAAAGATGAGAACATTCAAGACATCTCGAAGCCCAAAGTCTGGATTACTGTCAGACGTGAAGAACCCGTTCCTGTTGTCCGTGTTGAAGCAGGGAGAGAAAATCAAGAGAATGGAGAAATTGATGACTAGCAACAAGCTGATGATGAGGTCCAAGTGGATCACGAGATCTGGGATGAGAATGATGAACCGGGTTCTCAAGCTGAAGAACAACCGAGATATCCAATTCGAAAAAGAAGACCCTCTACAAGATACCCATCTGATGAATACATCGTCGTTGCTGAAGATGGTGAGCCTCAGAGTTATGATGAGGCTGTGACGAGCTCAGAGAAAGAAGAATAGGAAAAGGCAATGCAAGATGAGATGAAGTCTCTACACGAGAATTAGACTTATGAGCTGACCGAGTTTCCTGAAGGAAGACGAGCTCTGAAAAATAAATGGGTCTACAAGATTAAGAATGAAGAGAATGGGAAGAAGCCGAGATACAAAGCCCGAATTGTAATGAAAGGCTGCAATCAGAAGAAAGAAGTAGATTTTGAGGAGATTTTTTCTCCTGTGGTGAAAATGACCTCAGTCCGAACAGTGTTAGCCATGGAGGCTTCGATGGACCTCGAGGTAGAACAAATGGACGTGAAGACGGCATTTCTTCACGGCGACTTAGAAGAAGACATCTATATGGAGCAACCTAAGGAGTTCCGAGCTCCTGACCAAGTAGACTTAGTATGTCGGTTGAAGAAGAGCCTTTATGGCTTGAAGCAAGCACCTCGCAAGCAAGCACCTTGAAGCAAGCACAAGTTTGAGAAGACAAAGGCCGACCACTGCATATTTGTGAAGAGGTACGAGGCCGGAGATTTTTTGATTTTGTTGTTATATGTTGACGATATGCTTATTGTAGGAAAGACAAATCGAGGATAATCGCCCTGAATAAGGCGTTGAGCTTGTCCTTCGCAATGAAGGACCTCGGCCCTGCAAAGCAGATACTCGGAATCAAGATTATCTGAGATAGACAAAAAAAGCTACTGTGGCTGAGTCAAGAGAAGTATATTGAGAAGATTTTAAAGAGATTCAGCATGGACAAAGCCAAAATAGTGAGCACCCCCTAGCCGGACACATAAAGTTGAACCAGAAGCAATGTCCGAGATCTGATGAAGACAAAGATGAGATGCTGAAGATCTTATACCAATCCGCTGTCGGAAGCTTGATGTATGCAATGGTTTGCACTAGATCCGACTTGGCATATGTTGTTGGAATGGTAAGCCGGTATCTGATGAGATTTGCTGGAGGAGCTGTCTCTTGGCAATCAAGACTTCAGAAGTGTGTTGCACTATCAACAACCGAGGCTGAATACATTGCCGCGACTGAGGCAAGCAAAGAGATGTTGTGGATGAAGAAGTTCCTCAAGGAACTCGGCCATGATCAAGACAAGTACGAGCTGGGTTATGACAATCAAAGCGCAATCCATCTTGCGAAGAATTTGACCTATCACTCCCGCACTAAGCACATTGATGTGAGGTATCACTGGATCCGGGATGTGGTGAAAGATGGAGAGCTTGAACTCGTCAAAGTGCACACTGACCAAAATTGGTCCGGCATGATGACGAAGCCGGTTCCAGCAAGAAAGTTTGAAGACTGTTGTGAAGGAGCCGGGATGATGCTGAAGTCGACGCATTGAAGTCGGAGGGGAGATTTGTTGGGCTTCCTCCTTCAATGCTAAGCCCAAGCCCATTGAGGGGTTTCCTAAAAACCTTAAACCTTAAACCCTAGATCTCACCTCCTCTATATATTCATTAGTTGTGGGTGGAGGCTAGGTTAGAGATTTGAGAGAAAATTATTTGAGAGATTTGTGAGCAAAGCTTTAAACTTTGTATTTGAGAGATTTCTAGAGAGAGTTTGAGTGAAACATCTCTAGGGTAGTTTGATTATCACTATTGTTGGAGAGGTTGTGTTAACCACCACATTGGTGTATTTTGATTCTTTGTATCCATTATTTTTATAGTGGACGTTTGGTCTGGACTAGGTCCCGTGGGTTTTTACTTCTTCATTAGAGAAGGTCCCACATTAAATTTGTTTGTGTTCTCCTTCTCTCTCTCTTGTTTGTGTTTTTCATTTTTTCCGCTGCGCTGGCTGACCTGGTGATGTTCAGGCCGAAGAAAGATTGTCGAGATCCGAGATCCAGATCTTGTTGACTGACTTCTACGAAAAGGCTAGTGAGCCGAGGTGAGGGAACTGAGTTCCCAACAACTTCTCCATCAGGAAAGTTACCTGACCTTTTGGGTTGGGTCATCAACAGCATTTGCGGCTACATATATTACTACAGCTCCAAGTTTGACCCAATTGCCCTTGATCTGAGACAGAAGAATATCATTATGCATAAAATGAACTCTCCATCATAAGAAGACAAGACTTTACTACTAGTTTCGCTTGTAACACGTTGATATTAATTAGAAATTCAAGTATGAGTGATGAAATCTTGCATTAGTGAGGAATGAATTTAGTAAGGATCATACATAAAAAACCATAAACTTATTGTCTTAATATTTTGGGTCGCATGTCAAGCTAACATGGAGGTTTCCTAGTGTAGAACAGTATGAATTTATAAGAAACTTGGAAAATGGGGGGGGGGGGGAATTCAGCGCTCCCGTCCCACTGAAGAATTGGTAGGAAGGTAGTTCAAAATGAAATTATAAATTAATTTTTCGAGAAATACATAATTATAATATTAAAGTTATTTTTTTTCTCTTGAAACATATCAGACTGATGTGTCATACCGCTATTGTGCGGTGCACATGGGATGGGAGTACTGAAGTTTTTTTGAATCCTCCTTTTTTTTTACTTTTGCGCAGGCAGATATTGCTAACAACCATTGACATGAAAGAAAATTCAACTTTAAGAAAAAGAAAAAGAAAAAAGGTCTTAAACTGTGCCAATTTGAAAGCTATTCTACCTGTAACATATTTGCATGTCTACTAAGGATGGGAGGATGAAATGGAGGAACTTTGAGTAAGAGCTAATTTTTTATGCATCCCTTTATACCATATTTTCAAAGAACCATATCCCAAGTGATTAAAAATTTGATACTTAACAAGAATTATGAAGGACTCAATGCAGTGACGCTAATCATATCCAAATGCTTATTCTGAGTTATATATTTTAGATTTAATTATATTTGCCTTGGAGTGCAAGAAAGGAATATGGGTTTCTGCCTTTAATTGCAAGCTTGCTAATGTTTAAAGGATATATTAGCCATCTACATCTACCTCCTTCTCACTTCTCAGGGCTGATTTCACTCGGAACTTCTTCCTTTATGGGCTTTGCCAATGGAAATTGGATTAGTATATGTTTGAATATAACAAACCAAGGTTTAAATAAATAGGTCCAAAAGAATATGTGGATTTGAGAGGCGAAATGGCCCATATATGCAAAATTACGTCTTAAGGGTTTCGAAGTTATTGGCCCATTCTTGATTCTTGATCCAGTCAAAATGGATTTTTCATGCCCACTTAGGTTTGTGAAGTATGAGATGTTGTATTATATGTGACATGAATATTTTATGAGTTATATTTCTCTTATGTTGTACAAGAGAAATAGATTTTCTAAACACACAAAATTGAGTCTATTTTTTTTTTATCTCCTTTTACCTATGAGTTCAATTTATAATTTTATTTTTACTATATTAGATAATTTTTTTCTTACAACATAAAAAAATTATTTCTCATATTTTATATAGAGAAATGTAATTCTCCTTTCAAAGAAGAAGAGATTTTTTGCAGCAACCAAAAATAATTATGTCTTATCGGTAAGACATAATTTATAATTTTAAAAGCTATTTTTTCTCTCTACTCAAAAGATTGTCGGCTTACATGACGGGGAGAAAAAAATAATTTTAATATTACAACTATTCTTACGTAAGACAAAGTTGTTTTTGGTTGCCTAAAAAAATGTCTTCTCCTTTGAAAGGAGAAGTTGGGGACCCTTTTATATATTGGTATTTATCTTACTTTTTTTTTTTTTGAAAATTCCCCTACTTGAGGTCAAAAGATGTCCAAACGGGTGGACACGACACGACGCAACACAACATGAATTAGACACGACACAAATATATGTAATACGAATATGATACGAATTTTTATTTATGTCAGAATCTTCAACACGAATTTTTTGGGGTTGATATGACACGATACGAATGACACACAAACTATAAGTCAAAATAGTAATTGACAAAAAAATGGGTTGAAATTAAAAAAAAAATATAGGTTGAATTTGTGTTGACACTACACAACATGCAACACGACACAAATTTTTTGCGTGTCATTTTTTTCAACACGAGTACGACATGAATTTTTTTGCTGATCAACCCAAACACGAATTTTTGTATCATATCATGAATCGACCCGCGTGTTATAACCTGTTTTAACACCCCTAAACTTAGAAGTTCTATCTTTTACTCATTTTTTCATTTGTCTGATTTTGTCTCTCAAATAATCCCTGCTTTTGAATTCCTTTACTTGTTCTTTTACAGAGCACTGAATACAATGAAAATGAAAATGATATGATAGATTTCAGTAAGGAAATTTAAAATGGTTATTTAAATTTTTTTAAATATGAAGAATATGTTTAAAAAATTTAAACTATAAGAATTTATTTAAAATGAAATTTTATTAATAAGAATTTGCATGATAAAAAATGTCAAAAGGAAAAACCTTAACGTTCTATTATAATTTTTATGTTGAGTTTAAGGCAGGGATGTTAAAACCAGCCGGCCTGGCCGGTTCAACCGACTCATTAACTGGTCTGATTCTTGTAATGGACTAGATATGTTATTGGCCCGGTATTGACACAATGAACCAATCGTGAACCGCAGTTTAACTATTAACCAGTTCAATGTTGCAGCCGCGGGGATTCGAACTCGAGTCCCGACCAACAAATTATCATTGGGCAGAGTTTGTTTGTTGGTTAATATGTACCATTTAGTATATATATTATACAATTTAATAGAATTATTTCAAAATTGCATCTAGTGGGGATCGAACCCTTGTTGTGAAGAAATAAATTATAGTATTTACCACTAAGCTATATTTGATTCTTGGTTCACTTACACCATTTAAAATATTTATTATGTAACGAGCTGAGCCGAGCCGAGCTTTGGTCTTAACGGGCTGAGCCTGTGTTCAAATGTGTCAGACTGACCTTAGCCTGTTACCTGTTACGAATATAATATCAGCCTGTGGCCTGGCTCATTTACAAAAAATAAAAGTCTTGTTTAGCCTATTAGCCTGTTTTTTTTTAACAACAAAATTTTATCCAAACAAAATATACAATCAACAGCACTAGTAATTCCATAAATATTCAAAAATTTAATGTATATCCAAATAGCATAATATAAAACAAAATCATTTAAAAAGTCTGTTTAATTAATAAAATGGGATGAAATAAATTGAGAAGAGAGAGGGCTATCACAAGTAGTATAAAAAATAAAAAAATAAATAAAAAATAATATATTAGGCAAGCCTGAGATGCTCTAAGGCCGAGCTTTTGAATTGGAACCTGAGGCCTTTTTATTAAACGAGTTTTTATACAAGTCAAAGCCTGAGTCCAACAATCAATTTTACACATGTAAGCTCAGGCCTTCACGAGCCGAGCCAAAGACCCTTGTAAGGCTTCTGACTCGTTTAGCACCCCTACCAGTGACCCACTGACCTGGTACCCCGATCGGGTCGATTACCGGTCCGGGTTTAATAACATTGGCTTAAGGAAATGTTTTCTAATTTACTTTTTTTATTTTCATTAATAATTATAAAAAACAATATATTTTTATTTAGTTTTAGATTTTAAAGACTTGTAAACAAATGATGAAAATAACAAATCTTTTAAAAAATAAAATAAAAAATAGTAGTTTTGTAATTATGAATCAAAATAAAAATAATAATTCATCACACCAAACATACCCTTAAGTTCTTATTTCCTCAAATGCCTGAAAATATGTAAGATGGGACAGGGAAGGGCTCGTCTATGATTGAATTTGGAATTTAATATTTAATCAAATAACTCTGGAATCAAATTTCTTTCTCATTTCTGTTCAAGTTCATCCGATTAAAGTATTTATATGGCGGAAAATCCGGATAAATCCCACCGTTTTCATATTATTAATATTTGAGCTAACAATAGTCCTGTAAAGATAACTACAACTGCTCACTATATATAATACGATAATTACACCTTAAAGCTAGCATGTCCATTTTATTTATTTATTTTTATTTTTTTCTATTTTTATGTGTCTATCTAAATCCCAAACTTCCAAGAACTAGATGTGTTGGAGCTGGGCCTGTAAGGGGATGTCTGGTACAGGTAAAAAAATTTTATACCAGAAAAATGTAATTATTAGGATCTGTATAGGAAGTGAGTTAGGTAGGAAAGTTAAAAAAAAGTTGTTTGGTTGGACAAAATATTACCAGGCAACTTGTTTAAAGTTTTTGAAGTGTATGCTTGGTCGAGATCAAATATTGATAACTAAATAGTATAAAATTTCAAAAATAATCCTTTATTAATTTTTTAATATTAATACAAGTAAACCCCTCGTCTATTTTATGATTAAATGGAACTCGGTGTAATGTATTCAACAAATTAAGAGTAATTGGTTCATGAACAGAACATATATCAAATTGTGTGCTTACTGAAGCATAGAATTTTTTTATTGGTTTACGTACAACCTTCTATATTTGCAATGTGTGCTTACGGAACCTCCATCTGGTAATTGTATGCAAAAATTTCGATGTTATCAGAGACATTCAACTACATATATCAAATTGGTTCTATATTTGTGGTGAGACAGAAGTTACACTCACGGCGCCTGTTGACCATATCTTTCTTTGTTTCTTTCTTCATGCTTTACATGAGAGTATTATGGTCTGATTTGGATTGCCCTTTTGCCATTTAACGACTAACCATAAAATAGCACCTCCAACTTGTCTTTCCTAACAATGACAAAAGCTTACTTTCTAGGACCAAATGTTGAACGTTATGCAAATATAATAGATGGGGAAATTTCTCAAAAAGATCTACCAAATATGAGTGTCTTACTTTGCCAATTTCATTTGCATATGCATCTTTTAAGAAATACTGAATCAAACAGCACCTAAGAGTATAGAGAGGATTTCAACCTCAGATGACAAGATTACGAAAGAAGACACAGAAGAATATTCTAATTATATAATAAAATCATTATAATTTATAACAATCCTATCTAATTACATGCATATATCCAACCGTTTGCAGATGAGTTTTTATTTTTGGTATGTAGTTCAAAAAAAAAAAAAAAACAGCCTGAAGTGAGAATTATGTCTAGCTATGAATGCCCATAATATTCTTTACATCACTGCAAAACATATATTAACATAGTACTAACTTATTATATGTGACAAGAATGGGTTTTAGTCCTTTTACAGATTCATCGTTTTATCTTCACCCAAATTAAAGGAGTTTCAACACAAGGATAGGACCAATGCTTCATTAATTAGTCATGTGTGATTCCAAGGCCCCAAGAACATCAAGGTTCTGATGGGGTCTTCAGCACGGTGGCTCCACCTCCGTCTCTCAGTTTTCTTAGAAGCTTCGGCGGTGATCGTCACCGTGGCTGCCTCATCAACCCGATGAACCTTCTCTCCAACAGATCTCCTGAACTCTTTGGCCAGAGAACTTTCGCCGGAGACGTGAGATTTCATCCTAGCTATTATGTGCTAGTCTTTGTGTTGCGTATGTCACTATGATAATATGAGTGTGAGGCCAAGATATTAGAACTTTGGGGGAAGGTAGTGGGGCTTTATATAGAAATTAAAAGCCTTGTTCATTCATTCCCCAAAATATAAATATAAATATAAATAAAATAAAATAAATGGGAAAAAGGTTAAACTGTTCCTGTTATAGATATTCCAATTTTATAGTGCTTGCTGAGTCATGCGTCCTATCAGATTAGACTCAACATTCCTATTTTTATATTTTTTATTTAATTTGAGAAAAAAAGATAAAAAGAAATTAGAATGAGTTTTTTATTTACAACAAAAATTATGTAAAAAAAAAAAACATTATTCCATGTGCTACCTCAACTGTTGAGTAAATTAACGTGGGACAAGTTAATGAATTTGTAATTTTTTTTTTGTTAGAAATGAATTTGCAATTCAATTAGCTAAAAATATAAGCATTTATTTGATGGTAATATGGAAGTAAATTAGACGCTTGCTTGTACATTTCATTATATATACACATACATACATTTATTGTTTTTCTTATAAAAAATAATTTTTTTTATATACATACAATTTAAACTTTTCTATTTAAAAATAACGATTTAATTTATGAGCTTTACAAATATTTATAAATATAATTAAAGGAAATACTAGTCTCATATTGTAAGAGACTAATATCTAATGTTATAGATACAAAACATGTGATACACCACTCTTTTAAATAAATAAATAAATAAGTGAGCTCCACATATTTTATATCTATCACATATTATACTAATCTCCTACGATATAATACTAGTATTTCCCTCTAATTAATTCGTTTTTAAACGTGTTTGATGAACAAAATTTCGGTACTTGAACTAAACGGCCTCGTATTCTACACCTTGTTCAGACTACATCTCTGTTATTCAATATAATTAAAATATCGCTTCTAATGTAAAACAAAATAAAGATCCTTTCTGACCAATTAAAAAAGTTAAAAAAAAATTATTGATAAACACTTGCGCAGCTCCACTATATACGTGATCAATTGGCGATTTTTATAGATATAAAAGTAGAAATAGGTAGAGTTGGCTTATCAGAATATTCGACCTAATCTATGTTTTGCTTACTTTAACATTATTTATTTAAAAGCAAGTTAAGCTTGAGCTATTTAAAAGATTTATTTAATTAAAAAAATTAGGATAGGCCTTTTAAGTTTTTATTTGTGGTTTAAATATATAAATAAAAATTTATAATATTTAAAATATTTATTTAATTATATTTATATAGAAGATTTCTTGGGAACTATTTAGAAAAATCTAATACAAAATAGTTTATCTCCACCCCTTTCATTTCTACATATTTACGCCACTCTGGAATGTACATGTATTTTTAGACAATAGCAATTATAGGACATACAGAAAGTGCAAAACAATTTAACATGCACACGAAATTATTGAAGCAGTTATATGTTAACAAGTATAGTTAATTGTTTGGAAAGAAGATGCTGCTCTTATAATGAAATTCGTATATTTCAAATGAGATTTAGAATTAGATTCCTAAAGTAAACAAACATGAAAATTCTGGCTTGAGGATGCCAACTAAGATGCACTACCATGATGTAAAATCAACTTGTCATTTGTCAATGAAATGCAAGCACTCGAAGATGTCTCTTTTTGATGAGTGGAATCAAATCAAAAGCGCATAAATTTCTTAGATAAGCTGCCAAATGTCAAAAAACAAATTATCTGCTCCACACAAAAATGAAAAGTACACAAAGAAATTGGGGGAAAAGCAAAAAGTAAATTGAGTGAATATATGCTTTGTCCAAAAGATATAGTGCGGGACCATTTCGGCTGTACAGTGAGAGTGAAGTATATAATTTAAGTGAAAGGTTATATTTACAAATTTTTTGTTTATAAATTTTTATAAACTATTTTAAGTACGACCGGTCATACTTTAATCATGTAGTGTACGACCAGTCGTTCTTAGTGTAATTTGCAAAAAAAATTTGTAAACGAATCCTATCCCATAATCTAATATGAATTATTTAAATTCCTTATTATTAGGTCAATTTTAATGATTTAAAGATTAATTTTTCTTATATTATAAAAATAATTTTCTCTCTTATATACATATAAAAATATGTAATATTCATGCGAGGTCATATAAAGAGAAGAGAAAAAAAAATGGCTCCACACATTTTAAATATATATAACAGATAAAATTATCACCTACAATATAAAAAAAATTAATCCCTATATTGAAAGTGTTATTAACCCTTACTTTTTTGGTTAATCCAAAAAAAAAAAAAAAAGTACTTATGGCTAGGTAGCACTCAGACGAGGTCTCCCTATAAAGAGAAAAATTCTTTTTGAGTTGTCCAACGTTTCATAGCTCCAAAGGGAAAGGATAATGGGCCTAAGCACAACCAGCAGCAGTAATTTAAGGGTTTGTGCACTTTATCCTTGCCGTGTGGGTGTGGTGTCTTATGGTGTCCTTTTCTTCAACCTATGCTTAGTTGGGTTTAGGCCCATTAGAAAAAGTAAGAAATTTCTTTTAAACTTTTACATTTGGAATCATTTTTGAGGTTTTATTTTGTTGACAGAAAATAAAGAAGGAAGACAGCCCAAATTAAAACACCAAAAGTTAAGAAAATATTTTCATTACGAAAGAGTTGCATAGACATTTCAAAAGCAGATGTCACACAAATATCATGATAATCATTGACAAATAAGCTTATTATTTGATAATGTGGTCGTATCAAACAAATGATAAAGTCATAATAAATTGTAAATTACTTTATTATATTATGCTTAAATATAGCATGTTAAACAAGCCCTTAGACAGAATGATTATTATATTTCACCTAATAGATAAAAGTACTCTTATAAAGAAATTTATGAAGACTGTAACTTGTTAATGAGTTATTATCTGTTCCCTAAGTGATTAATTATTGTGAATGAAATTATATTTTTAAGTCTTTTGACACGCTATTGGAAAAGTGACCTATGATTTCAATCACAAACATTTCAAGTCTCATCTTCCTTCCCCTACAACCAATCAAAAAAAAAAGATGGTGGTCATCCATATCAAAATCATTAGGGTTGAAGGTTTTTATTTGGTTTCCCATCTATCTTGAAGAGGAATTTTTTGAATACTAGGAAAATGTAATTGATAGAGAAATGATTGGAAAGTGAGTTAGGTAGAAAAATGTAAAAAAAGTTGTTTGGTTTGAACAAATTTTACCGGGCAAATTCGGTAGGATTTATAAAATCTATGTTTGGTTTGAGGTAAAATATAGATGGAGAAATAAGTGACAATTACGAAAATATCTCTGTTATTAAAAATTTTAAAACGAAAAAGAAAAGAAAATAGAGAACAGAGACAATGGAAAATGTGTTAGCCATAGTTGAATTCGTTGTAGGTTGGTGCTGAGTTCCTCTATTTCTAGATGGTTGAAATGTGTTAGCCATAGCAGCCATTGCAATTAAGGATAGCAAACATGTCCGAGATACTGAATGTGGCTGATATATTTCCTATTTTCAGTTTTGTATCCTTTGTTGAATTCGTTGCAACCGAGGAGAGCATGGCGTGAATTCGTTGCTAACTTGGTATTCAGAATTGACGAGAGAAGGAAGCATAGTTGATAGTGTTAACAATCCTAGTCCCTGTGATTCATATTAAGCCAAGGAGGGTATTTTCGGTTGCTTCATTTTTGCTTTTTGCAATTTTGCTGGCTATCCACAAAAATCCATGTTCAATAAAGCTTTCTAAATAGTGCCAATGCCTAGCTATCATTTACCAAAAAGAGATTGCTATGCAAATGGCATAGATGGGAAACATTAATGAATCTTGTGTACCAAACATAGACTTTGTGTTTTCCCAAGATGATTTGCCTTGGGATCTTTCAAAATCTCCTCAACCAAACAGCACCTGATTGCTTTGTTTGGTAGAAAGATTACAAAAATTTTAGCTATGCTTCTCTTTTCCCCATCCTTCACAAGTATGTGCAAAATCAAAAGCAAATCATGGTAAAACTTTACCATTTAAGATGTGGTATTCTTAGGAAACTAGCTAACATGCAAAAAGGTGAATGAAGAGTGTTACCATATTACCCTCTTCTAAGTACACATGTCTACATCTCTAAAATATCAAGGGTTATTTTTGGTATTTCAACACATTTACCCATCATTATTTCACCTTCAACCAAACAAAGACTCACAAAATTTAACTCAATTTCCCTGGTAAAATTTTGACCAACCAAACAACTTTTTTTTTAACTTTCCTACCAAACTCACTTTCCAACCATTTTTCTAGTAATTACATTTCCGTAGTATTCAAAAAATTTCTCCTCAACCAAATGCCCCCTAAAGAGTCAAACAGTATGCAAAAGGATTATATAAACTTGACTGCTAAAATTTATAATATATATATGCAACATAACTTCGACTTACTAAAAAGGGCATGAATCCCACAATGCTTTAAAGTTGTGTTTGGTAGGAGGTTTCTTGAAATATAGCTAGGTATCTTATATTAGAATTTTGTGTTATCTATGTTTGGCAGAGGATATCAAATTTTTTTCCTAGCTAACCTATTTCCCCAGCCATTGAAGATTGTGTGTAAAATTGATCAAAATGGATGGTGCTCAAATCCCACTTTCAAAGTGGTATTTCACGATGTCTAGATAAATGAATTTTTTTGACATAATAACTTCCAAAAATAACCTCTTGTAACTCTGCTGAATGTAAGTTAACTGGTTGGACCTGCTAAGAAATATTGAACGTGACAAGAACAACAGTGTAACTCTGGAGGTGGAAGGAGTTGATTTGATGAGCAATGAGAGAGTTTTGAAGGAGAATGTGTAGGAAATCTTAGATTTATGCGGAAGCGGTTTAGGACCTAGTACATTGGTATGCTTACCGAATCATCCTTGTTTCACAATTACCTCTCGGTGCGCAGGTGTCGTGTAGAATCTTCCCTTGTAGGATTCCTCTTCACGAACAGCTCACCTCAGCGCCGCAACACAAACAACCTCCTTGAAGCTGGACTGTGGCAGATCTTCCAGACTATCTCTCGAGGAGGATGAGATGGTTGTGTGGGCAACCGTTCAGATGATGAACGTCTGCCTCTTAGGTTTGTTTCTGATGATCTGATCACCTTGGAGGCACAAGAGGAGAAAACTATGAATATATACGCTTAGGTCTTAGACATAACTTAACCCTAAGCCTCATGGGCTCAAGTTTCACTGAAGCCCAATAGGACTTTAGTGACCAAAAGAGCATATATCCAACAATCTCCCACTTGCTCTTTAAGATACAAACTTGAGTTCGTAAACCCAAGACCATGTAGCCCATAAGCTATCATCATCTGATAATATACCCCATCCCTTGTCTCGAGCTAGCCTGGGGACCTACCATTTGTCATTGATCAAGGCTCCTGATAATCTTTACAAGATTATCTAATTCGGTGCAAATCCACTAAAAGCCCGAACGTGAACTCCAAGATTAATGACCTTTATAACATTAATATGCATTGCCCCTTTATAGAATGTCTATAATTCATTGATTAGTTTTCTGTAACCCAATCAATTATTTATTCCCTTGACTTTGATAATTTCTCTAATGGATTACATGCACTGGCCAATGTCTTTAATATCCAAGTACCGAAATATATCAAGGGGACATTTCCTATAAATTCCTTGTTGTTTATCTCATAAATACTGATAATCAAATAATCTCACTCCCAAAATACCGAGTTATTGGCCGTCAATAGATCGAACCTCACCCGTTGGTAAATCAAAGAATGAAAACTATTTGATTACCTATTTATAATAAACTCAGGATTAAGAGCAATCACATAGCTATAGTTAACTGGAAATTTGATTCCTTATGACAGAAAGAACAACCTTAATCAAATCTCTCCTTGATCCTTTCAATGTGAATGTTAATTCACACCAATATTTTACAATGATTCGGACAAAATCACTTCATAAAATATTGCAGCCTGAATGAAGTGCCCAACTTTATTTAATGGCTGTGACTTCATTCATCAATTGTGAGATCCTATGATCATGTCCTCCATGAACGTATCCATATGATCATATACTCCACAATTTGATCCGGACCTTTATGTTTGTAAATAGTGCGCAAAATAAATAAATAAAACCTTATTTATGAAATTCAGAAAATTATTTTATTGTTTCATCGTCTTACTCCAAGAGCACAATGAAACCAATAACTCCCACTTGCTTAATGCAAGTCTGGGATCCTCCTAAGACCCAAAGAAGTAACATGCCTCTCGAACACAAGTTCAGGCAAACTCTTAGTAACTGGGTCTGCAAGATCCACCTCTAATGCTATCTGAGTTTAGTGAAAAACTCATAGCTCGAGGTTGATTTTCTTGAGTCAATATCCACTTGAAATAACTGAATTTTTGAAAACTCAGCTTTTCAAGACTCCCAACCAGCATATAATCTCTCGTTCTCCAAAGATACTTGAGTACATGCTTAACAATAATCTAGTATTCCTCTAGGTTCAAAATGGTACTATCTCACTACTCCCACTGCGTGACAGATGTCTGGTTTAACGCCCAACATGATATGCGTGAGTCTACCTTTGCCAAAGCATAAGATATCTTGCTCATGCATTCTTCCTTCTTAGAAGTCTTTGGTCACTCCTTAGGAAGATGAATTTCACATCTGAGAATTATAATTCTTCTCTTAGAATTCTCATGTTGAATTTTGGGTTTTGTCAATGTAAGTAGCCTGAGGTGATGCCAACAACTTATTCTTCCGGTCTCATAAGAGTTTTATACCAAGAATATAATTGGCTTACCCAGTACTTCCATACCAAAACACTAACTTAGCCAACTCTTTATGCTTGATATTACCTCCACATTGTTTCTAATAAGGAGCATATCATCTACATAAAGTACCAGAAAAGCTACTGTCTTCCGTTGTATCCTTTACATACAAATACACATAATTCATCAAGGTTCTCTCAAAATCAAAATTTTGATAACCTGATCAAAACTGATGTTTCAAGACCTGGATGCTTGCTTAAGTCTATGAAATAGACTTTCACAACTTGCATACCGTGTGTTCCTACACATTTGCTATAAACCCTTTTGGTTGTTATATGTAGATATCCTGACATCCAACTCCCAAAATGAAATCTCATAATTGAGACTTATAGCAACTAAGAGAATCTGGATAGACTCAAGCATGGCGTCTGGCAAAAAATGCCTCCAAGCTAGCTTTGAAGGTTTTCACCTTTCTGTCCATCCTCTCTTTGCCTTTTATGTCCACATGCACCTTGTGGGTTTTACCCCTCTTGGTGTATTTACTAGGACCGAACGGAGTTGAAATACAAGTATTTCATCTCATTGTTCATAGCGTGAGCAACACTTGATCAACAACATCTTCTAGTGTATTATCGTAACTAGTAGGATCAATATCACTCAACAAGAGACAACTTGAGAGTTAACAAGGTTCTCTCCTACTACGAATGTACTGCACTAGACCTTGTGTATTTATAGGTAAAACAAATAGTGGGTCAAATGATGGATCTTCAATTTCTTGAGGATCCGATTATCCTTGATATTGTTCCTTTACATGTGATACTAATATTTCTACTAGTTTCACTTATATATTATCATGGTTCTCTTGTTTGTTCACTTAGAGATATATCTATCCCCTCTTGAACAATCAAGGGAACAGTGGATGAAGCTTCTAGAGATTCTGGAAATTCTTGATCTGAGATAAATCTCATCAAGAATAACCTAACTTAAGAGCTTATAATTTCTTATCTAGTCCTCCTTTAAGAAAATCATGTAAGTGCTCACTTAGATTATCTTGTCCTTAAGACTAAATAAGAAATCATCCCTAGTTCTCTTAGGGTAGCCAAAAGATATGCACTCTTCCATACAAGATTCCATCTCATTTGACTGTTGTTGTAGGACGTGTGTCGTAGCACCCTAAATCCGAATATGGTTTGATCTGGGCTTGCACCCTTTCCATAATTCTTTAGGTGTCTTTACAACAAACTTTTGACGGAATCAAGTTAAGAAGGTACATTTCCTTCTCTTAGGCATCTCCCTTGAACAACATTGACAAAGATGAATAATTGAACATGATCTTCACCAAGTCTAGAAATGTTTGATTTTTGCATAGTGCAACTTCATTCAACTAATGCGTTCTTAGAGTTGACAGTTACAAAAACCATCCCCTCTTAAATCAGGTAAGACCTGAACTTACCAGACAGGTAGCCAACACTTTAGTCAGACCAAAGTGTTTTTGATTTGAACACCTACATGCTTTTCTGCCTCAGACTAAACCTCTTGGAATCTCCAAAAGCTTTAGACTTATGGCGCACTTGGTTCATCTATCCAAATCCAGAGTAAACATTCATATAATGAAGTACTCATCACCTCTTCTGGTCTGAACACTAATTGGTCCACATACATTAGTATGTACCAGTTCCAGTTGAATAGTTGCGCAAACCTTTTTGGCCCTTGTAGGATTGCTTGGCCACTTTACCTTCCAAATAGGACTAACATGTAGCTGTTAGTTAAAAGATTATTGAACTTTCAGTCCCTCTTTTAACTAAAATATGTTTCCTACTTGAGATAATATGACTCAATCACAAAGGCCAAAGTGATGTTTCATTTGAAACTTTTATTTCTTTGGTGAAAGTTCTTGTTCATCATCCTTTCCATTCAGCATAACAAATTTAAAAAGGGTATAGGACATAGGTAATAAAGACTATTTAAACAATGTACCAGAACAAACAAGACGAAGATGAACTTCGAAATGTAACCGAGGAATCAATTGCATTGTCAACCCATGTTTTAACCAAAACAACTAACAAAAATTGAATTCCTCTTGAAATCTAGAACAAATAAACAATCACCCAAAACCATAGTCTTATAAATAACTTGTCTTACTGCAAATGCAGACACAAGTTCCCATTTTCAAGCTTAAAATATCTGTTCATTGCTGACAGGTATGCCATGTTTGAACTACTACAAAGAGTAACAAACATAATCAGTGATTCCTGAATCAATAATTCATTCACTGATCAGGCCTTGATATGCCCATGTCAGGTTCTTTTCATCACCTCTGGACAATTTTTCTTTCAGTATCCCTTCAGTCTGCACTTGAAGAACTTGCCTTGCAGCTTCTTCATAGCAACTGGTTTGACAACTGATAACCAAGTCATTTTGTTCTTGTTACCACCCTTGGGTTTCCCTTTGGATTTAACAAGACTTTTAGCAAAACCTGCACCGACTGCATTCTGTCTGGCAGAGCCGCTAGACGCAGCAAACATGTCATTAAAGAGTCTGAAGCATTTTTACTCCACTCTTAATCATGTACACTTGCTTCTGCAAGTATTTGGAAAGACTGACAATAATATAGCAGCGAACTACCATATCTGTCCTTTCCCAATCTGAGAAATGCATCTTAGTTTCCTTAGACGCATCCTCTGCAGGTTGCTATGGCCCTCGCATTGTCAGAACAAATTTTAGCTTCCATGTTTTAGAACAATATCAAAAAATTTGCTTTTCACTTATTCATAGTTGGTACCATCTAGAGGTTTTCGACTCAAAATCATTTCTAAGATATTTTCTGAAAAACATATAAAGCACACAATTACAAACAAATAATGCAATAAACAAACGAAGTGCGAGTAGACGCTCAGTTTATCTTAACAAAGCTTATTTTACCAAAGTTGAATGTAATTAACCATTGTTTAATTTCAAAATTATCCTTAGTGTCTAAGCATTGCCGACGATGGGCCGTACAATACTTTACTAAAATTTTGAAATTATTAAGATTTAATCTAGTGAAATCTGATTATCCTTATCCGATGGGGCTTCAGCGATAACCATTTCACTAATAAACCCACAAATGGAGCCCGCAGGTTTTAAAATTAATTAATTTTTAAAACCTTCACCCATTCAACATTTTTGTTTGAGAATTTTCATAAGCCCAGTCGAATTCATTGTTTAATTTCAAAATTATCTTTAATAACTTAGTATTATCGACGATGGGACGTACAATACTTTATTAAAATTTTGAAATTATTAAGGCCCAATAAAATCCAATCATGCTTATCCGTTGGGGCCTCACATGATTATTTTATTGATAGGCCCACAATGCGCCTGGAGGTTAAATTAATTTCTTAATTTAAATCTCCTCCCATAGATATTTAAGTCCAATCTAATAAAATCCAATCATGCTTATTCGATGGGACTTCACATGATTATTTTATTAATGGTCCTATAATGCGCTTGAAGGTTAAATTAATCTCTTAATTTAAATCTCCTTCCATTCAACATAAGCAACATTTTCGAATTTCCAAGAATTATTTAATTGAGAGTATCCTTTGTTTGATTTCAAAAACTATATAAGTAAGAGCGCCGATAAACGTGCACTAAGCTTAACATAATTTTGAAAGTATTAAGGTCCTGAAATCCGGTCACTTTACGTCAGCGTGTGCTCCAAACAATCATGATACATGAATGTTGTATGCAGCGTGTGTTATTCCATGACCATTTCAGAAAAACCCACAAATTACTCGCAAAATAAAAGAATTCTCTTAGGAAATTTTCTCTAATTATTTTTCTAGATTTAAATCATCCAAATAGCTGACTTAATTATTAATCTAGATTGCAACAATCATAATAATTATCATTTATGAGGATAATTTGAAATCAAAATAATTTCCATAACGATTATTTGTCTTGATGTTAATAATCCAAAATTAATTAATTCAATTATTAATCTAGATTTTTAATAAAAATCATAATAATTATTAATTAATTTCTTAGGATGATTTAAAATCAAAATAATCCTATAATAACTATCATACTAGTCGCTGAAGACATAATAGCTATTATGCTCATGCAATCATACAAGTTATGCAACAATATGGCACCACCTATTCTATATGGCATGTTATCGCAATAAAGCATGTTATCTATCATATAATTTATACCAATCAATAAAAGCATTAAATAATAAATCATAATTACTTTAATCCATGGCCTTCCTATTTTAAAGAAAATAAAATAAAATTAAATAATACAACTTTAGAATTCAACTTTCGCCTAGCCCATAGTATCTGTCTCAAGCCCCTTTAGGGTTTCATGGGCCCAAAAGCCCAAAGACCCAATCCTTTGGCGAGAAACCCTAGGACGCGAAAGAGGAACCCTAGCCGTCAGGTCTGCGCGCCGTCACCCGAAGTCAAATCAGGCTGAAACTCCAGGGGAAGTACCACCACGTAGAGAGACGAGTGCACCGCCGCCGGAACCACCCAAAAAGGTGGCCGGACGCTCTCTCACTCTCCCATTCTTTGCCGGAGAGTGGCGGCCACTCTCAGAATCTTGTGGAGGCGCGTGGAGGCGCGTGTAAACTCAGATGGCGCTGATCCACCCACCGTTGCGTTCGTATTTCCGTCCTCTTTCCAACCATATATAGATCGCCCCATTCTGAGATCGGTAAGTCCTCGAAAAGTCTCCGAAAGTGCTGACTGCGCATCTTCCTCGCGATTTCTCGATATTGAACTTTTACAAAATATTGAAAAAATACACAGAAATTCCAAAAATAAACAAAACCAACAAGAGGAAACCTAATCATATGGGATTAGCCTCCTTGTTACAAATCGAGAAATACACGAGAGACCCTAACCATGGATTAAAGCATTTTTACCGAT